>NW_026068052.1:1923452-2035108 GCF_014885135.2 Alexandromys fortis | reverse complement strand
GGGGAGGTGGAGGTGGGGAAGAGACAGAAATCTTAAATAAATAAATAAATAAATAAAAGAAAAAATAAAATAAAGTTAAATAAATTTTAAAAAAATGATTTTTTTCTAGTTCCATCCATTTGCCAGCATATTTCATGATGTCACTGTTTTTCGGAGCTGAGTCATACTTCATTGTGTCAATGTAGCACATTTTCTTTATCTGGTCTTCTATTGAGGGACATCAAAGTTGTTTCCAGTTTCTGGCTATTATGAATATACCACAGTGAACATAGTTGAGCAAGTGTCCCTGTCATAGGATGGAAAATCCATTGGGTATATGCCCAAGAGTGGTATAGCTTAGTCTTGAGGTAGATCAATTCCCAATTTTCTGAAGAAGCTCTATATTAATTTACATAGTGGCCATACAAGTATGCACACCCACCAGCAATACAGAGGTGTTTCCCTTGCTCTACATCCTCATAAGCATGAGCTGTCACCTGCATTATTGATCTTAGTCATTCTGACACATAGGATGTAAGATGGAAACTCAAAGTAGTTTTGATTTATAATCTCCTGATTGCTAAGGATGCTGAACATATCTTTTAGTATTTCTCAGCCATTTGAGATTCCTCTATTGAAAATTCTCTGTTTAGAAATGTGCCCCATTTTTAATTGGATTATGTGGTTTGTTAATGTGTAGTTTCTTGAGTGAGTTCTTTATATATTGTGCATGTTAGCCCTCTATCAGATGTAGCGTTGGTAAAAATCTTTGCCCATTCTCTAGGTTGCTGCTTTGTCCAATTGGCATTGTCCTTTGCCTTACGGAAACTTTTCAGTTTCATGAGGTACCATTTATTAATTGTTGTTCTTAGTGCCTGTGCTATCAATGTTCTGTTCAGAAAATTGTCCCTTGTGCCAAAGCATTGCCCTACTCTCTCTTCTAACAGGTTTAGCGTGTATGGTTATAAGGTCTTTGATCCACTTAAACTTGAGTTTTGTGCAGGGTGATAAATATGGTTCTATTTGCATTCTTCTACATTCAGAAATCCAGTTTGACCAATACCATTCATTGAAAATGCCTTCCCCCCCTATGTATTTTTAGCTACTTTATCAAAAATCATGTTTCCATTTGTGTATGTATTTATGTCTGGTCCTCAGTTAGATTCCATTGATCAATGTTTCTGTTTTTTGTGCCAGTACCATGCTGTTCTTATTACTATATCTCTGTAGTATAGCTTGAAATCAGGGATGGTGGTACTTCAGCAATTCTTTTGTTGTTCCGGATGTTTTAGCTATCCTGTTTGTGTGTGTGTTTCCAATATGAAATTTAGTATTGTACTTTAAAATATGTAAAGACTTGTGTTGGAATTTTTGATAGGGATTACACTGAATCTGTAGATTGCTTTTGATAGGATGGCCATTTTCACTATGCAAATCTACTGAGCATGAGTATGGAAAATCTTTCCATCTTCTGATATCTTCTCCAATTTCTTTCTTCAAAGTTTTGAAGTTCTTGTCATGCAGGTCTTTCACTTACTTGGTTAGAGTTACACCAAGATGTTTTATATTTTTTGAGGCTGTTGTGACGGGTGTTGTGTGGGGCTGAATTGTGTTTCCCTGATTTCGTTATCATTCTGTTTGTCATTTGTACTTAGGAGGGCTACTGTTTTTTTTTTTTTTTTTTTTTGTATTCAGCCAATTGAGTAAAGATGTTTATCAGCTATAAGAGTTCCCTGGTAGAACTTTTCGAATCACTTATGTATACAATCATATCCTCTGCTAATAATGATACTTTAACTTCCTCCTCTCCAATTTGTATTCCCTTGATTTCCTTTAGTTATCTTATTGCTATAGCTAGAACTTCAACTACTATATTGAATAGATGGGGAAAGAGTGGACAGCCTTGTCTTGTTCCTGATTTTAGTGGAATTGCTTTGGGTTTCTCTCCATTTAATTTGATGTTGTCAATTGACTTGCTGTATATTGCTCTTATTATGTTTATGTATGTCTTTTGTATCCCTAATCTGCCCAAGACTTTTTTTTATCATGAAAGTGTGTTAGGTTTTGTCAAAGGTATTTTCAGCATCTAATGAGATGATCATGTGTTTTTGTTCTTTTAGTTTATTTATATGGTGACTTACGTTGATAGATTTTCATATGTTGAACCATCCCTGCATCTCTAGGATAAAGCCTACTTTTTCTGTGTTCTTGGATTCAATTTGTGAGTATTTTATTGAGTATGTTTGCATCTATGTCCATAAGGGAAATTGGTATGTGTTTTGTTTTGTTTTGTCTTTATGTGACTTGGGTATCAGGATAACTGTAGCCTTAAAAATGAATTTGGCCATGTCCCTCCTGTTTCTACTTTGTGGAATAATTTGAGAAGTATTGGAATTAGCTCTTCTTTGAAAGTGTGGTAGAATTCTGCACTAAAACTGTCTGATCCTCGGCACTTTTGGTTGGGAACCTTTTAACGACTGCTTCTATTTCACTAGGGGTTATAAGTCTATTTAAATTGTTTATCTGATCTTGTTTACCTATAGTGGTACCTATAAGAAAAAGTATCCATTTCTTCAAGATTTTCCAGTTTTGTGGAGTACACTTTTTAAAGCATATGCTTATGTTTCTCTGCATTTCCTCAGTGTCTATTCTTATGTCACCCCTTTCTTTTCTGGTTTTAATTGTTTATTCTGTCTTTTTTTAAAAAAATAATCATTTTTATTTTGCATATCAATTTCAGTTCCCTCTCCTTTCCCTCCTTCCACTCCCCCCACCTTCTCTCCTCACCCCATCCCTATCCACTCCTCAGAGAGGGTGAAGCCTCACGTGGGGAGTCAACAAAGTCTCTCACATCACTTGATGCAGAACCAAGACCTCCCCTGACCCTCCCCAACCGTATCTAGGCTGAGCAAGGTACCCTTCAACAGGGAATGGGTTCCAAAAAGCCAGTTCATGCACTAGTGATAAATCCTGATCACACTGTCAGTGGTCCCACAATCTGTCCAAGCCACACAACTATCACCCACATTCAGAGGGCCTATGCCAATTCCCCAAATGCCACCCTCTCTGTCTTTTAGTTAGTATGGATAAAAGTTTATCCTATTGATTTTTCTCAAAGAACAAGCTCTTTGTTTCATTGATTCTTTGTATTGTTCTCTTTGTTTCTATCTTATTGATTTCAGCCCTCAGTTTGACTACCTCCTGCCTTCTACTCCTCTTGGGTATGCTTACTTATTTATATTCTAGAGCTTTCAGATGTGCTGTAAAGTTGCTACTATGAGTTCTCACTGCTTTCTTTGTGTCCCATAAGTTTAGGTATGTTGTGTATTCATTTTCATTCAGTTCTAGAAAGGCTTTAATTTCTTTTTTTTTCTGTGTTGACCCATTTTTCAGTAAAGAACTGTTCAGTTTCCATGAGTTTTAAGTTTTCTGTTCTTTCTATTGTTGTTGATATCCAGCTTTAATCCATGGTGGTCTGAAAGTATGCAGGGTTGTATCTGGCTTTTTTTTTAATCTGTTTTACTCTTTGGGGGCCCACCACCCAGCTGCTAAATAAATACATAGAGGCTTATTCTTACTTATGAATGCCCAGCCTTAGCTTGGCTTATTTCTAGCCAGCTTTTCTAACTTAAATTATCCCATTTCTCTATAACTACTTTTTGCCTCTGGGCTGTTTACTTTTGTTTATTCTATATATTTCTCTTTCCTTCTTACTCTGAGACTGGCTGTGTGGCTCTGTGGCTGGATTCTGGTGTCCTCCTCTCCTCCCTTTCTTGCTCCTTACCCTTCCTGTTCTTCTCTCAAGCCTAGAGTTCTCTTATTTATTCTCTCTGCCTAGCAACTCTATCTATCCCGCTCCTCTGCCCAGCTATTGGCTGTTCAGTTCTTTATTAGACCAATTGGCTTTCTAGGACAGGTAAAGTAACACAGTTTTACAGAGTTAAACAAATGGGACATAAGAAAGTGCAACACATCTTTGCACTATTAAACAAATATTCCAAGTCATAAATGAATGTAACACATCTTTAATATAGCACAACACAGGGATTTGTTTCAATTTTCTTACATCTATTGAAACTTGCTTTGTATTCAAGTATGGTGTCAGTTTTGGAGAAAGTTCCATGAGGTTTTGAGAAGAAAGTATATTCTTTCATGTTTAAGTAGAATGTTCTATAAATATCTGTTAGGTTCATTTGGTTTATAATGTCAGTTAACTCCAGCATCTCTCTGTGTTGTTTTCGTCTGAGTGACTTGTCTAGTGGTACAAATGGGGTATTGATGTATCCCACTATCAGTGTGTGAGAGTCAAATATGATTTAAGGTGTAGTAGTATTTCTTTGACAAAAGTGGGTACTCTCATATTTGGGACATAGATATTAAGAATTGAAATGTCATCTTGGTGGATTTTTCCTTTAATTATATGAAGTGTTCTTCACTATCTCTTGATTAATTTTGTTTTGAAGTCTATTCTGTTTTATTAGATAAAATGGCAACACCAGCTCGATTCTTAGGTCCATTTATTTGGAATTTATTTGGAAAAATCCAACACTTTACCCTGAAGAAATGTCTATCTAGATGTTGGGGTGTGTTTCTTGTATACAACAGAAAGATGGATCCTGTTATCAAATTCATTCTGTTAGTCTCTTTTTTTTACACGAAGACCGAAGTTTACCCTCCCTCCTCCTCTCCCCCAGTCCCCCACCTCACCTAACACCCCTTCTGTTGTAAAAGGAGCAGCGGGCTGCATACCACCACCTGGCTAGCTTAACCCCTGGAATAACCACACACAAATTGTATTAATTTAAACACTGCCTGGCCCATTAGTTCTAGCCTCTTACTGGCTAACTCTCACATCTTGATTCAACCCATTTCTAATAATCTGTATGTCACCAGGAGCTCGTGGCTTACCGGGAAAGATTCAGCATGTCTGATCTGGCAGCTCCATGGCAGGCTGCTCTCTGACTCTGCCTCCTTTCTCCCAGCATTCTGTTCTGTCTACTCCTCCTATCTAAGCTGTCGTCCTATCAAAAGGCCAAGGCAGTCTCTTTATTTAACCAATGAAAGCAACACATAGAAAGAAGACCCTCCTACACCACCCTTCTGCTCCCCCCCCCATCTACTCCTCTGCTTCTATTCAGAAAAGGATCCATGGATATTGTCAAAGCATGGCATATACAGTTCTAAGACTAGGCACTTTCCTTCATATTAAGACTGGACAGGCAATGCAGTATGAGAAGAATGATCCCAAATGACATGAAAAAAGTCAAAAGCATCCCTTGTTCCCTCTGTTAGGAGTTACACAAGAAGACCCAGCCACAAAACCATCACATACGTTCAGAGGGCCTAAGTCAGTCCCATGCAGACTCTCTGGTTGTTGGTTCAGTCTCTGCGAACTCCTATCAGCCCAGGTTAGTTGATCCTGTGAGTTTTCTTGTGACATCCTTGACCCTTCTGGCTCCTACAATCCTTCTTTCCTCTCTTCAACAGGATTCCCTGAGCTCAGCCTAATGTTTGACTGTGGGTCTCTGCAACTGTTTCCACCAGTTGCTGAATGAAGCCTCTCTGATGATTGTTGGGTTAGGCACCAATCTATGAGTATAGCAGAATATCATTAGGCATCATGACATTGAATTTTTTTTTCTCCAGTTGTGTTGGTTCTAGTCTAGGTCTCTGGACCATTTAGCCTCTGGATCCTGGTGTTTCATGCAGTGTTGTGGGTAAGCTCACTCTTGTGACATGTGTCTCAGGCTGGACCAGTCATTGCTTGGCCACTCCCACAATCTCTGTGCCACCTGTACCCCAGCATATCTCACAGGCAGGACAGACTGTAGGTCAAAGGTTATGTGCTGGGTTGGTGTCCCAGTCCCTCCACTGGAAGTCTTGCCTGGTCATAGGAGATGGTCAGTTAAGGCTATGCATCTGCTATTGCTAGGAGTCTTAGCTGGGGTCATCCTTGTAGAATCCTTGAAATTTTCCTTGCTGGTATCTAATCACCAAATGCCCCACTTTTCAGTACCTCTGCACCCCACCTGATCTCCCAGCTAACCCCAGTCCACCAGTGAAATCTCGTCCATTTCCCCTTCCCAGGGAGATCCATGCTCCCCCCCCCCCCAGGCCTCCTTGTTACTTAACCTCTCTGGGTCTGTGGAATGTAGCATGATTATTCTTTATTTACAGCTAATAACCACTTTTTTTTTTAGTTTTTTGACAGAGAATTTCTCTGTGAAGCCTTGGAGCCTGTCCTGGCATTTGCTCTGTGGATCAGGCTGGCCTTGAACTCATAATATCCACTTATGAATGAGTATATACCATGTTTGTTTTTCTGGGTCTGGGTTACCTCACTCAGGATGAATTTTTTTCTAGCGAATTTCATAAAGTCGTTGCTTTTAACAGGTTAGGAAAATTTTTCTCTATGAATAATTGAAAATATTTTCTGGCTTTTTGAGCTGGGATTCTTCTTCCTCTATTCCTATTCTTCTTAAGTTTGGTCTTTTCATTGTGTCCCAGATTTCCTGAATGTTTTGTGTCAGGAATTTTTTAGATTTAACATTTTCTTTGACCAATGTATCCATTTCTTCTACTGTATTTTCAATGCCTGAGATTCTTTGTTCCATCTCTTGTATTCTGTTGGCTTGCCTTTTTAGTTTCTGTTCGAATTCCCAAGTTTTTCATTTCCAGAATTCCCTTGGTTTGTGATTTCTTTATCGCTTCTATTTTCATTTTCAGGGCTTTAACAGTTTTATTCATTTCTTTTAACTGTTTGTTATCTCTTGGCTTTCTTTAAGTGATTTATTCCTTCCCTCCAGTTGTTTGTTTATGTTTTCTCAGATTTCTTTAAGGGGTTTATTAGTTTCATGTTTAAGGATCTCTATCATCTTCACAAAGTTGGGTTTAATGTCTTTTTCCTATGCTTCAGCTGTGTTGGAATATCCAGGGGCTGCTGTGGTAGGATAGCTAAACTCTCATGGTAACATATTGCCCTGAGCGATACTGATTGTGTTCTTATACTGGCATCTAGTTATCTAGATGATTATAGACCTAGCTGCTGATATCTGGAATGGTCTTTATTGGGTGGGTGTTTTGTTACTTGGTTTCTGTTTCTTTTCTGGATTTTCAGAGTGGGTTGACTGTGTGTTTTACTGACCTGTTTGGCTGGTGTGTTCAAAAGGAATGCTTACTGGTGCTGGAAGGTGGGGGATGGGGAGGTCAGGGAGAGATGATTTGTTGTAGTGCTGGGGCAACCCTGACAATTGGCTCTTAAGTAACAGAGTGGGTGGAGAAGGTCCACTGGCAGCCTACCTGGTAGTCTGGCAGGTGTGGCTTGTGTTTGAGCAGGTGGTGTGGTTGAGTTATGGACTGGGATACAGCGACAACGTGGGGGAGGTGAGGCCAAGGGGGTGGTCTGTGGGATCCACAGGAGGTGTGGAGTGGGGAGGGGAGCCTGCTGCTGGTGCTCTGTTGCAGTGCTAGGGGCAACCCTGAGAATTGGGTCTGGGGGGAACAGAGAGAATGGAGAATATTTATGGGCAGCCTACCTGGTCTTTTTGTCCTACGATGTCTTTTAAGTTTTTTTTTCTTTTAATTATGGGTATGTCTGTGCCCGGATATGTGCACATGTATTCAGGTGCTCCAGGCATCAGACATGGGTACTGGAAATCAGACTTAGTTCCTCTGCAAGAGCAATACATGCTCTTAACCACTAAACCATCATCTTTTTGGTCCCTAAAAGTGCCATAGTCTTTTAAAATTTCAGCATTTTAAAATCCAAGTTAGCCATCTACTCTCGGTCTACACTATGGTTCGGGAGACCTTAGCAGCCAGACCTTGTTCCTCTCACAGTCTCCAGTTTTTAGTCCTTGCAACTCCACCCCTATGTTCTGAGGCACATCTGGTCCAGGGCTCTACCCTGAAGAAGGTGCTGGTTACTCAAACCCCTCATCAATGGCACCTGCTGGGTCATCAGCTTGTATGGTATGAACCTGCTGAGAAGAGATGCTCTGTATAGCTCCTTACATATCTCTCATGCTGCACTCTGAAGGCTTCCACAAAGGCTGCTTCAAACAACCTGGCCATGGGCGTGAGCCTCACCAGTATGTCCGAAATATTAACATGTGCTGGCAAAGAAGACATCATTATATTAAGGACTGAGGATAATGCTGACGCCTTAGGGCTAGTATTTGAAGCACCAAATCAAGAGAAAGTTTCAGCTCATGACATGAAGTTAATGGGCTTAGATGTTAAACAACTTGGTATCCCAGAACAGGAATACAGCTGTGCAATTAAGATGTCTTCTGGTGAATTTGCAATTAGATGCCTAGCCCTTAGCCATACTGGAGATTTTGTTGTTGTATCCTCTGCAAAGGGCAGGGTGAAGTTTTCTGCAAGTGGAGCGCTTAGAAATGGAAACATTAAGTTGTCACAAACAAGTAATGCTGATAAAGAGGAGGATACTGTAACCATAGAGATAAATGAGCCAGTTCAGCTAACTTTTCACTGAAGTACCTGAACTGTTTTACAAAATCCACTCCTCCATCTCCTACATTAACACTCAGTGTGTCTGCAGAGGGACCCCTTGTTGTAGGGTATAATATTGCTGACGTGGGACACTTATATTATTATTTGGCTTTCAAGATAGAAGATGAAGAAGGATCTTAGGTATTGCTAGAATCTGAGAAAACCAAACCTTTGAGAACTACTTCTGAGATGCCAGTATGTGCTGAAGTCTTTTCTATCACCAAGTCTGTTCCTGAGTACATATAAAGATATCTTCTGTAAATAACATATTTTTTCTCTCCATTCTGAGGCATGATTAATAAAACCTCAGGGTCAGAAATTTGGGTTCATCCTGAAGATCTGGGAAGCAAAACAGCCAGCCACTGGCTCCTACCTCAGTCTGAAATGGCGATCCTGCCTTCCACAATCTCAGAATAAGACTATGTCTGAGAGCAGGCTCCTTGCACCCCCCCCCCTTCCGTCTTGTATTCATCTCTAGGGCTGGGATTAAAGGCATGCACCACCCGATTTCTATGGCAACCAGTGTGGCTACTGGGATTAAAGGTGTGTGTTACCATAACCTGGTCTGTAAGGCTGACCAGTGGGACTGTTTTACTCTCAGATCTTCAGGCAGGTTTTATTAAAATAGAATTGAAATGCCTCTACACCATTCTCCACAATTTGTTTAAAGAATAAACTTGAGAGTAAGAACTGGTTTTGTTAACATAAATATTTCTACCTTAGAAATACTGACAATATTTCAATCAAAAGGGTTTTGATGCCAAACGCACGTTTTTTTTATTTTACATACCAACCACAGTCCCCCACTTCCCTCCTCCTGCTCTCTCCACCCCCCAACCCATCCCCCATCCACCCCCGGAACCACAGCTTCTGTGTACAGACCGAGAGGACACAGTCACAGGCTTCACCTCAGTGATGCCGGCCTCTGAATCACAGTTCATGTCTCAGCCTCAGCTAATCTTTGTCCCAGGAAAGCAGAAGTTTCGTTTTAGTGATTCTGGTCACTTGTTCGTCACAGCTGATTCTTTTCTACAGCTGACCAAAAGTCACATATTTATCCTCAAAATACCACACAAATGGCCTCTTCCCTCTGAAACTTCACAAGTTGGGCCTCTATCATTGGCAACACTCTCAGAATTCGTATCTCCCAAGCTCCCACAACAACCCATTAAGTCCTGAACACTCAATGGTTTTTCCAGCCCAAAGTTTCAATCTCTTTCCACAATTTTCTCCAAGACAACATGTTCAGGTCAGTCACAGAACTCCCTTAGATCCGGGTATCAGTTTCTGTCTTAAGTTTGTTTATCCTGTTATAAACACCATGATCAAAATCAATTTGGAAAGGAAAGAGTTAATTTTATCTCACAGCTTACAGATCATCATGAGAAGCCAGGACAAGAACTAAATGCAGGAATCTAAAGGCAGGAAGTAAAGCAGAGACCATGGAAGAGAACTGCTTACTGGCTTGTTCCTCATGATTGCTCAGACTGCTTTCTTATACCACCTAGGACCATATACCAAAGGGTGACACCATTTTCATTGGTCTGGGCTCTCTAATACAGATTGTTGTTCAAGAAAGTACCCTCCATGGGATGAAGAATTGGCTCAGCTATTAAGAGAATTACTGCTCCTATAGAAGACTTGGGTTCAGTTTCCAGCACCTACATGGTATTTTAGACATACTAAAAACTACTCAATTATACGTTTATGTAGGTAAATCATACAGCATATGGATTGTGTATCAATGAAACTACTATAAAAAATAGAATGAAGTATCTGATACACACAGAAAAGTTTCTGTTGGTGTAATCAAACACTCTGACCAAAAGCAACATAGGGGAGGAAAGTGTTTAATTTCACTTTATACTTCCAAGTCACAGTCCATCGTGAAGGAAGTCAGGGCAGGATATCAAGTCAGAAGTCTGAAGGCAGAAACCATCGACTGCTTGCTGGTTTCTCAGGCTCACATTCAGATAGCTTCTGTGGTGGTTTGAATAAGAATGGCCCCCAGACCAGGATCTAGCTCTAATTCATGAGCTGACTTTGTGGAGCCCATTCTCTATGGAGAGAGACCTTGCTCAGCCTAGGCACAGAGAGGAGGGGCTTGGTCTTGCCTGATTTAGTTGACTTCCCAGGGGAGGCCTTACCTCTCTGAGGAGCAGATGAGGATTAGGTAAGGGAGAGGGGAAAGGAGGAGGAAAGTGGAAACTGGAATTGGTACATAAAATAAATAAATAGATAAATAAAGAAAAAAAGAAAAAAAATGGTCCCCATAGACTCATATGGGTGAATGTTTGTCCACAGGGAGTGGCACTATTAAGAGGTGTGACCTTGTTGGAGTAGGTGTGGCCTCATTGTGGAGGCAGGCTTTGAGCTCTTATAAGCTCAAATCTGGCCTGTGTGACTTTTCACTTCCTGTTGTCTGTGGATCAAAATGTAGAGCTCTCAGCTCCTTCTCCAGCACCATATCTGTCTGCATGCTGCCATGCTTCTTGCCATGACAATAGTGGACTAAACCTCCTAAACTATAAGCCAGTCCCAATTAAATGTTTTCCTTTATATGAGTTGTAGTGGTCATGGTGTCATCACAGAAATAGAAACCCTAACTGAGATGGCTTCCTTACATAATCCAAGATCACCTGTCCAAGGAATTGTATCATTCATATTGGCTTGGGCCCTTCTACAGCAATTAACAATCAGGTAATCCCATATAGACATGGCCACATGGTTCCTGCCTTACTCTTTGTTTCTTGGTCTGCGATGATGTGAACGTTTCCCATCCGCTCTGACACTGTGAAGTCTTCTACCATACATTCCCTCCATAGACAGAAAACCCTTTGAAACCATGTCTTACTTTTATAGAGACAATAAAACACTATGATCAAAGTAACATAGAGAAAAAAGAGATTGTTGGGGGCTTACAGTTTCATAAAGTGAGTCCATGACCATCATAGTAGGGAGCCTGGCATCAGGCAGACAGACATCATGTTGGAACAGTAGCTTGTAGACAAAACATTTCTGTCTTGTCTGGTCCTGTAGCCATTCACTCCCAAAGAAACACAGAAGCTTATATGAACTATAAACTGGTTGACCTATTTGCTCAGGCTTATTATTAACTAGCTCTTATAACTTAAATTAACCCATAATTCTTGTCTCTGTTTAGCCTTGTGGGTAGCTGAGAGCTTACATCTTATTCACAAGCAGGAAGCAGGACAAGCTAACTAGAAATGGTGTGGGATCTTGGTTTTTGTTTTGTTGTTGTTTTTGTTTTGTTTTGTTGTTGTTGTTGTTGTTTTATTGAAACAGACTTTTTCTGTGTGGCCCTGGATGTCCTGGAACTAGCTCTGCACACTAGGCTCACCTCAAACTCACAGAAATCTGCCTGCCTCTGCCTCCTGAGTGAATGCTGGGCTTAAAGGAGTGTGCCATCACCACCCAGCTGGTGTGGGCTTTTTGAAACCTCGATGCTCACCCCCAGTGGCACACCTCTAACAAGGCCATACCTTCTAATCCTTACCAAATAGTTTCAACAACTGGGGACCAAGTATTCAAATATATGAGCCTATAGGTGCCATTCTCATTAAAACCACCACAATGCCCAAAGGTATACTAAGACCAGAGGGTAGAATGTTGGGACAAACTTGAATTCTGGACTACCTCTGATCTTTTGGAGCTACCAGGCAAAGAGATGTAGAATCCAAATAATGGTTCCAAAGTTAAATTTGGAAACTTACTGTCCCTTTGTGCTGAGTTCTTGGGGTCCTCAGGAGCTTCAGGCTGCAGATTTGGAACATAAGAAGAATCGACGAGGAGTGGTTCCATTTTTAGTGCTTAGAAACCTTCCCTTTCTCTGCACATTTTCCCGATCCCGAGAACAGCGCAGAGATGGCGAGAACAAGTGCAGACCAGAGCGGACATCAACACCTCTGCGACAACCAAAACCTCAACACTCGCAGTCTTTTCCTGAATTTTGTCCTGCCCTTCTCCCAGGAAGAAGTCATGTTCCTAAAGGTACTGTGCAGAAGAAAGACATGACGACGTGAGTAGAAGTGTGGGAGTTTCATGGCCTTTCCTCAGAAGTCACCCCACATGAGGAAAAGTAACCTCGGTTACCATGGGGGGGCAGCAGAGGCCAATTTACAGAACCTTAAGCCTAGACTAAGAACTCCTGGGTTACCCTGTTTGGGTGCTCCAATTCATGTCTGGGATCAACCCCATTCCACACATTCCTGCTGGCCAACATGGACCTGACCTGGCGGGTAGAGGACTGATCCAAAACGCAGTCAGAGAAGTCCAAGAATAGGAAGGTTCCAGGACAGTAGGACAGTCTTTGGGACTCAAAAAGTTGCAATAGAGAAATGTCTGGTAAGAAAGGAAACCGTTATTTGCATACAATTCAGTTCCACTCTCACTGTATCTGTGCTTAGGAATTCTTTCCCAGCTGACTCAGTCCTACATTTTAGTTCCCTCCTTTTGATATTCTAAACTCAACTCTCCTAGCCTAAAACTGCTCCGAAGAATTGCCTCAGCTTCAGCCCCAGATCACATTGGCAGCACCTTTTTTTCCATGTTCACCATGCTGGGCCTTTCTGGCATGGAAGATCTACCTTCTTAATTTTACAGCTCATGAATTTAGGGTATTCAGGTTTTGTGAGGATGTAATTTGCTGCTATTAGGAAGCATTCCATCCTTCTCTGATACACCAGAGTGGCAAGTCTGGAAGATGAGGGTAGTTACGTGTGCTAGCTTGTTTAGTTATAAATCCAGAAGACTTGACTCTTTAAATCCTACGAATGAGCTAAAAGCCAAAAGCGCTTCTGAACTAGGAAAGTCAAAAGGAAAGCTAAGATTTCAAAACAGGAAGAAAAAGGCTGCTAACTAATATACTCAAGCCCCAGACATCTGCTCTGGAGGTCACGTAGACAATGCGACTAACTGGTCCAGATAGGAACTTCAATCAGATCAACAAAGGAGGGCTCTGAGATTCTCAGAGAAACGTCCTATGGTTTTTCATATGTGTTTTCTCTTAAATTTCCTGGCCATACGCCAGGTTCAAGCCAATTCCTTGGCTTCCTTACAACAGGCTCAGGTACCCAGTCCCTTCCTTTTCTCCTTAAAGCTGCTGGCAACAGCCCGTCTCTTTGTGTGAAATACACTTCTCCTTTGGGTTAGAGTGGGATAAAACCATTTTAACATACTCCCCACAGCTAACTCGAAAGACAACCTTCAGGTAAAAGGAATCTACTAGCCACCATGAAAGCGAAGAAGAGCAGAGATCACAAAATGAAAAAGAATGCATTTGCTGGGTTTGGTAAACTGTTACACTGGAATAAATATAAAATGACAAAAGGCTCCATCTTCCAGGGACAGGATAGCTGGCATTCGGAATCTATCTCCTAGATGGCCACTGGGAGCTCATTTTGACTTATTTTCTGCCCTTTCCTTATCCTGAAGATGGGAGTCACTTTTTCCCTGATATACAACACATTCCCCTTACCCAGTTACACAGATACAATCCTCCTAACACACACCTAAAGCAAAGCTGTGCCAGCCTCCCTTCTTTGCATAAGGAATCTAGAGCTCTGAGGCTATTTGCACTGGGTGCTGAAAAGAAGCACTCAACCCACAGCTATACATAGAAACCGTCCCCTCTGGGGAGTTTCCTCCCAGCAGAGACTCAGACTTAATAACCTGCCTGGGAATGTGTCTCAAGCAACAGAACAGCACAGAAAGACACCAGGAGGGGAGGAAAATGGAGTGTTTATCCTGTCCTACAAAGAATAGTTTTAGGTGAACTAATATGTACCAAGGGCTCTGTATAGCATACTATAGAGCTATCGAGCTATCATAATGTTTAAGGTGCACACCAACCTTATAAAGCAGATATTTCCTCATTTTATTGAAGGGGAAAATGGCTGTGATCATTGGTACACAGAAGTAACAGGCTGGGTGTTAACCCAGGTTTACCTGACTCCAAAGTGAATGTTGCATCCACTACCCATAATTTGTTACTTCCTGAAGAGGGTGGGAGGTCTGGGACTCTCAGAATCATAAACTAAAGCCTACCAGCCTAGATTTAAAAGGCAAGCTTAAGAAAACAGATAATGGTCCAAATCACAGGAGAAAGACCACAGGCCCTAGGGAGCACAAGAAAGCCACAGGGCCCAAGTGCAGCATGTATCAGGTTATGCCTCCTACCCACCCAGGGGCAATGGAAAAGGAGGCTCTTGGAGGTGCTCTGAATTGAAGCTCTGAGTCCACTTCAGCCAAACTAACCATCATTGGGAACAAATTCCCAGTTCATGAATGGGTCAACCTCCATGGACTCTAGTGCATACGCCCACATCTGCCATCTTAAGACTTACAGACAGCTTTTGTAGTGGCAGGAGGTGGGGGACACAGTGATATTGTATTGGTTTATGGAAGATAGGATTCCTTTTCTGTTCCCTTGGGCCCACCTATCCCCAACTCCATGAGACGGCACCCCCAGATACAATGAAATGGGATTCCTAGGGAGCTTTCTGGCCTGGACAGAGCTATGGGGCCTTTCTTTGCCTAGAGACTGGCTCTGAAGAGGATCTGCACAGCGGTGCTGGTGGGGCCCCATCCACCCGCTGCTAGCGAGGAGGTCCACCTCTGTCTACATGGGTAGTTGTCTTGACCTATGACAAAGTACTATGTGAGACAAGAGACTCGAGAGAGAAGCTCCATGGGGGAAGAGGTCATAGACACTCTTTCAGCTTGGACCCTTTGAATCTCTAGTCTCCTTATAGGGCTCTCGATCTATTTATGACCTTAACACTTTCACTCCCTTGGTAACTGGGACATGGGGACCTCCAGGTCAGAATGAAAAAGATCTTTGGGAGGAAGTCATAGTAGAGAGAACCTGATTCTCTCTTTGTCTCATGGCCCCTGCTGCTCCCCTGCAGAGCCTCAGGTGTGTGTCACTATTTTTTAACACTCTGGCCTGAGAGGGCCACAGAGCCCAACCTGGACTTTTCCTGGGCACAGTGTGGGCAGCAGAAAGCATCAGCACAAAGAACTACCTGAACCACTCTGAGAAGAAAGGACCACAGCAGAGCCAAAAGCAGCCCAGCGTCCACAGACTCATAGCCTCTTCCTCACCCCCACTCAAGCCTGGATTCCCTCCAGAAGGAATACATCTCTTCTGAAGATCATCCTCAGAACTCAGTTACAATCGATACAGTTTATTAGGCCACACCCAGGTGAGAACTAACCCCCACATCGTGCTATTTAGTTTGACAACACTTCGGCTTTACAAGACCTTAACATCCAAATACCAAGAATTACCTATACACAGCTGTCTTAGTTAGGGTTTTTATTGCTGGGAAGAGACACCCAAGTATTAGGCTGGGGTGTTAACCCAGGTCTGCCTGACACACCAACTCTAATAAAGGAAAACATTTAATTTGGAATGGCTGGCTTACAGTTCAGAGGTTTAGTCCATGATTTTCCTGATAAGAAGCATGCAGGAAGACGTGGTACTGGAAAAGGAGCTGAGAGTTCTACACCTGGATCAGCAGGCAGCAGGAAAATAGAGAGAGACATTGAGCCTGGCTTGGGCTTTTGAAATCTCAAAGCCCACCCCTAGTGACACACTTCCTCCAACAAGGCCACACCTGTTCCAGCAAGACCACACTTCTTAATAGTGCCACTCCATGATGACCAAGCACTAAAATCTATAAGTCTGGGGGGGGGGTCATTCTTATTCAAACCACCACAACAGTGCAACAAGAAACTGATTCTTCCACAGATAGCACCTCATTTCTCTCTGCTGTGCAATGTGGGAACTTGCACTCAGCCTTACCTAAAGGCTGGGGATTTAGTTTAGAGGTATACCTGTTCCAGTTATGTGCAAGAGGGTCTGAATCCTCTTTGCAGGAGCTACTGTCTCCCATGCACTCAGTCACTCTGGAGGCAGCCAGAGGAAATGATTATATTCCTACATGTTGCAGCTCATGGTTCGTATTACAACAGTCACGTTAGCAGGTGCATCGGGGTAAAGCCCTACCACATGATGGATCATTTACCTTGATGCATCTCTTCACTAACTCATCCATTCTTTCAATAAACACAGAGCAATACGAGCTAGGCACTGCTCTTTGCAATAGAGAAATGAGGAAAAGCAAAACAAGACATGATTCTTACTCTTACGGAGTTTGGAATATAGTGGGAGAGATCCAAGGAATTATACAAATATGGGTGAAAATACAAATAAATGCTTCGAAGAAAGGAAGAGCATTTGCCATGAGGGAAAGTGTAGTATGTGGAGAAGTGTTGGTCAAGACTTTACATGACTTTGCAGACCACATTAATGATTATTATTATTATTAATACATATTATTGGAGATTTTTGGTACAACATGATAATATTATGAGGTTTAACTTTTGAAAACATTACTCTGGAAGTTATGTTTTTAAAAAGTGGTTGGGGGTAACTGGACAATGTGAGGAGAGTAAGAGACACCAGAGTACCCAGTCCTAAATGGTATGTCTTCAGCAAACCCCTTCCCTCAAAGCTCAGAGATTTGTGTGGAAGAGGAGGCAGAAAGATTGTAAGAGCCAGCGGTGGTGGGTAACTCCAAGGAGAGAACACTTTACAGATACAACAGTCACTCATGGAGACAAGTGCCTGACGTAGAATGTAAGCACATGTAGTCCTCCTCCAAAGTCCATGCTTACTGTAGCTCCATTCAGAAGCGGTGGGCTGTGGCTAGTCTGACATCTCAGTTAACATTTGCCACTTCTTGATTATTTAGTATTAGTCTGATGTATGCAGGGCTTAGGGGTATAGAGGGCTATTTTAAGGTCTACAGCCTAGATTCCAAGTAAAGATCTCACTAGCTTCATAGTCAAAAGCCATAGAAGCGAATGTCTGTGCTTCCTCCTGGTGTTAGTTATGTGACCTCTGACAAATAGCCTATCTGTACCTCAGTTTCTTCATCTGGAAAATGGAGACAATAATAATTCTGACTTTGCAGAATTATTGTCATAGAAAATTAAGGGGCATCACCCATATTTAGCACTACTCACGATAGATAACTTATGGAATCTGTTTAGGTACCCATCAATGCATAATTATCAGTAGAAAAAATACAACACACACACCCCCACATCCACTGGAGTTTTTATTTGGTAAAAGAATAGAATTATGTAATTTTTTCAGAAAAATGGATGGAGCTGAAGATAATCATGGTAAGCAAAATAAGTCAGAATTCAGAAAAATACTATATTTTATCTTATGTACAGAATCTATAGTTTAGAAAGGTGCAAAAGAAGTGAGGATTATTTGGGGGAAACTAAGAGGATGGGGTAGAGGGGAATATAAGGGGACAATGAGGGGCAAATATGATAAAAATATGTTCGTGTATGTGAAAATATGATAATGAAATCTGTTATTTTATATAATTATTATATACTAGTAAGCCATTTCCTTTGGAAAGAAAAGGAAACTTAAGTGACAGTATATACAAATGCATAAAACAGTATTGGGTTATTGGGTTGTGTTATGTTCACTGGAAATGTTTATCCTCCCTCCTGACCTCCCATTTAATCACTTTATACCATTCTGATTGTTAGCATGTCCAAGGCTTTGGACCCTAACCTAAATGAGCACTTCTCAACCTCCTGCCATGCTGTGTTCTTCTTTGAGTCTGTTTACCTCTAGACTGAACGTGCCCAGAGCTATCAACAGTTTTCCATATGGTGTTGCTGCTCTTACACCAGCCTAGTAACTCACTTTTGGACATCTTGCACTTTGTCATTGTACCGCAGCTGAAATGGGCTGTCTAGAATGGTTCACAGTGCTCCAGGTAGGATGTGACAAGTGTAGGGAAGGGCAGGAGCATCACTTCTCTTGTTCTGGTTCTATACTTCTATTAATGCAGCCTAAAAATCTAATTAGCTTTTTTGGCAGCAGCATCACTCTGTTGGCTCACATTGACGTTACAATCAAATCAAGGTCTTTTTCACATATGCTGCTGTTAAACCAGGCAGGTATCTTCTATCCTATGCTAGAGGAACAAACCAGCTGTAATTGCTAGGAGAAAGTCCAGTGCAGCAATCATAGTCACGTATCGACAGAGTTTAGTTACAGACAAAAGATGGTATAGGCAAGCTGTTGATGGCTGGAGGTCATGGAAGATGCTACCAGTTTCCTGTCCATTAAGGATTCTCCTCTTCTTCCTTAGTTACAGAATACCACAATTATTCAGAGCAGCAATGTGCTAAGCAAAAAAACTAAAAAATAAAATACTGTATTTCTCAGCTTCCTTTGTGGTTTAGAATGTTCGTATAATCTAGCTGCAGTCAAAGAGGTGCAGGTGGATGTCACTGGATACAGCACATCATTGCGAATTAAAAAGCAAAGGCTCTGTCAACTGATCTCTGCCTTTAGTCTTCTTCCCATCCAGTGTGCTCCTTTCCTCCTGTCTAGAATACAGACAAGAAACCCAGCGCTGAGGCAGCTATCTTGTGATCCTAAAGCACAATGCAAATGAATGGAAGCCTACGTTAAAAATAGTAGAAATGAAAAGCAGGGATCTTTCTGTTGGGGTGAGTGTTGATAATACACTACACTGTTCAGGTTAGCTACCACTGCATTATCCCCCGGGCTCATCCTCTCAGGTAATGGGACAGTAGGAATGCACCACCACACCTGACAGAAGCCCTGGTGTCAAGAATGCTATTGAACTGCCCCAGTAGCCCTGGACCAAGGAAACTTTGTTAAATGAAGCAAATAAATATTTATCTGTTTAAGCTACAGCTGTAGACTTGTTTATTATTTGTAGCCAAAGACATTCCTAACTGGAACAAAGTAATAACAAACTAAGGATCCAAATGAAGGCAAAGAGGACTCTAGAAATCAAAAAATGGGATATTTGGGCAATACATAGGCAACTGGTCCTGCCAGGAGGCATCTGCAATGGAGTTAAGCTTCAGGTTCAGGGTCAGTACTTCCTCCCTAGATGGCGGGGTAGAAGAGCATGACCAAGACTGAGACTTGCTAGGCGATAAGTATGAAGCTGGATCTTGGGTATAGGATGTGAGACTCAAGGTTGAAGTCAAAAGACATGGGGAGAATAAGGCAGAGAATTGGGAAACTTGGGACCAAACTCGGAACAGCAGTAAAAGGACAAACTGATGCTGTATTCCAGGTTGGGAGTTGAGGCACATTGTGTTTACTTGAAGCCTTTCATGTTTGTATAGGTGTGGGGTGTAGACAGAAAAAAATTCCTCAGATCATGGAAGGAGACGGTGTCCTGCAATGTGATACAGAGTGTGACAAACTTTAACCCACACTGTGCTTTAGCCACCCTGACACTACTTTTGAATTCACCCTCTGTTGCATGCTCGTCTTTCCTGCTTGTGCCCATGATTTTTAAAAGACCTGATCTCTTTAAACCGTTTCCACTTTGTCTTCCTAGTGTAAGTGTTTCACCATGGAAACCTTTCCCTCCTCCCTCTATTCCAAGTCGTCTAGTTTAAGGATGCTCTTCCTGGATAGTGTGTATCCCCTCAGGCAAGACTCTCCTTCAGCCTCTGGTCTCTGCTTGGAGTGCATCTAGACGGCAAGAGCTAGAAAAAAGGGCTGACTGGAGTTTACCGGGTGCAGAGATCAGAGTGCTCCACTCCCGCTTCTCACCTTGGCTTCCTTGCTCCAGCAGAGGCCAATGTTTTCCCCACCCCCATTCCGCCTTCCAGTGTAATCGAAAGTGAGAGAATGAGATCGCCCTCTGACTGCTAGTGTGCTACCACTTCTCCTTTGTGTGTGCCAGGTGCTGTGTGCGGAAGCCATTGTGATATTGTGCTCCTATGATAAATGGACCTCTGTGAGACACTTTTCTCCTTGTGTATACAGGGATAGAGGGAGTCTTGCCTGAGTGACTTCTCACAGAAAGCTCCAGAGGTGCTCAGCGTTAATAGCCTGGGCCAGGCAGGTTGCTCTTTCAATTGGCAAGAGAGGGTGTCAATCACCACGGGCCTGCCAATCAGCTCTAAACTAGGCATCTGTAGCCATTAGCCTTCTCTATGAATCACAACATTGAATCTTCCAAAGACTAAACAGAGAAGAGCTCCCAAAGACCGTTCCTAGGTGGGAAGGAGCAGGTCTGCTGGTGTCACTAATGGAGCTCTTTAGTTTCACCCTCCTTCTCCACATAATTTGTCTCTACTTCTCACATCTAGGCCAGTTCCAGGTCCTTTCCATTAATCTCGTTCATTCTCCTCCCAAGCGCATTTCTTCTCCCACTCCAGCTGATGCTGTCTCTATCCAGTCCTCAATGCCTCTCACTTGGACTCCTAAACAGTCTTCTAACTTGTCTTCTTGCGGCCAGCCTTGCCCCCTCCAAAGCACTCTCCATGCCGCAACCAAATCAATCCTTTGAAAATACAAATCTGGTCAGATATCTCCTCACAAAAATCGTCCAGCCTTTTCTGTGGCTTCAGGTACCCTTGGTTAGGATAAAGTCCAGGATCATCATGATTAGGTTCCTGTAAAATGCTCAGTCTCCATTTTGGCAGTGTTCCCACTTTGCATCTAGCTGCAGCAAGCTACTTTGTAGGTTTCTACCGTGTCTTTCCTAGCTTCGCTTCTACACCCTTATACATGACTTCCCTTCTCCTGCGATATCCTTCATCACCACCTTCTCTACTTTCTCTTTAGTCTAAACCCATTTATCCCTTAGCACCTCAACTAACCTTTCTATCCTAAGATACACATTGTACTCACATCTGTATCACTGTTAGGCAGTATGGCACATGGAATTTAATACCTTCTCTGTAGATGTTTTCCAACTCTCCTGGCTATGGCAAAACTGCCTCTGAGGAAAGCTTTCAGAGCTGACTAGTGCATCTCTCTATGGGAAGGAGACCTCTCGTTGATACCATTCTTTCGTATTTGGCTATAATCCTTTCTTTAATGTCTACTTTCCCAATTCAACGGCAAGTACTCCCATAGCAAGGCTGTGTCTGAACAATTACATCCTATGTAGGTCCATGAAGTGCTCAAATATAATGAATGAATAAGTCTTGTGAACGTCTGACGGTTTTTTCCTTTTGCCATATCTTGCTTTACTTTGCCTCTAAAGTCTAAACTACCACATTCACCACATACATTGCTGCTTTCTACTGCTGAAAATTTTTTCCTTCTCGTTTCTTTCATCTGGGATGTCATTCTCACTCACCCACCCAACTTCACCAGTTCTTTAGGGACCAGTTCCTCTTCCAACACTGACTCAGAAAATTTCCAAGCATGCTTTGCAGTTTTCCTCTGAGTAGTGCCAACAGTTCCCACCCATCTCATTTAGCCCTTAGCATCCCCTCCCGTTGCCAAAATGAGGACAAAGCATGGCCAGTTTTAGAAGTATTACTTGAACCCAACTCTATCCATAAATTCTCCTAGCCAATACGTAAATCTCACTTCCTTACTTCGAAGACTGTCACTTCCTTTAGGGCTGGTCTGTGTCTTCTAGTCCTTCATCTTTCTATAACCTTCCTGGAACTGTAGAGCGTCGTTCTAGGGACACACTCCCTGGGTTTCTGTCTGCGATGCACTGGTTGTCTTGGGCGGTTTAAGGACACTAACCTTCAGCTTCTTTGTACGCAAATGAAGGAACGCTAACATTCATCTCATAAGTAAGCTTAGAAGAATAAAGCAAGTTAAAGTGCCAAGTGCAGTATCTAGCAAGTTGAACGCTGCTCAATAAAGACTCTTTTCTCCATTGTTATGATTAGTGACGAATCTCTGCTGCAGTGATCCCTTAAAAACTACAAGGAGAGAGTTACAGAGGAAAGGGAATGAAGAAAGGACGTAGACCACTGGAGACCTGAGATTTCTGTGAAGTCCAAACAAGGTTAGTAGCGCGGCAGGACATTTGTATGTCCGAGTTCCTAGAGCCATGTGACTCTATGAGCCCCAAGCACATGGTTCCACCCGGCGCAGCTTCTCTAACTCTGGCGCTCAGCTATTCTCAGCAGCCTGTAGGGGGAGCCAGGAAGCTAGAACAGGATTTTGGGGGAGGCTGCTTGAAATCTTCCTAAGGGCAAAAAAACGACACCCCACCACTACTACCGGTCTTAGTGCACTGCCTTGCCTCCTTCTGGACACACTTCTAGCTCAGTACTATTCAGCAGCTAAACTGGGAGCTGTCCTTCAGCACCAGGGCAGCCTTGGCCTCAGGCAGGACGGTGAGGGCGTCAGTGGAGTTAGGGAGTCCTGACCGGTCCGCTCTGCAACCGGCTCCAGTGTCCCCTAGTCAAGAGGACGAGGGCAACGCTACCCAGAGAGGTAGCAAGAACCTAAGGAGATGCCTCCTGCTTCTTAGAATCACCCTCAGAAGTCCCCTAGCCCTCGGGGGGGAGCGAGGGGCGGTCCTGGGGAGGGAGGCGGGCGCCGGCTTGGTGGGGGGAAGGGGAGCGCCAGGCCTGGGACTCAGCGTGTGGCGTGTGCACGCGGGGAGCGGTCGGATGAACGGAGGCGCTGAAGTGAATGGAGTTGGGGGTGGACTGGAAACATCCCCAAACAGCACAGGCTGCGGCCGGCGGGGGCTGGGGTTGGGGAGGGGGGAGTCCTGAGGCGCAGGCGCAGTCGGGGCCCCAGTCCCGTTCCCTCCTCCTCCCGGTGCCTCTTTCTCCGCCCTGCTCCCCCCCAAACACACTCGCACACGGGCTCTCAAGGTGTTCTCCGCACAGCGGAAGATGGCGACAGACTGAGGGGGCATGGCCAGCGGGAGCCACGGGGCCATGCCTTTGGGCGGCCGCCACAGCGGTGCGAAGCAGAGGCGGAAGCGAGAGGCGCACTAAGTAAAGCCGGGGCGTCCGCGTCCGGGCGTCTGGGGCGCTGCGGGGAGCCAGGTGGCCCGCCCGAGCCGGAACTCCAGGAGCCGCGGGTGCCGAGGCAGGAGCAGAGGCGACCTGGGACCGGCCCCGGCGGACGGCCAGAGCACGAGCAAAGCCCGAAGGGCCGGCCTAGGAGAAGCGCGAGCGAGCGAGAGAGGCAGGGAGCTGCACGGAGCGGGCAGCGGGCAGCGGGCAGACGGGCGGGAGAGGAGCGGCGCGGGCGACGGGAGCGGAGTGGAGCGGAGCGGAGCGCGGCGGGGCCCGCACGGCGGCGCTCAGGGGCGCAGAGCCGCGCTGCTGAGCCGAGACGGCCGGGACGGAGTGCGAGCCGGGGAGGGCACCGGTGGCACGGAGTGAAGTGGCGCGGAGCCCGGGGCAGCCGAGGGGCCCGACACTATGAGTGCGGCGCCGCCGCCACTGCCGCCACCGCCCCAGTGCCCCGCACCGCCCCCCGCCGGGACGGCGGGCTGCGCCTAGCGGGTCGGGCGGCGGAGCCCCGGCTGCCAGCGAGGGAGCGCGAGAGGGGCGCGGAGACGACCCGAGAGCGCCCCGCGACTCCGATCTGAGCGGGGTCCCCCGGGCCGGCTGGCCTGCCTTGCCATGCAGCCCCCGAGGTAGAGCCTGGACGGCGCTGAGGAGCGCGGAGCGGTGCGCATCCCGCCCTTCTGAGACGGCCGTCCGGCCTCGCGCCTACCTACTCCCTCCAGCCCGAACCCCCCTGAAATATGTTCAGGGGCGCTTGGATGTGGCCCGGGAAAGACGCCGCCGCGCTGAGTATCTGCTGCTGCTGCTGCTGCTGGGCTCCCAGGTCGAGCGACAAACCTTGCGCCGATTCTGAGCGGGCGCAGCGATGGCGACTGTCCCTGGCGTCCCTGCTCTTCTTCACCGTGCTGCTCGCTGACCATCTGTGGCTGTGCGCTGGGGCCCGTCCCCGGGCCAGGGAGGTGAGCAGCACCATGCGGCCGCCCTGGGGGGCCGGCCGTGAGCGGCAGCGGGTGCCTCCTCGCGCGGTGTTGCCGCTCTCACCACCGTTGCCGGGCGAGTCCAGCGCGTCCTCGGGCACCTGCCGCCCGCGATACAGCAACCTGACCAAAGCCGTCCCCGCCGTCGGCCCCGGGCCGGTCTGCGGTGGTGTCCCAGAGCCCACGGGGCTGGACGCAGCTTGCACCAAATTGGAATATTTGCAGAGACTTTTTGAACCGACCACCCCGGCTCCCCCTCTGCGGCCCCCTGACGCGCCTTCTCGTACCCCGGCTGAGTTCCCCCCCGCCAAAAAGAACTTGCTCAAAGGCCACTTTCGGAACTTTACTCTCTCTTTTTGCGACACCTACACGGTCTGGGACTTGCTGCTTGGCATGGACCGCCCAGAAAGACTGGACTGCAGTCTGGACACCCTGCTGGGGGACCTGCTGGCCGTAATGGCCAGCCCGGGCTCCGGGACCTGGGAGGTATGTAACAACTGCATCGAGGCGTACCAGCGACTGGACCGACATGCTCAGGAAAAATATGATGAGTTCGAGCTCCTGATGCATAAATACTTGCAGGCAAAAGAGTACTCTATCCGGTCCTGCACGAAAGGCTGCAAGGTAGGGATTGACGACCCACTCCACGACAGCTACCTGGCTCGAGGCAGTTTCTGTGGCAGTGGGACTGGGGGGGGAGGGTCTCCCTCTCTATCCATCGCACCACTCCCACCATTCCCAGTGTAGCACTGTGTCACCTGGAACCCCTCCCTAGAGAAAGACCCATAGGGATTTGAGTCAACTTCTTGAGTTTAAGGTTTGAACCTTTTAAGGCTGTAGCTTCTGGTGCACTGCTTCCCTTCCCGCATGAGGGGGGAGCGGGGCCCTGGACTGACAAAGTGGTTGAGGGGAGATTGGGAGTGTGTTTCCCAGTCTCCAGCATCCTGGTTGGCCTTAAACTCCGTTCCTCGACTGGAATTAATTCTGGAACTGGCCGTGAAGGAGGGGGGTGTACAGCAAGAGGAAGAATATTTGACTACCGATTCCACACCCTTTAGTTCCTGCCAATGGATGAGAGGCCAGACCACGCCTGGTGACAGGGTACATTACACTGTTGACATTATACAAGCCAAGATACTGGCCAGATCCTAAACAGGGGAGCCCAGGGATGCCTGTCTTCTCTTAAGGAGGGAACCTGTAGGCTTCTGAATTCTGATGAGAGAACGCTCGGGGGAACAGGGCTTTTCAGCTTGTGGAGGGGCCATGGAAGGTTGGTGCAACACAAAGCAAAACTCCCAGGGCTCCTGGCTAGTGACGAGAAAAGCTGGGTTTCTGGCTGCTAGGGATGGGCATCTAGAGGAAACCAGGGGGCAAACAACTGTAGAAGAGACTTTCCTCCAGAAGAACTGGGTGTTGAGAAATTTCTTGACCCTCAGTCGGGTTTTTCTGTATAGTAGGTAGGTGGGGCTGTGCACATTTGGGGCCTGAAGCTGCTTCCCTGTTTTTTTTCCTGCCTGGCCAGGTGGCCTGCTTTGGGAAGAAAGAGCACAGCAAGGTCAAAAAGGTCAAGTGACAATGAGACCAGGTGGGTCTCATACATTCTGGGGCTGGGAGCCACCAGCTGGAGAGTAAGGCAGTTGCCCCCTGGTCTAGATCATCTCCTCCCCAGGCTTTGAGAAGAGGCAGCAGGCACTTCCCGCAAGCATTGTTCCTGTGGACTTCTACAAGGTTTTGCTGTTCTCTGTGGGCCCCCTAGGGATTTTGGGGTGGAGGACTGGGGAGGGAAGGAGTAGCTCCTAGATCCTGACTTCACTTTCTCCTTCCTTTTCCTATTCTCGTAACCTAGCAGTCTCCTCCCGCCTCGCTCAGCCTCAGCTGACTCACTGCCTCACTCACACTACCAAATGAGATATTCCACTTCTTAAAGGTGTACAGACAGAGAGACAGACATACACAGCCGTGCACCACCAGCGATACTCCAGACTAAGTCATCCAGAGAAACAGTGAGGTTGCCACTTTCCTAAGCAGTGCTGTCAAAGCAGGCACCATGCCACATACATCTCCCTATGGTGTCAGAGACATGCGTACAATTGCATGAGGAAAGACACATTTTGTCATACAGAGCTAGAGACACGAACTCTAATTGCCTGCCACCGACATACCCTTGGTGAGAGCAGAGATATTGTCCCCTAGCAGACTGAATAAATGATATCTTGCAGTCCTCTTTCCAAGCCTATAGCCAAAACCGTTCTTTTTCAATATCCAAAATGAATGAAAACCATGGCACAACTTTTCTATGGGGTTTTCTTCCTGCTATAGTTGGCTCCAAGCTCCATCTGACCTCACACTGAATTAAAATCCCTCGCATTGGTTGCTGATGCAAAGCAGCTTGGTGTCCTAGGAGGCAGTGGTTCGCTCTGATTCTGGAGGTCTTATCACCGCTGTCGCTGTCGAGGGCTAGTTAGCAGCTTGCTTTGGGGCGCATTACTTCACTTCCTCTAATCCTTTGTTTCCTCATTTGTAATGCAGGAAAAATATCCTTGCCCTGCCAAAGTCTTGGGTGTTTTGTAATATTTACATGGGAATGCATGGCTAGTAGCATTTTGTACTAAGAATTTACCACCTGGCTTAGATGTAATGTTTCAGTTGTTCACGTTTGTTAGGAGAGTACAACTGCCTGGGTTACCTCCATTTACAGATGCGGAAACTGAGGTACATATGGGTCATACAGTTTGCCCCAGAGCAACTAGCAGGAATTCCAGCACTCCAGCTTCCCGTCCTCATGCTAAATCCTTGCTTTTGCCCTGGTTTCCTATCAAGTTCCCCGGGCCCTCTCTCCTGGCTCATTCCTCTCCAGCCGAGTGAGAGTTCTCCAGCTCTTCCTATCTTATGCTGGCAACAGGGCTGTGGCAAATACTCAATTCCTCTGTGTTTCCCACCTCTTCCAAAGCTTTCTCCTCCAGCTGAGGCCCAAACCTGTAGTCTTTAGTCCCTTTTTCTGATGGGATGAAAGGGAAAGGCAGTTTGGTCCCCATTTCCTCAGCCACTCACCCCACCTTCTCACAGGCCTTCTTCACCCTGAGAAGCCTTCCCCTGAGCTCAGAGCCCTCCTTTCCAGCCCACATCCCAAGTGGGATCCCGTGGGGATAATGTCCCATACCTACAATCCTCTGAAGTGACAATCTGAAGTCCTAGGAGGATAAGAAGGTTTCTTCTACGTCTGTAAACCAAGTCTGGAGACTGGTTCTTGAACCAAATGACCCCCTATTCCCAGGGCCCTTGTTCTAAGTGCCTTGGTCAGATCCTTCCTATGTGACCATAGAAACCCCTTTCTCTGCCTCTGAGATGTCTGCCCCTGTTTTGGGCCACACAGGGCCCCAAGAATCATACCTGCCCTCGCTGCTGCCTGTGACACCTCCCAATTTAGTACCAGCTGCAACATTTCCTTAATGTGCGACTGACTTCCTCTCGCATAACAGAGATGAGGCTAACCCGAGGCAATGCCCATCCCCATCCTGGCCTCTCCTAGGTCTGAGGATGATATGATACTTCCTTATTTCCCCGTGAATCCCCTCCTCCTTCACACACACACACACACACACACACAGTCACTCCCTCGGCCTTGCCCAGGGTTACCATACAAATCCCCTCCTACATCTCCATCCTCCTAATCTT
Source organism: Alexandromys fortis (assembly GCF_014885135.2). Lineage (NCBI taxonomy): Eukaryota > Metazoa > Chordata > Mammalia > Rodentia > Cricetidae > Alexandromys > Alexandromys fortis. The sequence continues at coordinate 2,007,119 of NW_026068052.1, read as the reverse complement.
GCCCTGCCCCTGCCTGCTGCTGATTGCCTCTCCCACTTCTGTCTCTTTCCTCCCCTCTGTTCAGAACACTCAGGGTGAGGAGAATGAGGGTATGGGAGCAAACTCTGGCTTCTTTTCTCAGAGCTCTTCCTCCAAGAAGGCCAAGAGGGCTAAGAGAAGGGACATCGTCAGTTCTTTTGGCAGCCATTAGCTGCACTAATCAGCTAGTTGCGGAAGGATGGGCTAGTGTCCATCCACTCCAGAATGTCTGACACCCACCTGGCAGCTTGCGTGTTTGATACTGAGACGGATCAACTGATGGGGTTGAGAAGGAGGCTAGAGCCTGAATTCCCTGGAGAGAGTTAAAGGAGTTTGACTTGGGAAAGAGGGGGCTCAGGAGGGTATGGTCTCAGATTTAATGCCTCAAACGGGTTGTCCTTGTATGCATGTCTTGATTGACCCCGAGGGACTTCACGGAAAGTCCTGCATTCCAACCTAGATTTCCCTTCTTACAAGTGTAACCTTGAACCTATGAACCTCAAGTCTCTGAGCCTCGCTTTTTCATCTGTCAAATGGGGCTTATTCATCAGGAACGCTCCACAAGTTCAGGATTAATGTGAAGTCTGTACAGCATTTAGGCTTAGCACATCAGACGCTCTCCCTGCTGGTTTTCATTGTGAGAAGGAACAGACTGCCTTAGAGCTCCTATCCCCAGGAAGTATCTGGCCCAATACAAGTGGACTGCTGGGTGAAATGCCACGGCGATGGCCCGAGGACTCTATTTGCATGGAGGAAGGAATTGGATCAGGTGACCTCAAAGGTCTGCCTCAGAACAGAGGTTAGAGGTTAAAGTAGAGCCTGCTCCATGATCAACAGTGTTGCATGGGAGAGGCTAAGGAAAGAGGTTTGGCCTCAGCACCCCAACTGAGGGAGAGGGTGGGGACTGCCAAAGCCAGCACCTTGCCTTCTGCCCATACCCACCGGGGCCCTGCTCTTCCTCCAGTCCGGCCTGGCAGCTGTTTCTGCCTCCCTGCCTTCTCTCCTCCCACCTGCCACAGCTTTCCTGCCAAGCAGGACTGTCGGGCTAACACTGGAGATAATGGGAACTAAAGGCAAGGGGTTTGAAGTACTGGGCAAAGGGCAGGAGTCTTAAATCAAGTGGTGGTTCTTGTTATTGCCCAGGCATTCTCTCCGGCCCAGAACTCTTAAAGCCAGAAAGGGGGCCCCTTTCTGTTTGGAGGCAGAGGGAAATGGAAGACATTAATAAGCAGCCTCCTGGGATTTCACGGCAAAGCTGGCCCTAGGGGCGGGGCCTCCAGATCCAGAGCAGTTCGTCTCATCACCACACATGGTGATCTAGGAGAGGTCAGGGGCACAGCATCTCAGAGCAGGCACAGAGAAGAGGCAAAGCTTACAGCTGGGACAAGGGTTAGTAAATTACAGCTGGGAGTGACAAGGTAGTCACCTGTTGAAATACACCTCTAGATCCTTGACCTACATCCTGACCACGCCCTCCACTCCAACCCTTATGCTCTGCCTACATTGTAGGCCAGGCTCGACATTCCTATCCAGATTTCAGTGAGCGCTAACCGGACAGTGTTTTATGACCCTCAACCCTTTCCAAGTTACATCCCACACCACACAAACTCTCATCCACGTATCTCCTCACCTCTGTTTTATCCCCGAACTTACCCCTTGTCTTCCTGGCCTGACTAACCTCCTGCCCCACTTTGTTGATCTCCAGCAGCTGAATGGCGCCATCCCACCCTCCATCTACCTCCACCTTCCCAACCCTGCCATCTTCTACTGCAGGTTTCACACCCTTCTCTGCCTCCCCTCCTTGGCACCATACTTCTTGCCCTTGGCTCTTCCATGTCTTCTCGCCCCTTACATCCCTCACACTCTACTCACACTTAATCTCCCTCGCTCCATTTCTCTTCTGCCCTGATTTTCTTTCCTCTTCCGATCTTCTCTTCTTTTGCCCCTTTCCCCCTCCATCCTCTCCTCTGCTTTCTTGTCCTTTTCTCCCCTTTCTCCAGCCTACACAGGACACACACACACACACACACACACACATATATATATATATACACACACACAGGGCATGCACACACTCATATACATAGACACACAGGTACACACATCCCCTAGTCTTCATGGCTACTTCACATCTTTCCTACAAGCTGGTGGCCTGACTACTATAGTCACTATAGCAACGGGAACCTTCAGGAAGGGTGTACTGCTATCTCCTGAAGATGGGGTTGTGGGAAGTAAAGAGGGAGGAAAGGCACCCTGCAACCCACCACCCAATATTGTTCTGGCTGGAAGTGTCCACTGAACATGGGGTGGGGATGAGGAAAGAAAAAAAGTGATGGGACCAAGATCAAAAGAGAGTCAAGGATCTTTGACTACATCAAGAAGGCTGGAAGGGTGCTCCCAAACTATGTGAATGTGTGCTGGTATCTTCTGTAGACATTAGTACCTGAGAGAAAAAGTACACCCACTCAACTGTATGTGGTTGGGGATGTAGGCCAACATCTGACACTCAGGGGTTTGGGGTTGTCTTAGAAAAACTTCACTGTTGGGGCAGGTCTTCTGTGAGCCCCATGCGCCAAGGCTAATTACCTGCATCATGCTTCTGTAGAGTGGCCAGAACCTGACCCTCAGCTCCTCTCAGTCACGTGGCATGCCAGCTGCAGGTGTGTGCTAAATGCTAGGAGCCACCCCTCCTTCTGGGGACTCTGCACAATCTGGGGGCCCACAAACACATTTCTTCAACAATGGCTAGGTAGGACCCTGAAAAATGGTTACGTCTGCATCCCTGTGGTTACGGGGTACAGACCAGGATCTATTCGAGGAATGACATATCAGTGTTCTGTTCATGCTCAGAAGAGAGAGTTCAGAGAAGCCTGAATTTAAGGCCTTGTCAGGTAGGGTTTAGAGGGAAGAGTGAGGGCATTCAGTGGGCTAGGCTTGTGGCAAGAAGGAGCTACTACAAAAGGAGAAGGGTTCCCACAGCCAAAGTTCTTGTTCAAATGGATTCTGTAAATGGGATCTGGAATCTGAGCCACAAGGTTTTGGGCCAAAAGATGAGTCCAGCTGGCTCCAAAGAAGAAAGGGATAAGAAAAGGAAGTTAAAAAAAATAAAGCTTTTGAAAACCTAGACAATGTGTGTGTGCGTGTGCGTATGCATGTGAGTGTGTGTGTGTGTGTGTGTGTGTGTGTGTGTGTGTAAACTCAATCTTGACAATGTTCCTAGCAGGAAAACACCATTATTATCCCCATTTTACAAATGTAATAGTTGAGGTTCGGCAAGAAGAAATGACCTCCTTAAGTCACATAGGACAGGGAGCTGGGTTAAAAAACCTTGTTCTTTCCCCCAGTGCACAAATGTATAAAGAAGATGTTAATATTGTCTGTCACTGTTGGAGGCAATGCCCTGCTAGCTATGAATAGACTGTGGCGAGAAGTTGGGCTGGCTATATGGGAGGCTTGGCAGAACCTATTGGAAACTTAGGGTACCCTCTGGAGTAGCTCAGATTCACCAGCAACCTCTTTGTTCAAGGTACCTGTATCTTGTCCTTAAGATTCAGCAACAGATTTCTCCCTCTGTTGGCAGCCATATTTTGCCTCATGATAGGCTATCCAATCCCAAGTGGTCAGCCTTAAACACATAAACATAGGAACAACATTAAATGGGCTTAGCAGATTTCTATATGTGTATGGGTATGTATGTGCCAATAATAATTAAAGAGGTCATAAATTGGGGAGTAGGGATAGCATGCGAGAAGTTATAGGATGAAGGAGGGGTGGAAGTGATGGAAATACAGTACATGTGTAGGAAGTTCCCAAAAAATCAATTAAAATTTGATTTCAAAGGAAGACCCAGTGGAATCACTGAGGTGTCCTCTTAGGATAGTAACAGGAAGATGGGAAGAGGGGAGGTTTGTGCCTTCCTCATCTGCAGGCTTAGCAAAGAAGAAGGGAAGACCGTGGCTCCACATATCTTAAGAAAAGGTATATATCTGTTAGTTTCCCAGACTCAGTCTACTGGAAGTATCCGCCAGAGAACAGAAAAGGAGAAAGTGCCCTACACAGGCCTAATGCCTGCTGGAGCCCCACCCCATCCCTAGCACACACTGGTAGCTGGCAGAACCCAAAGAGAAAACACATGCAGTGAGATCTTGTCACCTAAAAGCCAGATGATGTCTTGCCTGGACTCTGGATGTCCAGTTCCTATGCCAGGACTTTGTTGAGTCCCCAGTCTGAGATGCCTTGTCTTTGCCTTGGAAACAGAAAGAAAGAGGTGGCCCATAACATTCTGCATGAGACAAGGGCACGTGGTCGTGTGAACGTTTCCAGTGTCTCCATCTTTCTTGGTTTGAAGCAGTTAGCACATCTACCCAGCTAACTTCTGAAAGGTGAAGTATGTCTGTTCAGTTTTCATCTCAAGTTAATTCTTCAAAATTAGTTGGTTCTTCAAATAACAGACTCAAAATCTTTATTTTTCCTTGCTTATTAAAAATACAGTCTTTGAAAACTGTTAGAAACAAGAACTATAGTAGAGAAAAGGACCTAGAGACATTTAGGGGTTTTTCATTGTTATAAAGTATACGTAACAGAACTTAGCATTTCAAGGATATAATTCAATGGCATTGAGTACATTTCCATTTCATTACTACTTTTAAAGCATTTTCATTCTCCCAAACACAAATTTTCTACCTGTTAAACAATAATTCCTCTTTTCTCCTTCACTCTATTCCCTGGAAACCAACAATGTGCTTTCTATCTCTTTTAACTTGACTTTCTGGCTCCATACAGAAGTGTAATCATATATTATCTGTCCTTGTGCATGGCTCATTATATTATATGATGCTTTTAAGGTTCTTCAAAGTTTTAGCATCTATCAGTATTTCATTTCTTCTTATGACTGAATAATATTATACTGTGTACATATGCCACATTTTTTTATCCATTTATTTCTTAGTAGATATTTGAACTATTCTACTTTTTGACTATTGTGAATAATGTGTGTTACGAACATTGTTCTACTAATATTGGAGTACTTGTTTTCACTTCTTTTGAGTATATTTAGGAGAAAAATTACTTGGCCATACGATAATTCCATGCTGAAATTTTATTGGTTTGTTTTTGGGACAAGGTCTTGCTATGTAGCCTAGACTATCCCTGAACTCGGGATCCACCCTCCTTAGCCTCAAGTGCTGACGTGACAGGCATGCGCCACTGTGCCCAGCTTATAGTTGACTTTTTGAGTGACCGCCTCCCAGGTCTCTAGAGCCTCTGTGTCACTTTCTACTCCATTCTTACATTTTGCAATCTGCACCACTTTACATACATACCAGGAGTGACGTGAGCAAGGGTCCGAATCTCTACATCTTTGTAACACTTGTGATTTTCTGGGCTCTTTTAATAATACCCATATTGATGTGGCCACATGGTCCCCTAATATTTTATTGTAGGTCTTTTTAACTTGCTGGCACTCTGAGTACCTTTCCATGTACTTAAATATTCATAAGCTCCATCCTTGATGAGTGGATGATATTCTGTCACAAGTTACATAATTGATTTAACAGGCCATGTACCGTTAGATATTTACATTACTGCCTACTTTTTACAATTATAAATAACCCTGTGGTGGATATCTTTGGTCATAGACTTGTTTCCAATCTATGGTTTTTGCTAATAAAGAGTTTCAATTCTTTTTCCTTATTCCTGTTCTTTGCTGAGTTTTTGAATCACAAATGATGCATGCTTATTTTATCAAATCTAACAATATGGAGATTTAGAAAGAGAACGTTAATAATCCTCCTATTCAGTCTTTCCTAGTTCCATTGCCCTCAGGTCGCAAATGTTAACAATTTTGTGGATATCCTCTCCTTCTCTGTAAGCTTACATAAACAACTACACAAAATGACTCTGTCTTTGTTTTGCATACAAATGGAAGTATAAACATCCATTCTGCAGAATGAAGTTTAAAACTAGACTTACAGAATCACATTATTAACCTCTGTAATGCTACGGGCATACATTACTAGATCTCTTTCAAATTACTAGATTATTCTAGTTTATACCCTCAACCAAAAAATGTGAGGCTAATTTGCTTGAAAAATGATCTAACCTCAGCTTCTCGTTGGCGTTCCTTTGGTTAGACATTTGTTTCTCTTGTTTATAAGTCATTTGTAATGCTTGTTTGTGAATTGCTAGTTTATGTTTTCTGTTTTTATTAACAATTTGTTTGCTCTCCTTCTTATGGATTAATGATATTACTCTTTTTCTGATCACATTTGTGACAGATTTGCAGAGCTTGCTGCTTGGATCTTAGAGCTGAAAGGAGAGAATGAAACGGAAGGGCACCATCCTAGTCATGCCAGTCACGTCCTTCATCTTCCTTAGTTCTTATGCAGGCCTTGTGAAGTGTGCACACACCATCCCCTTTCTGCAGTGGGCACTACAGTGGCAGAGTAGTCAAATGGCTTGGAGTCATCTAGCCCATGGAGTTGGAGCTGGAAACTGCAGGTTGGCAGACAGCACTACTACTCAATCTGTGCTAGTGCACATATGGATAAAGCTTTCTACTTTTGTTTTGGAGACATCATTTACAGAGAGGCTGTTGTTGTAGCAGGACACAGCTTGTTTATCAGGAAAGGGTGGGTTGGGGAGGTCCACACCTTGCCTATGCTTTTATTACTGGCAAGAGCACACCTGGGATTTTGAGGGCAGGCCTGTTTGAGATAAAGATGTTTGACTCCAACTTCCCACCACCCATGCGGCTTACTTAACAACCATCTTCTGGGATTCAAGTTGCAGCTCAGGGGTGGGGAGGATGTAGTTGGCTCATAGTCATAAGCAAATTAATGGTCACAGCTCATTTCCAGTGATATGTCTTAAGTTGACACAGCTAGTTATTGGCAGAGGCAGAACCAGAACCAGAACCAAGTTTTGACTGCCCATCTGTTAGAGTCAAGGCTTCTTGATGAAGAATTTTTGTGGGAAAGGAGCAATTATGTGGGGTGCATAAGATGTCACCTTTTCTCTGGTCTCTGACATTTGAGTGTTCCAGGACAAGGCTATTCCAGATTCCTAGAAGCCCTCAGATGGTAGGACTGGGGATAGAACTCATGCCCTAGGGGCAACAAAACATTTCTACTAGAGACAGCTTCCAGGCCTGAACTAATTGTGTGTATGTGTAGGGGAAAGGAATACTTTGGGACTCTTTTTTTTCTTTCGCTTCTTGTTTATTGGTTTGCAGTGCTGGAGCCTGAATTCTTGCCTTGCATTGGCTAGACAAGTGCTCTAGCATTGAACTACATCTCCAGTCCGACTGGAGTGCTTTGACAGGGAGCAGAAGTGATCACTTGTAGAATTCGAATGTCCCTTTCCCTCGCGCCCACTTACAAACCAAACTCTACTTCCACAGGAAGTGGGATGGATAGATTGATTTTGGAGAATCAGCCTCTATCCAAGTCTAGAAACCTCTCCTCAAAAGGGCCTGAAAGTACACCAAAAAGACATTTGAGGAACAGAGTTGGACGGTGACGAACGGAAGGGACTGTCCCCAGGGCAATATGGTTGGTGTAGAAGAGCCGGCGCACGGAAGTACAGGGGTTCTCTGTAGAGCGGTCGCTGTGCCAGTGCTTGCATTGTGCTTTTCACATTTTAAAATTATATCGATTTGTGTGAATGGGGGTTGCACATCCAACAGCACACCAGGGCAACTTCTGGGAGCCACTTTATCTTCTTCCACAAAGTGGATCCTGGAGTTTGAACTCTCCCCTCAGGCCACCCTCTTTGCTAGCCTTTAATGTAGTCTTTGCTCTCACTTGGAACCCCACTTTTAACCTTCAAAAGTAAGAAGTGGAGTCATTGTGAGGCTTGAAGGACAGACATCATCCTAATTTCTTACAGTGTCTTTGTGGTAGAAGGTACTCAAGAAATGCTAACCACTGTTATGATTATCATTGTTTGTGAGCCTTGGATAAGTTCTTTAAACTCTCTGGTCCTCTCTGTCCTTATCTGTAAAGATTTGTTTGTCTCTCAGTGGGTGATTATGGGGAATCGATGAGTTAATAAATGTCAGGAGTAAATACTTAGAATAGAGTTTGGCATACAGTAAGCACTTAATAAATGGTAGCTATTTTCTCATCTTGATTAGATGTGCTTAGTCCAAACGATTGCTTAATACCCGGTTGAAATTCTCAACACTGAGGTGGGCTGCTGAGGAGGAGGAAAAAGTAGTGTTTGAAGCGGTAAAGTGTCTGGGGTGAGGGTGGGAATTAGAAGCTAGAAGGCAAATGGGGACATTTCAGTAAGTGCATAAAGACCTGTTTAGGTGGGTGAGGTGGCAGGTGGAGAGAGAGAAAAAGGTCTCCCAAAGGCCGTGATTCACATTATAGCAAAAGAATGGCCATACTCACCTTTGACCAGATCTCTGTTCTTCCCAGCCTGTCATCTACCTGGAGGAGGAAAGGGAGGCAGGAGAAGGGAGCTGGTTTTTCAGTGCCACTAAGTGATGGTGAAGATAGCTTTCTGAAAAACAAAAACAAAAACAAGTGTGCTGCAGAGAGAGGAGTATGTACAACTCAAAAGATGCTGTACTTGCCTGTGTCACACCAGTGTTATTCCTGTGGTGACCAGCATAACCACTGTGCAAAAAAAGCCTCAGAAACTCCCCCCACCCACCCATCTTAGCTTCCCTCTTTGTCTATAAGACTCCTTGTTTGCTCTTTAGTTTGTTAAGTGCACCTGGATGGAGCCCAGAGCCCAGACACTCATGATGGAGTAGATGACCCAGGGTCTCTGGGGAAGGGCCATGTGGACTGAGTCTGGCAACGTTGGTTATATCAAGTCTTTGGTATTTTGCTTTGTTGTTTTTGAGGCTCTTGACTGCGGATGAGTTTCTTTCTATTTATTTTTTCATTTTATCGAAGTAATACATGTTCATACTTTTCAGTTACCGTCACGATACACATGATACACATATGCACATGTATGTGTGTATGTCTCCAGTGGCTCCTGAATTTGCTCTTCAGAGTTAAAGACTTGAAAATTTCCTGGCTGCGTTTGTTTTTGCAACCACAGTATTAAATGCTATGCCAATACTGCAATGCTACTTGATTTTTCCTATGTACATACACATATAAGCAGACAAAAGTCCACAACATGTGTATATTTGTGCATGTATTTGTCTTTTTGATAATATGTAAATACGAACGAATGATTGTCATTGAAACAGTAGCCTGTGTTTCACCCTTGAGCTCACTCTTGAGTGTTAAATACTTCTTATTCTTCTGACTGTTTTTGTTGTTGTTTTGCTAATATTTCTTCACATTTCTAAATGGCACGTCAATATGCTATTTCTTTTTTTCTGTGTTAAATTATCTATTGACTTTTTTTTTTTAAAAAAATCTGGTTAGAGGAAGATTTAGCTCTCTTATTACGGGCAGCACCATATGTGTGCACACACTTTTCCTCCTTCCATACATCTAATATTGGTGTATCCAAATTTCTGATTCTAGCAGTTTAACTTATTTACATTGTTAATTTCATAACTATTGTTTACATCTACCAATGTAAGACTGTATGATTAATATTTCATTCCTTGGTCAACTTGATTTCTTGGAGTTAACAATAGCCACTTATTTCCCCTTTGCTTGGTTTTCTTTGACATTTTGCTAACATATTGCCAATTTCTTCATTCACTGTAAAAGTCCATGAAGACATATTCATAACCCATTATTTTCATTTTTCCCTTTCTTGGAGGTCTTCACATTGAGCTAGCTGCTGGGAGCTTAGCTTTCAGGTACTTGGCCAACAGCTTCTTATGCATACATCCTCCAGTCTATATCAAGAGACCATGTGAGACCCCCCTGAAAAGAATGTACATGAAAGTAAGATATGATCTCTGTTCTCAACAAGCCTAAAGTCTTAGCAATGTCTCATTGGAAAGCTTGGACTCTATCCCGTGACTTTGAATTAGGTCATCTCTTTGGTCCTATACTTGAGGCAAGTTTCCCCCTCTCCTGCAATGCGTTATCAGTAGGTTAAGATATATTCCCACAGAGAGCAAAGGGTATCTCCGACTACAGTAACAGAAACAGTTTCTAGGACAGGGAGCCTGATAGCTCTTCCACTTTGTGTCAATAAAACATATCTGGGGACTGTGTTCAGTTGCAGAAAAAAAGACAACAGTGGCTTTTGTGGCTGAATGACCATACAGAAAAGGGAACTAAAAAACTCCATCTTTTGAAATGGTTGGAAAACCTGGAGGGATGTTTGGCTTCTTGGAAGCTTTGTGTACACATACTTACCTCTACGTTTCTTTTCTTGCATTCCCTTTTCAGATTCCTCCAGTCTTGTTCCTTCCCCTGCTGCTCCACTGAAACGTTCTCACTGTGAGGAGACTGTATCTTAATTACCCAAACAAAAGTGCTCTCACCTACAGAAATCCTTATCTGCTGGCCGCCCCCACCCCCACCCCCAGTCTTTGACATTCTCTCCTCTCTTAATTTACAGAATGCCGCTCTCTTCCTCTTCTCCTCTAATTGCTTTGGAGGTTCAAAGCAGAGCCTTGTGCAAGCTGGGCAAATATTCTACCACTGAGTCTACCACTGAGCTACACGCCCAGTTCTCCTCCAACCTCTTAAACCACTCCTCCATCTTCATCTTATTTCTTTCCTCCACCTGAACTTAAGTTACTGTTTCCCCAAGGCTACTGTCTATAAAGGAGCTCTTTTGTCTCCTCCCTCGACTTCTATATCACCTTAGCACCTGGGGCGCACTAGGTTACACTGTCATAAAAAGTTACCAGCAAATATCAGAGGCTTTAATACAACAAATGGTTATTTCTTGCCATGATTCATGCCCAAGACAGGTCAGCAGGGATGAAACATCTTTTTATAATGATCACTGTATAGGGAAGAGGGATCATCTATTTCAACTTTGCTTCCACAGTTAGAAGCAGAAGAAAGAATATGGCAAACATGTGTCAGCCCCTAAACTGTCTCCTCAGAAGTAATCTGTGTAACTTCAAGTCAGGTTTGGTTGACTATGTAAAGCTTATGATCATGCCCAACTTCAAAAAGAAAGCATAGTCCACTGTGTTCCTAATGACTAATCCCTGAGCTCCCTATGACTTGGAGATCATCGTCAAGATTCTCATCTTTTATTTTTTACATAAGTTTTTTGAGATAGAGTCTCATGTATCTCAGATTTTCCTTGAATCTACCATGTAGAGAAGGCTAGCCTTGAACTTGCAGCAAGCCCCCTTGTTCTGGCTCCTAACTACATGATAGGATTGATTGGCATGTGCTACCACATCACTTTCAGATTCTTCTTTTAGAACTCGGGCCATTAGTCCAGCTGCATCCTTAACATTTCCATTTAGTAGACCCTCATATACCTCCAAGCCACTTGTCTCCAGGTTGACTTCATCTTCCTTCTCAGATACACTCCTCATGCATCTCTTCCCTTAATCAACAAAACCAGCAGGTGTGGTGGCACATGGCTTCCATCCTAGCACTAAGGATTTAGAGGGGAGAGGATCACAAGACTTCAAGGCTAACTTTGGCTACTTAGTGAGCCTCTGTCTCAAAAGACCAATTTTTTTTAAAAGACTAAAATGAAATTGTATTCATCTTACCACACAATCTGGAAGTCTAGTAGTTACCCTCGACCCGTCTACCTTGGCTGTTTTCTGCATCTATAAGTAATCCTGTCGGTTTCACTTCATTAACATTTTTTTCTCACGTCCACTTCTTCCTCGCATTTTTTTCCCTCAGGCAAGAAAATTTTAAATTTTGTTGGATCGTTCTCATAACCATTGTGAAACCAAAGTCTCACAAAAACTTTAATAATGTATCTTAACATTCATTCCTTTAGTGTGCGTTATTGCTAACCTCAGTGCTAGGAGAGGTTCCTACACTCATAAAATATATTTATCCATTATTTTAATACTTACTCACCTTATCTTAATACTTACATTTTTTGTACTCTCAAATGTTAAATTGTGCTGCTGCTGCTTTAATCGAAGCCCGCATAGTATTTTATTCAGACGTTTGCAATAGTCTAGCTCGTCTCCCTGCCTCCAGTCTTAATGTTAACACTCAGTCCTCCGCACTTGCAGACCAAAGTCGGAAAAGTTAGTTACAAAAGTGATAAGCAACCTCCTCAAACCCCTGAGACACAGTCATACTAAATTGCCCAGATTGGCTCAAATTGGTGATAGTCCTGCCTCAGCCTACCAAGCAGCAGGGATTACACCAGGCCAGGAGTAAACATATTTAAATAAGCGGTTATTCTAGCACATTAAAAGCTCTCCACTGCCTATAGGAAGGATCCTAGTTTCTCCCCGGTATCCAAGGCATGTTGGTATGGCCATGTCCTTCCTGTGCAGCCCCTGTTCCTTCGTAACCTCCCGTCTGCACCCTCTAATTACACTGAGCTACTTGCATTGTCTGAACCCAGAATTATTTCCTACTTGCAGGTTATTATGCCTGCTGATTCCCGTGCCTGAAGAGTACTTTATTCCCTCTCTAGTTCACCCATTGAGAATCTACCCCACCCCCTTCAAGTTCTAATTCAAGCCTTCCCTACATGGAAATATGTTTTCTGTCCTTCAGCCTCCAAAGCACAGTTAATCACTCTTCCCTTTATCCTACCATGGTGGCAAGTACATGCAATTTCACACAGAAGCTTATACTGATTAATTCACATGGCTGTTTCTCTTGCTCGAGACAGGAATCTTGTCCTATTCATCCCCTTTATCTGCAACTCCAAGCGTAGAGCCAGGCAGTCCGGTATCCAGGGTGTGCTTATCGTAGGAACAAATGAATGAGGAGACTGGATTCCGAGTTTACACATTCCTAAGAGCTGGCTCAAGCGAAGAGCAGAGCTGTAAGTGTTATATATGGCCCCAGAAGAGCTAGTAAGATACATGGGTGAAGTCACAGAAAGGCATTTCTTTTGACTCCAAAGAAGGAAGAACTTCATGAATCACCAGCATTCTCGGAAGCTAAGGACTACCTAAGAAGGCAGGAGCTCTCTGTGACAGTGTTTACGATTAGAAGCTGCATGGCGCTGTACTGTGATAATGGGGTGGATAATTTGGTGGAGTGATGACTCTCACAGTCCTTTCCATTACAGAATAGTTAGGCACTCGCCTCCCCAGCTCATCTAATTGCCATCACTCATCTAGGTCTTTTCCGAACTGTCCCCAGATCAGGGATAATACTCTTCCATTAGTCAGTCCACCCTGGGCCAGACTGGGCACATCCGGCCTTCAAGCAGATGGTCGAAGAGGCGTGGAAGTATGAGGACCCTCTACACCAGAGTAGCTTTAGGCTCTCGCCCACCTCTCCAGCTCTTTCCCCCACCTTTCCTTCAGGCCAGACCAGGCCACTGTGACTCATAACTGCTCATACTAAGAAGGACAGCTGTGCTTATAGACCCTAAAGCAAAGCCCTGTCATAACCTGGATTTGCCTTGTAATGCCTCTAATCTGGTTCTGACTTTACCAATCCCAGCTGACTACTGCAGAATTACATCCAAGCTCTGACACTGCCCTTACTCTGTTCTGGTCCCACTCTGTTGGAGTCAAGAGTAGGAAAGCACTTTCTCTGCCCTGTAGAGCCCCTCCCATAATCCGATGTTCGCTCATAGATTCTGTGCAAGAAGGCATCAAGTTAGGAGCCAGGGTGTCTCTCAGATCTCTAACTCAGTTATTCTTTTTTTATGGACCTCAGTTTCCGTGGGGGTAAAAACTGAGGTTAGGTCGGTAGCTTGTATTCTGTGGCTTTTGCAGACCGTAGATTTTGTCCTAAGCTCAGCCCTCCTTGCTGAGTTGCTTTTACAAGCACTGCAGCTGTGACTCCTGGCCAGGGGTCCCACGGGTACATTAAGAAAATAAGCAGCCATGAAGAAAGAGTCTGTGGGGAAGATTTGGATGGGGAAACAGACCCTAGGGAGAGAAGTGAGTTGGAAATCAGGAAGGAAACTGCTTGCTTCCTGGTTGTAAACTAACTGAAGCTTTCCCCTTGGAGGGCTTTCCAGCCCCAAATCTAGGAGCTGCCAATGGCCTCCTCTCTCTAAACCTTCTGGCCCTGAGGCCTGACTTTGGGGTGTGGCTGTGCCAAAATCCTCTATGAAGTCAGACATTTCTTTGTAAAGGAATGTAGAACAAAAATGCCCTGGCTAGGGCTACAAGCCAGTAAGTTGAAGATAAGGCTAGCTGGGTCATTCCACTCCTCCCTAAACTGACAATTGCAGGGCCCAAGAGAGGTGGGGATCCCCGTTGTCTCACCCCTCCAGTTTGAGGGGTGGTTCTGTTGCCCAGCTAGGAGGAGGGGTGAGACAGAGTTCCTAGCTTCCATTTTTGGGTTAATTGGTGTTCCCTCTAGTTATTCCCTATTTCCTTCCCCTCCCAGTTCCCATAGCAACTGGGCTGTAGCAGCCAGAACTTGATTGAGACCTGTGGTGGCCCTACTGAGGTGGGGAAAAGGGGGTACTGGTAGTTCAAGGTTTCCTAACTACCTCTTGTTCCCTATCCCTGCTCCCTCAAGGATCTAGGATGGTTCCACTCAGAGAACAGAGCATAATGGAGAAGGCATTCTGCTGGGTTGATTTGAAGATTCTGAAATTCTAGAATAGGCCTGTTCTTGTCAGCTGTCCTCTCCTATCCAGCCCCTGGTGTCTGGCCCCTAGCTGAGGATCCAGTTGCCAACAGAATTTTTCAGTAGGAAGAAGATTCCTGGAGTTGGAATTATGAAAGCGGATTTCCAGTTCCTTTCTCTACCATTATTTTATGTGGTTATACTCAAGTTCTTCTCCCCTTGCTAGACCTCAGTTTCTCCACCTATATAATGGTAAAACTGACATTCTCATCCCCGGCTGCATGATGAAAATTGCCTGAGGTCATTTTCTAATTACAGATGTGTGGGGTTCTGTCTGCGGGGATTTTGACTTTGTTGGTCTGAATGTCATGTGAACCAGGCGGGTATATATATTTTTAAACTCCCTAGTGGTCCTGGTCTATAGCTAGAGTTAAGAATCTGAGAGCAAAAGGTCTCCAGGGTTCTCCCAACTTCCTTTATCTGGTTCTAAGGCACTTCCTCCTCTTCCTACAATGCTCACCTCAACAAGCCCTTATAGCCCTTTCCTATTCTTTCCGAGCAGTGCTGGCCTTATGTCCCAGCCCCAGCCAGCCAGCCACCTGGCACAGACATCAATCACACCGGTGAGACAGGACAAGGAATATAGTACATCTTGGGAACAGAGTTTCAGAGTCTAAGGTGGCCTTATTGCCAGGTCGTAGCATTGTAAGCCAGACTATCACCTGAAACAGTCCCCAGGCCACCTTAAAGCATATGGGCCAGCAGTGTCTCAGCTGGCCAGCTGTGGGGCTTAGGAATTTGATTACCTCTGAGCTCACTGTGGCTCTTCTACTTCTATTCCCCTCATTAGCTTCTTGCCTGTTCCTGCCTCACCACCCACAGGCCTGGTGTCCTCCCCAGGCAATCTGCTCACCCACTTGTTGCCATGGTGACTCCAACTGGGGGTGTGAGGACTGAAGGGGGGTCGGCTAATTAAGGAGAAAGGCCATACTCCCACTGTCAGGCCACCCCTTCTCCCTCCCCCACCCTCTCAGATGAAGGGAGCGCCCAGACTCTCTAGTTTGTTACTGAGCTAATTGCAGTCACCCCTGAGGAGAGCAGGCCCATCACTGGGAACTCCTTGTCCAGAGGCAGAAACACTGGACTGGAAGAGCTAAGGAGACTCCCCCAGGGTCCTCTGAGCCCCCCCCCCCCCAGCTCCACTGATGAGCGCAGAGCAGGGGGCTGATTACACAGTTTCGGGAGAGAGTGAGGTGGGCTCTTGGTCTAGGCTGCTGCAGTGGGATTGTGGCTGTGGACAGAAAAGCACCTTGGCACTTAGCGACCCTGAAGATGGAGGGATGGAGGGAGTTCTTGGGTGCTGAGTTTCTTTTCTGTCTCACTTCTGCTTCTCCTTTCCTCTGTCCAATTGTCAACCCTTTTTGTTTGTTTGTTTGTTTTTGTTTTGTTTTGTTTTGTTTTTGAGACAGGGTTTCTCTGTGTCACAGCCCTAGCTGTCCTGGAACTCACTCTGTAGACCAGGCTGGTCTTAAACTCACAGAGACCTGCCTGCCTCTGCCTCCTGAGTGCTGAGCCTGAAAGCAGGCATCACCTCTCGGCTGTCGAGCATTCTTTTAACATGTATCTTTCTCATTTATTCCTGTCCTTGTTTATCTTTCCCCATGTTCTCTTGCTCCTATCTTTTTAGTGACCCCTTGTCTTAACACCCCCCTTGCCTCCATCTTACCCCTTCTGCCCAAGCTCACTTTCCTGCTCTTTTTTACACTTTTCTCCTCACTCTTACCCTGTGTACCCATGCACACCCTCCATCTCTCTCTCCTTCTCTTCTTATTCCCAACTGTTATCTTACCCTGGTGATTGCTATCATCTCTCATCCTGTGCACCCCTACTTTTTATTATCCTCTTCCTTACCATCTTCTCTTTTACTACATATACCACTGCCACTTCCTCTTAGCCCTTAAGCGCCTTCCTTACTGCCCTGTTTTTCCTTCCATGCTTCTTACCTTTGCCTGTTCATTTTCATTCTCTTTTTGAATCTACTATCCTCCTTTTGGATACATGTCTCATCTCAGTTGTTTCGCCTTTAGGAGTTTGTATAAATAAAACCTAAGACACGTGCATTAGACTTAGACATGTCTGCAAAGATATCCGGTGAAGCACTGTTATCATGGTCACCACTTAGAAGGAACTCTCAGATGTCCATGCCATTCATCTGAAGCCATTCTCTTCTCCTAGCCCATGTGTACTCATTCATTTCTATATCTTCGCTCAAACTGTCGCCTTGTTGGCACATCTTATCTAAAAATCCTTCTTTGAGCCCAATCTTGACCGCTTTTTTTTTTGATACAGGAGCTCAAAACTCACTATGTAGAGAGAGATGGCCTTGAACCCTTTATCCTTATCCTTTTGCCTCCACCTCCCAAATGTGGCGATTACAAGCACACCGCCATAGCTACTTTATACAGTTCTAGGTACCAGCACACCTACCTTATGGCTTGCTAGGGGATCGAGCCAAGAACTTTGTGCACTCTGTGCAAGGACTCTACTAATTAAACCCTATTCATAGTGCCCAATCTCAGCTGCTGTCTCCTCATTGAAATTTTTCCCAGTTTACTATTGGCTACCAGGAACCATCGTTCAACCCTTGTGGAATCAATCATATGTCACAGATTGTTAGGTATGTCTGCTTATGAAACTGGAATTTTCATGGGGGAAGGGGCCTCTCCTCATTTACTTATCCTGTTCATTCAGTCATGAGATTTTTAAAATGTATATTGCACTGAATGCATGGTGGTTAATAAAGATCTTATATGCAGCTCACAGTTTAGTGGAGCCGACAGAAACGAAAACAAGGACGCAGGCCAAGTAGCATCTGTGGTGAATAAACAGTTAAGAATAATTAGGGCTGTGTCCTTTGATGAGAGTACTGAAAGAGACACTCGGCAGAAGGGATATTTAACCTGAGCCCCGAAAGATGTAAAGGGTTCATGTATATCAACAGTCGGGTGAGGAACAGTCCAAGCCAGGCGATCATGTGTGCCAAGCCCAGAGGTAGAAAGAAGTAGGGCACGTTCAAGAAAAAGAAAACCTGCTTTGTGCAGCATGATGGGCTTGAAGAGAGATAGAAAATGAGGTTGGAGAGAGATGGGCAGAGGTCTGCAGGGCTTTGAAGTCTGTGCTTAGATATTAGGCTTTTAGTCTAAATGCATCTCAGGGCCTGAAGCACCGGAGTAACATAATTTGATAGCAGCTTGATTCCACTCTTATTCTCGCACTGTAGATTGGAACAAGCAAAAGTGGGGGTGGGAGGCATCTGTTATCCAGGTGAGAGATTATGGTGATCTCCCAAAAGGTGGCTTTGGCTTCCTCCAGGAGACATTGGACTAAAGCTGGGGACATTCTTTAAGAGGAGACACTGCTACTGGTATCTAATGTGTGGAGGCCAGGAATGCTACTCAGTACCCTTCAATGCACAGCACAAGCCCTAAGACAAATGATTATCTGTCCCTAAGTGCCTCAAGTTTTTCTGAGGAAGCATAGACTTGAGGAGAGACAAGGTATAGAGCAGGGGTGAGAGTAGTCTAGATAAAGGAAAGAGAGTACAGATGGAGTGAAATCACAAAGAAAGATTCCAGGGGCAATGGAGCAGTGGCCATGATGTCTGCTTCAGACCAGGGCTGAAGCCAACAAGACAGAGCCTGGATTAAGTAGAGCTCAAAGACACATGTGGTGCCTGGAAAGGCAGATTCCAGTTTTTATTAAAAATACCCCCTCACATTTGTATTGTCCTTTAGCGTTTATAAAACATTTTCATATGTGCCATACTATGTAGTCCAAAGTAGTCCAATGAGGTAGAGCATTAATTGTTCTCATCTCTTTCTTGAACTTAGAAGCTTACCACCATCAACAAAGGAAATGTTTATCAAGTTGAATGGAACTGAGATTTGCTTCATTATATATAGGGAACCTCAGAGGGGTCAAAACACCTCTTTGAACCAAGTGTAAAATGATAGAGCGGGATGAATTGATTAGGAAGATTCCTGCTATTCTGACATAGGATTGATTTTGTGATTTTGGCCAACAATTCTAGATTTTCAATGGTGGTGAATTAGAGAACTCAAGAGCCCTGGCTTTGAAATGGGTCATCTTAGGCTGGGATGTAGACACTTCTAACAAGGTCTCCTCCAAACTCTGAGATTAAGTTGGTTTAGCCGCATAGGGAGACACAAGAACCCCTCCCCCCACATGACACAGGGGCTGACGCTGTTTTCTTTTCTCCACAGGCTGTCTACAAGGCCTGGCTGTGCTCAGAATACTTCAGTGTGACCCAACAGGAATGCAAGAGCTGGGTGCCTTGCAAGCAATACTGCTTGGAGGTGCAGACCCGATGCCCCTTTATCCTCCCTGACAATGAAGAAATGGTGTACGGAGGCCTCCCTGGCTTTATCTGTACAGGTAAACTCAGGGGCCTGGGGAAGAAGGAGGAAGTGAAAGAGGTTAGGGGCATGGGGACAGAAGGGCATTAAGGGGAGTCAGGCTAGATGGAGGTCAGTGGCAAGAGGAGTGGGCAATCAGGTCCCCAAATTGAGATAGGGCCCCATGGAACAGGACAAAAAGACCAGAGTGACCATATCTATTCAGAATATACTGAGCCACAAGTCACTCTGGAGAAACTCGCGTAGTCCCTGGAAGAAGAGATCTTAGAAGGGAAGATGTGAGGGCTGGAAGGGAGGGTTTCTTGAGTAGGGCTACCTGAGCCTCAACTTTGAACATCCCCTTTCAGATAAGGCAGAGCCATGATCCCCCAAAGCACCCCCCCCAACACACACACCTTCCTTATCCCTTGGCAGGGTTGGTTGATACTTCACCAAAGCGGCCGGAAACCAAGTGCTGTGACGTGAAGTGGGTCTCCTGTGAATCGGAGAAGAAGTCCAAGGACTCTGAGTACCCCAAAACCCACCACCAGCAATTTCACCATTCCTTTTTCCACCACTACCCCCAACAGTACCAACACTACTACCCCCGCCATGAACCTCCAAACCGTGCCAGCAACAAACCCTCCCTGCTGCCGGTCTCTGGCGGCTCCTGCCTCAGTCCCAGCAGGATCCGGCTCTGTGTCCTTGTTCTTATACTCCTCCATACCGTAGTGTCCTTCTCTAGCAGCCAGGGTGGCGGGGGACTGGGGCTGGAGACACTGCCTGCCCTAGAGGAAGAGTGACCTCCACCACATACTGACATCAGCTCCAGCCCTGCCCCAGGTTGGGGGGGGGAGGGAGCACCTCCCACAGGAAATGTAGGACCAGGTGTGGGTTGGGGGAGAAATGGGGGACCATATATTGTCCCCAGTCTACCCCTTCCCTAAAAGCAGCTCCAATAGAATGGCCAGAAAGCCCACAAGGAGCTGTAAAACTCACCCTGGAGAAAAAGGTAGGAGCAGCAGGTGTTCCCGCCCCAAGCCCCACCCATAGGGCTTAGTGAAAAGGGGGGGGAGTGAGAGCTGGAATTGCCCACTCCTGCCAAGAGCCCTGACCCCAGGGAAGGAGGCTGCCTACCCCAGCCCCATCTCTGCATGGAATGTTGGGGGCACAGAGGGGAGTAGTTCTCCCCCCTCCACATTCCTTTCGTTGCCAAGATCCTTAATTCCCTCCTGCCCGTATCCCTAAAGGTGACGGCAGACAGTGTGGTCGCCCTCCTGCCACTTCAGCGCACCCTGAGTGTGGAGCCGTCACAGTGAGAAGCATCAGATGGGGGCCTGAGGCCCACAGGGCCACAGCTAGGAAGATGCCCCAGTTAAGCTGCCCCCACCATCCTAGGCAATGAGGGATTGGAACTGGATATGGAATGGGTGGTAAAAGAGAAGGAAGATAGGGAAGGGAAGAAGACAGGGGAGAGAGAGGTGGACAGAGAGCATGAGGTGATGGTTGAATACTGCCACCTGTCTCTGGGAAGGTGGGTAATTAGCGTTGAGGCTCAAGAAAGGTCCCCTAAATCAGAATGAGGTGCACAAGGAGGCCCCTGGGGAAAGAGCCCAGGAGCCAAAACCCAGAAGGCTGAGGGTACATGTTGGACTGCCGCTATCTGGAGGGACATATCTCACAGAAGGTGCACACACTCCCTAGGGCTGCCCTTACCCTGGAAATCTTGGCCTTGTGGCCACAGACCTTTCATTTCCAATCTCCATAGGGAGGAGGGACTTGAGCCCAAGTGTGTCAGGCCTGGCCTGGGTCCCCACACTTCCCCATCTAGTCCTAGCCCAGGCCTCCATGAAGGAGAACCTGGTGGCGTTGCCCCAGAGCTCTCCAGAGATGAGCCTTCCCTAACCCAACCTGTGTCCATCCCCAGCCTACCAAAGAGTATTCATCCCTTCCCATCCCTAACCTTGTGGCCTATTGTCCCACTGAGGGACAGCTAGTCTCCTCCTCACCTTTTAGCGGGTCCCTTTCTCTAGCCACCCTTTGCCCTTGCTGGACAAAATTCAGAGACTGGCAAGAGGCCTCTGCCTGGAGATAATACTTCATGTGCTGCTGCTGACCCTTGGCTGAGAACCTCCATTCAGTCTCGAAGGGTGAGTGAGATGAGGCTCGGAAGCCCTTGGCCTGCACTGATCTGAGGAAAAGGTAGGCCACATTGCCTGGGCGCCGAAAAGCCAATGGAAGCTGACAAGAACAGGAACCAAATTCTTTATGGGGAAGGCCAGGGGCTTTCAGAGATCAAAATGATGAGTAAAGGAGGACAGCTGTGGGGCAGCATTACAGAGAAACAGGCGAGGGCAAGGGAAAGAGGAGCTGCACCTTGCCAGCTTTAGGATGGATGGATGGACGCCTCCCTGGTCAAAAAGGGTTTCTTCATCCGAGGGCGGTGGTTGGATCCCAATTCAGCTTCATGAGCCTATGGAGCCCTTCTCTCTGCCGGTTTACTCATATCTCACAGCCTGTCCTCTGCCTGGACCCTGTGTCCTCCATCTTTGGGCCCTCAGCACTTGGGGTCTGGCCACATGCCCCATCCCTAGAGTGCTTTTTTCATCTGGGGAGGGTAAGAGGTGCTGGACCCTTCCCAGATGTGTTTATGTATTAGAGAAAGGTGGAGGCTTTAAGCTCCAGAGAGACCCAGGACTGCCTTCTAACTCCTGCATCCTCAGGAGGGGAAACAGGACTGGGCAGCAAAGGGGGACAACATGGTCCCAGGGAATGGACCCTTGGAGACTCCCATCCTCTCTTCCCCCTCACCAAGTGCCCTGGAGACCCCTGGCTCAGACCAGCCCAAGGCCTTGCCCAGTGGCAGGGGAAAGGGGCACCACACTCCACCTCAAAGTCATTTGACTGTCCCCATCTCCACCCCCCCACACACCTTCCTCCACCTCCCTGGCTGCCCCTGCCCTCCGTCACAGGAAGCAGAGCTGGGCGGCTTTTCTTATGCCATTTTCTACACTGTGCTTCATTAGTAGGATCTTCTTGCACTAGCTCCTCTAAGTGAGTCTCCAAGCTGGTTCCCTAGTAGTCTCCCAGCCCTTCCTCCTTCCCCTGGCTATGGTTCAGTTGTCTCTGCCCTCTTCCCTGCCTCTGTGTTTCAGTGAGAGTGTCTGTGTGTGTACTGCTTTCTGTTTTGTTGCGCTGTGGGGCAGTGAGCCCTCTGCTCTTGTTTACCCCCCTTAAAGAAATAAATGGTGTAAAAGTTGATAAGTCTCTCTTCATGAATTTACACCGTGGAATTGAGCTTGCTGCCCTAGAATGCAGTCTAAAGTCTGAGGCAGACAATGGGCCGGAGGAGGCCAACACTCTAGGTGGTTTAAATCTCAGGGGGTGGGGCAGATTCTGTAGTGTGCCATTCTAGGCAAGAAGGTCACAAAGCTCTCCCCGGCAGCGGTCAGCTGGTAACTGTAACAAAGCTGAGGAAAAACACAGGCTCAACCTGGAGTGGTAAGAACTTCAGGGCATGTGGGAAGGCCAGAGCTCAAGTCCAGGACTTTACTGTGGGAATGTGAGGCATGTGGCCAGCCTTATTTTGAATGCAAGGGAATCTGTGACTCGAGATTTTGATAAAATGTCCCGTAATTCCTAAAAGCTAATCAGCCACCCTACCTAATTTCCTATGGGACACTGCACCAGGCTCCTCTTCTCTCTGCAAGGCTAGGAAACACCCAGTACTTGCTGCTGATAGAAGAGCCTATGCCACCAAGCTGCTTTCAAAGCAAATGGAGCAAAGACGAGCATTAGGCTGAGCTTCCAGGTTACTCTTCAAGGACACACAAACCCCACACCCAGTTTCCTTTACATCAACAGAACGTGACACTCAAAAGTCAACTCACCACCTTATTGTGAGCCAGGGCGATGTACATCATCACTTGACACAGCAGCCGGCCATCATTGATCATTCCATTTTCTTTCACTCCTATCTCAGCCCCCAAGCTCTGTCATCTCTGTTCTATGTATCAAGCCCTCCTTCTTTCCACCCTGAATCCCACCAACGCCACCCTGGGCTATGTGAGGTTGATCCAGTCTAAAAGAGAAACAGAGCCAGGCGGTGGTGGCTCATGCCTTTAATCTCAGTGTTTGGGAGTCACATGCCTTTAATCCCAGCACTAGGAAGGTGGAGACAGGAAGGGATATGGCTGGGTGGAGAGAGGAATATAAGGCGGGAGGAGACAGGCGCTCAATTCAGTCTGAGGACTTGTAGAGACAGGATACCCCATTTGGTCTGAGGATTTCATAGAGGTAAGAACTAGTGGCTGGCTCCTCTGCTTCTCTGATCTTTCAGCTCCTCCCCCCCCCTAATATCTGACTCTGGGTTTTTATTATCAAGACAGGAGCTCAAGGGTGGCACCTTGAACTCACAGAGATCTGTCTGTCATCTCGTCTCACAAGTGCTGGGATTAAAGATAAGCACCACCACCGCCTGGCCTCTGTGCTTAACTAGTGGCTAGCTTCACACTCTGATTTCCAGGCAAGCTTTCTTTGTTGCACCATAAGCAAAATATCACCACAGGTTGTTCCCTGAATGAGCCTCCACCTTCTCACCTCCTGCCCTTTGCTCCCCTCTGTTTCTTCTTCCTGGAATATCTTCTCCCTTAAGCTAGATTTCAAAATCCAGTTTGTGGATTCTCTACCATGAACACTTTCACATCCTTTCTTTTCTCCAGCAGGAAATAATCTTTCCCTGCACTTCAATAACACTTTGTACTTTAATCGTCGTACATAGCACATCCTGCCTGTGTTCAACTCATACACTGGTTCAAAATAGACCTTTGGAGGAATTACAATATGTCGACAGTGTTGGACTCAGGCAGTAGCAGGATAGATGCATAGATACAACATGATTTTTTTTATTTAAACCATAATATGCTCACTATGCACTGACCACACACATGTCCAAGCTCTATTGGCCTTGGGCATAGGACAGAGAGATGGACTCTCTATTAGCTACTGCCCACCAAAAGTCAAGGGGTAAAACATATGCATAAAGGAAGTACAGGGTACAATGGCTGTGCCAAACGAGTAGCTCGACAAGCTGTATGCTACCCTTTGACTCCTGAAACAAGCCAGCATCACCCTGCAACTACCTCTCTCTGTGCACCCCTCTATCTCGACCCAGACTCTGACACCCTCCCTCTGGTCAGTGCAACTACAGCCTGGCTCCATCTCTTGGCACAGCAGGAAGGGGTGGGGCAGGGAGGACTTCAGTGGTCTGAAGCCCTGGCAATGCGCCATGATCACCTGGAAAATGTTAGCACAGGCCCCATCAGCAAAAAGTCTGATGTAATTAGTGTGCGGTGAGGGGCCCAGCTTTAGCATTCTTTAACAAACTCCACAAGCGGTGCAAGGCGGCCTGGCCGTCCCCAGAGAAGAGGTGTTTGCGTAGGTCCGTGAAGTCCCTGCTAATCTCAGGAGAAGTGGTGTCAGGAAAAGGTTGCAATGAAGCTGCTTGCAGTGGGGACGGATATTTCACAGCAGAGTCAGACAAAAGGGAAAGCCTTGATTGGAACTTGAGCTTGGGAAATGAAGTTGAACATGTTGAAAAGCTCTTAATTTCTTACTTAGAATGTGTGCACAATTGAAAATGGGCACTAATTCTTAGAGTGAACAAAAAAAATGGCTCAAAACGTTGCAGGATAGTACAATTTTCCAGGCCGAAGTGCACAATGTTGACTTTTGCGTCACAGTCATAAGCAAGGTTTTGTTTTTCTAAAATTAGAGAGCTTCCTCAATTATCCAAAGGACCACTTCTATTCCTTTGAGAGTTGAGTTGTTCTCTTTGAAACCTTGATCCTGTCATTACCCAGGTAGTTTGCCAATGGGAGCTAACGGGTCTATCGCTGCCAAGCCTCCATTTAGCAAGGATTTTGTGTGACATTAGAAATGGTCTCCATTATCACTTTCCTTGACATCACGAAAGCTTGAATCTACTTTAAGGCTTGCAACTTCACCCCGAGGTTCACTTGCACTGTGCTATACAGTGCAACACAACAATTAAAAACACAATTTTAGCATAATGGATGTAGATGAACAATTGAGCTAAGCAGGAAGAAGAGCTTATGTAGACTCAAAATAGTGACCATTCTATGCTATGATGACTGTGACTTTCTACCCAACAGCCATAGACTCCTTTTTCTCCTTTTGGGTTTGGTCTCTAAAACAAAGGGATGAGATTAAGCATTAAATAAAGAACAACTCAAAGTAGCATAAGTGAAGGCATTGGGCCCAGTTGCTGGCACAGAAGACACTGAGGGATAAAGAAAGAAAATGACAGAAGTCCATCACAGCAACAGGCTCAAAGTCTGTCCCGCTGCTACTAGGTCTTGTGACACGCAATGTGGTGCGTCACACAGCAATCTATTCACTTAGTATTGAATGCCATGAGGCTAACTGCCTTGGACCATAGGATGAGTGCCAACAAGTTACTCTGACATGGTATCTTCCCTCAAGAGCTCCAGGTATGGATAGGGAGAAAGCCTTGAAGAGAAGTCTCTCAAAATGCCTTTAAATTCTGAGAATGTCTTCTATGCCCATTGGTGTCACCTAGTTCAGGTCACTAGTGACTCTTAGTCCAGAGTCAAACATGTCTCACAAGTGACTCATCCAAAAAAAATGGACCTGATATCCGAACAGAGAGTTCTCAAAAGACAAAAAAAAAATATAGCTAAGAAATAGCTCGAAAAATGTTCATCATCCTTAGTAAATATAAAAATGAAGATCAAAACAAATTTGAGATTTCATCCTATCTCAGTCAGAATGGCAAAGACCAACAAAATAACTGACAACAAATGCTGTAGGGGTGTGGGGAAGTTGTCTTTCAGTTTCTGAGCTTGTTTCCTGCCCTCAGAAATCTCCTAAAGATGAAAACCATCCCATATTTCCCTGCTAACCACTTCCGTTGTTTCGCATCACACATAGAATAAAATCTAAACTCCTTTCGGTGGTTCATCAGCCAGAGGCAACTGTCTGTCTGCTCCTTCCTCATCACTCTCCCCCCCCCTTACAGTCACCCCATCCATTTTCTTTTTCTCTACTATGCTGAGCTTATGTTTGAACTCCTCAGGCTCAAATGTTCTTCCTGAGAGTTTTCCAAGGCCAACTCTTCATGATCAGGTTTCAGCCCATATGTCAGTCTCCCGGAGGGCTTCTCTTGACTACTCAGTGCATAATAGTACCCTTCTTACCCCAATATTCTAACGTGCCACCCTGCTTCTTATGCCATCTAGACCGCAAGGAGCATGTTAAATGCTAACTGGACACAGGACAATGGTTTTTTGCATCTGCTTTGCTGGTTTTTACATCTTGTTTGTTGTCTCTGCATTTGAATGGAATCTCTAAGGCAGACAAGGACCTTGTTGTCATTTTTTTGTCCTTTCACTACTGCTTTAGTCAACACCCACAGAATGAATAAATGCGGAGGTGGTAAGAGTAGTTCATTTGGGCAAGAGAGTGGTTTAGAATGTGTAGAGTGGGCGGCAAGAGATGAGCTTGAAATATTGCCAAGACTGGAAGGCCTTGATGGCCAGTCAGACCAGGAAATCTGAGCTGGCTTCACATCGTGGCCCATTGGCAGCCATGGAAGATTGTTGAGCCTGAGAAGAAGATTGTCAGCTGACCTGAAGTAAGCCTCAAGTAGTGCCATTTTCTGGATGGATTGGTGGATGAAGCAAACGAAGGGTCTAGTTTAGAAAGCTCATCAACCACAAATTGTTAAAAGTCTTTGCACAAACTTTTCCTACAGGCACTTCCCTTGGGCTCTGTACCACCCACCTTCCAGCTCTTCCGGGGCAACGGAAAAGCCCTAACTGCCTTTCCCGGACACCGACCGCTGGGTGGCGCTGTGGCTCCTCCTACCCAGGCGGGAGGCGCCAGGGAGGCGGAGGCACAGCCGCTGAACAAGGCCCGGGAGCCGGGGTCCGCTACAGCCCGCCCTGCCGGCCTTCTCTCGTTGGCCTCTTTCTCCTTCTTCGTGCTTTCCTCACGTCTGGGCCATTTCCCGCCTCCATCCATACCCAGGCCCTCGGTTGCCTGCTCCCCTCCGCCTCTGACGGTCTTGGCTTTCCTACCGCCCTGTCAGGCCAAAGGCAGGCCGAGCTGGGGCTTGGGCGGGGCGCAGGAGGCTGGGCGGGAGTACCGGCCTCGAGGCCCCTGAAGGCTGGGGCCTCCCGGAACCCACGCCGTGCAATGCAGCTCTGAGTCCCAGAGCCTCAGCCTCAGCCTGGGAGCCGGCCGCCCCGTCCAGCCAGGCTGGAATAAAAGGATGTTCTGGTGCTGAAGGAAGAGAGCCACTAATTTTGTGCTAATAGCCTGCTTTTCCCCCCTGGCGATTAGAGCAAGAAGCCAGCCAGTCATCATCTGGGATTCCTTTGGCGCCTTCCATTCTCCCATCACATGACCCAGATGGTGTCTGGGTGTCTGTCTTTCTCTTTTTCTCTCTCTCTCTCTCTCTCTCTCTCTCTCTCTCTCTCTCTCTCTCTCTCTCTCTCTCTCTCTTTCTCTCCATTTGCCCTTGCTTCCTTCCTCTCAGTCCCCTCTCCCTCCCTCCTCTCTCCTACTGATCCATCCTCATGTCTGCTATTTTGTCCCCAGACACCCATTCTTTCCGCACCTGCCTCCAGCCTCCAGCACTTGAAGAAAAGACGCTCTGGAACGGGGCCAGGAGCCTTCTAGAGCTCTGGTCCGGCTTCCTGCCCCTGCAAATGGTTCCCACTAGTTGGAAAAAGCAAAAGCTTCCATTCAAAGCCCACCACACTCTGACCACACCATTCTGGCCAGTTGACTTCCACTCATCTGTACTCGAAGGGCAACCTACCTACTTTGGTGGGCTGCTCCAAGTGGGACCGGAACAGTGAGAAATTCAAGGGAACTCTGTGAAGGGGTTCCGAGGCACTCCTCTCTCAGGAGCACATCGTGGCAAGACTGGAGACCAGAAGCCAAGAACACGTACCTGTCTTCCCAGAGCAGCAGAGTACATCTCCGTTCTCTGCATTGTCCTCTCCTGCCCTCCTGAACTACTGGACTTGGTTACCTCGACCCTCCCACATCTTCCCCTCCTGCCCTTCCTGTTGCTTCCTGGAGGCTGATTCTCAGCAAGCATACATTGATCTTATCACAAAGTTGCTGATGGCGTGCATGGTCAAGTTTCGCCACCATGTTGAGCCTCACTTTCTGCAGGCTGCTTTTGTTTTTATTAGTCTTACGAAGCCTAATATTTACATATTCTAAGACAACTGATAGTTCTTCATGAGGAAAAGATATATTCTCTCTCTCCCCTCCCCCTTCTCTCCCCTACCCCTCTCTCTGTGTATGCTTTGCATTTTTGAACTCAGAACATAAATCTGTAAATTAATGTGAAAAAAATTATAAAAAGTAGAGTCCTCAAGATACTCAGAGGGTGAAGGCGCTTTCTCCCAAACCTGAGTTTGATCAAGGCACACTTGGTGAAAGGAAAAACCTTGTATGCATGCATTGTGGAATGTGTGTGTGTGTTCATGTAAGCACACACACGGGTAAATAAATGTAATAAAGATTTAAAAACAGAGAGTGAACAAAAGTGGCAAACAAGCACTTGTGGTATGTTTCAAAATTCTCTAAGCCCTTGAACTCCAGAGATCAGTGTCCATGGTCAGATATAGCCATGGATGTGGCCTGGTGGATGAAAGGGCTTGGAATCAAAGCCAGAGCGCTGGGAAGTACGCAATGACAGAAGAAGACAGCTCATCATCCCTGGTTCCATTTCTGGGTAGCTTTCCCCAGGAAATGGCATCTTGTCTATAAACAAGCCCTAACGCTAAGAATATCCTATTTGTACTGTTCATGTGCACACAGCATCCTGCTGGTCCTCACAATAAGCCTGTGCACAACAGACTACTCGTTGGGGTTTACAGGTGAGAAAACAGACTGACAGACACCGAAAGATCCACCCACTCCAAACAAACAAGCCAACAGAGTCAGACCTAGCCAGGCATGGTGGTACATGTCTATAATCCCAGTACTTGAGAGGCAGGAGGATCACTGCAAATTTGAGGTCAGCCTGGGTTACCTAGTGAGGTTCATGCCAGACTGGGCTACCTGGTAAAACTCTCTCCCTCAAACCCAAGGGCTAAGGATGTAGCTCGTTGGGAATGCATTTGCCTAGTGTGTTCAAAGCCCTGGGGTCCATCCCCAGCACAACCAAAGAAGATGAGGAGGAGGAGGAGGAAGAAGATGAGAATAAGAAAGTAACTCCAAGTGTCATCATCTTTTAGAGGCCTCTTGTGGTCCCAAGGCTAGGCCAACTGACCCAACTCTATGTCCTCACCTTGTTCCCAAGAGCAATTGAAACTGCAGGCTACTGTCGGGTAAAAAGGCTTGCTCATGAGACAGTCCTTGCAGGCAGGAGTGCTAGCAAGTAAAGTTGGCCAGTGTTGAGGTTTGTAGGACCATCACTGACAGCCAGCCTCTTTCCAGAGTAAGTAGAGACCTCCCTAGGAAGCTTCCAGCAACATTTAGCGTGGCTTGGCAGAGCTGATCTCAGTGGCCCTCAGGTTTCAGTTAGGGCTCTGCAGTAAGTGGTTGTGTAGTATAATTGTTAAGAGCACAGCCTAGGGTTGTAGCTAGACTCTGCCACTTGATCTGTATGGCTCTTGGGAGCTTACTTAAATTATCTGAGCTTTCTCTAGCTTGTCTGAAATACGGAGATAAACAACAGTGCTCTTATCTCCCTGGGTTACAATCAATACTATTATATATTTTGATCATGTTTTTTCTCCAACTCCTCCCAGGTCCTCCCTACCACCCAACTTTATGTTCTCTCTTTCTCTCCACAAAAAAAAATGGAAAGAAAATCAAACAAAAAGACAGCAAGACAAAAAATATGCCTAAATGGGAGTTTATTTTTTGTTTACCAATTACTTCTGGGCATGGGACTTATCCTGAGGTAAGGCTGGTACACCCAATGACACCTCTTTAGAGAAAATTGATTTTCCCAGCAGGTGCCAATTCTAAATAGTTTTTTGGTTAGGGGTGGAACCCATGTCCAAACCCTTAGAACACTGCCTGACACATAGTACGTGCTCTGAGCTTGTGCATTTTCTATTATTTTTCTGTCTGTGCCAGGGAGAGTTCATTTAAAGTCAAATTCCTGACTTCTCCATTAATAGCTGGAAGTGCTGGCAGCTAGAATTGAGCCTGCTTTGGAAGCCAGCCCCACTGTCACACCTTCCCCTTTGGTCCCTCACCGGAGCTAGGTGTCAGTTGCCATCTGTCATCCTACGTGAAGCTGGCTTCCTGGATTTTCATTATCTGCCTGGCTTCTAAAAGTAGTCCGTCATCTCTGGCCACGGCTTCAAGTGGTTCAAGGAGCAAAACATTGTTCCCAACAGGAAATTGTTAGTTAGTGGGTACATCTCAAGAGCCGCTCTACAGGCCAGTCTGAGCTTTTTGGATTACTTTCCCATAATGTTGCAGAACGTCATTTAGCCAAAGAAGACCAAAGGTCTTAAGAGCATCAAAACTGGTAAAGGGTAGCAGAATGAGGCCATAGCATTCCAGAGCACGTTCCTCTGCCACCTCCAAATTGACTTTAAAAGGTGGCACAAGAACTCTATGACTTGTACATATGTTGAATGATGTGTACATAATAATCGCTGTTGTAAGATCGTAAGTCATATAAATAACCGGAACTTAGATTTAATCAACAGAAGATAGGCTTTGATGAATGTTGATGAGTATATACAATGGCATATTATACAATCACTTTAAAGAATATGAACAGCAGTATGGACAAGACGCTTTCACATTCCTAAGGAAAAGAAATGGAAAATATAATCATGTATACACGTGTACATTTTGATTATACTCCTTTATATTCCTTTTGAATTTTGCATTATTAACCTAATGAAAATGTGCCTCATTCTAATAAGTCCTTTTCAGTATTCTTGCAAGGGGACCTGGAATTACCTTCCATTCCAGGAAGGCCCCACAAGAAACAACCAAGAACCTGTACTATTCTGAGCTTTGCTCTGTGGTGCCGTTCACACAGCCAGCACTCGGTGCCCACGTGTGTTTAAAGCAGGCCCGCTCTTCGACTTCCTCTCTTTGGTCAGGTTTACTTTACTCAAGCTCTAAAACTTTGTGATGTGGGCCACCTTGTTGACACCCAGATGTGAAGAGTTCTGGGGACTGTCGCCAAAGAGAAAGGGGGACTGGTAAGAGCAGTCCCCCCAGAGCCCAGGCTGCTGTGACTCCTCCCCCTACAAAACACTTCTAGAGCCATCTGGGGTTGGGTGGACTGAAACAGCCAAATGGCATGCCTCTGGCAATGCCTCTTTTGCCTGATCAGAGGCCCACAGTTCAATGGGCTGCAGTTGAGCCAAGCCCCAAGGCAGGTGTGAAAGGCCCCAAGCACTGTGAACACAAGGGAAAGAAGACAGTAGTTACCCTTTCAGGATTCTCACTATTCATCCTGGAAGCACCAGTGTTGTAAGGACTCTAGAGAGAGAAACCTTGTGAATGGCTTTCCCCCAGAGTTCTAAGGTGCCCTTGGGCTTCAAGGGGAGAATTTGGGTAGCAAGTGAGAGCTGAAACATTTGATTTCAAACTACTGAGTTGATACAAATTCCCCCATAATTCTGTTGACTCAGTTGACTTTGTAATAAGGTAAGTGACATAAATTTGAACTCAATGGGCATTTTTCTACTAACCAAGTATTGCTTTCCGTCTTTTTCAGAGTAGGATTCTAAGGATGATTTCAATAAAATGGAGCCTTCAATTGCTTTAGATGTTCTCCTTTTGAGAGAGGAGGAATCCAATTCATAGGAAAGAAAAGGACTTTCCCAAGATCACACAGCCTGGCTGAGGCACGGAAAGACTGAAACAGACCCCCTTCCTCCGGGCTTAGGGAGTCTTATGTCTCAGTTCAGAACTGTGTTGACCTAAGGATGTTCTCCCTATAGGATGATTGCATGGCTGAAACGGATATTCCAGAACTCTTTGGCGTTCAACCCTAACCATCATTTTTCTCCATTATGCAGCCTTCTTTTGGAGCCTGAACATTTTCTAAGCCCCAATCTAGGTTTCTTTCGGTGAAGGCACCACCCTGCTGCCAGCTCCCACTCTCCAGGGCTTCCTGGGATTCCCTCAAGCCAGGACTTGGGCCAGGAAAGCCAAAATTTACTACTTGCTCAACATGCCTTGGCTCCCAGCACCTGGGTCTGTGCTCCAAGCCTTTTGGCCACACTTCCTGGGGGCTCACATCCCTTGCCTTGTTCCTGCTCATCCACCCCCTCGCTCCCAGGTGTTGGCCCCGTTAACACTCCTTTGCTGGCAGACATCCTCGCAGGCCCTCCCCCTTCACCGGCTCTCCTGAAACCACTGATGCTGCCTGAGACCTCCTGCCTTTTATCTTGCCCCAGAAGCCGAGCCCTCCGGTTCCTTAATTGTTCAGGTTGCTCTTTTCTGAACTCACTCCAATTGAGCTCCATAAATTGTAGATAATTGGACTGTCTCACTCAGATTACAAGCCCCTGGGGCAGCGTCTTCTTGGTCTGGTACAGCCCTGCCCACAAAGGGAGGAGGCAGGGGAGGGACTCAGGAGAAGGCCATCTTAGCAGACCCCCGGGGAGAAGACAGGGGGTCACAACACCCGATTTCTCTGGCACCCACCTTTGCAAACTGGATCCCTGTTGCTTGCCTTATCCTTATTGGTCAGTAGCTGTGGGAAGGGCCAGCCCTTCTCCACTGACCATGTTGGCAGCAACTGGCTACAATATAAAGTGGTTTCTCAAACACTGTCCAAGTCCTGGTTTTGGATGTAAGAACATCCTTTGGGGACATCAGAATGAGTCACCAACAATTAGCTAGGGGGTTATGGGAGAAAGTTTAGAATACAGAGAAGCCTGGTCAATTTTCACATATTATTCCTTTCTCAAAAAAAGATTATGCCACTTCCTGTCTTGGGCACAGCTAGGAAGGTTGGCTTGGCTGCATCCTAGGCATCCAGGGAGATGCAAGTGATTGATTAAATATATGGTTAAAGCAAGGAGCGAGGGACTGAGGTAATGATTCTCTACAGACTCAAGACACCCACCATGTCATGATTTTTCACCACTTTGGTAGTCTGATGGTCAGGATACGCCCTAGAGAAACTTGCTGGCTAGTCTCACTGGATATGGGAGGCATTTCGCTCCCACCTCCACTCAGCTGATACAGGCTTATATCCTTCGGCTTTTCACTGTGTCCTAACTTCTTGGCACTGCCCACCAAGTCTCCTGAGGGCAATGAGCCCACATCATACCCTCAAGGTGTGGAACAGATCCTGGAACTAAGGAATTGAAAGAATTCCTAAATGCCCTTATTGTCTGAAGTCTTCCACATTCACAAGCAACACAGAATCTAGCTCGTTCCTTCAGTTGTGTTTCTAAGACCATGGAATTCTCTCATGGGAAGTAAAATCGAGAGGTCCTGCTACCTGTCTCTCACCTCCAGTCTGTCTCTGTACAACCGTTCTCAAGTAGAAGGTTTCTAAGATTTCCATAAAATGAGACTGAGAGAGGCAACTGAGCTCAAGTTAAAGGAGTACTCCATCTTTAATCAAAGACCCCGTCTGAGAACTTCTCTTATCTAAGATCTAAATGTCAATGCAGGGAGAAGGGTGCCAGAATAGGAGCAGGCTTGGAATACTATCCAGCGAGGATTTGGACACTCACACATCCATAAGAATTTCACTAAGCAGCTACTGTATTTCAAGTGCCATTCTAGGGGCCTTCCATCACTCTGGCTGCCCAGTAGAAATGTCATGGAGGAATCCAACCACAGGTAGGGAGACAAGCCTGAAGGCGGTGTCACCATCACCACACTCACTGAAGGCAGTGGCAATGGCAAGAAGTAAATTTATTAGAGACCATTTAAGAAGTAAAGCTGTTTGGACTTGACAAATTGCACATGGAGGCTAAGGGGGAGAGAGACCATCCAGAGATAGCTAAAGCTCAGTTTCTGTTGCTAATGATGAGGCCATCAGCTAAGGTACAGAACATAGAACTCGGATTTTGTGGTTGTATGGAAGAAGATTCTGGAAGATAACAATCTTGGTGGGGAACACATTTGAGGACGTGGAGGAGGAAAGATAGAAGATACACAGGCCTAGGGTTCAACCAAGAGTCTTAGACTAAATGGAGGACTTTGGTAAACCTCACTGTGTGACTATCTTTGGAGAAGATATAGGCAGAAAATGAAACTTGACAACCAAGGGGATACTTTCGATTTTTCCAACCTTTGGAATGCACATAAGGGACTGTACATGGTATAGCAGTGAAGACCTAGAAGAAAGAGGTAGGGAGGTGGGAATGAGCCATGGTACAAGAGAATCATGAAAGCCAGTGGAGGATTTGAAAACACTGAAGTCGTTTGCACAAATGATTTACAGAACACGAAAGAAAAAGTTCTGGCATGTCTGTATGGACCCTGCCCGGCCCATTGCCTGTGTAGTTAGTGGGCAACCCCATAGCCGTGGGTTGAAATATAAGTGAAAGGTGAGGAAATGGAGACAATGAGTTAGACCACACTCTCAAAAAATTAGTTGGGATCAAATAAATGAAGATGGTAGCTGAAGGGGAATACAAGCTTAAGAGAGGAGATGGGAGGGGTGTGTGTGTGTGTTCATTCTCAGTTATCAGAAGAAGAAGCTGACAGAGGTTGAAGACTCAACAGAGAAAAGGACATGATGATATGGTCCACAACATAGAAAGAATAATTAGCCTTGTACAGGGAAACAGGAAAAGGAAAAGGACAGTGGAAGACGGAAACAAGCTTGTAGTTATGGAAAGGAGTGCCTAGTCATGGCTGCTACTTACAAAGGTGCCACGGTTTAAAATAGTGGCCAGGGAACATGGGAGGAAGTGGCGGAAGGGGGGGGGATGAATTCACAGGTTAAACTACATTTATAAACTAAAATTAGAAACCACATATTTGTAGTAGCACCCATACAAATGGCACCCAGGTTTTCTCCAGACATTCTGGCTGAAGAACAGGAAGCTTGGCTGTCATATCAATTCAAGGTTTGCAATTTTTAAGACAAGAACAACAAACCGATAGGCAAGCTTGGGTGGTAATGTTAGTGACAGGAATAATCAATCCCTGGAGTCAGGATAGGTCGGGGATGGAGCAAGGCTTATGGGCAATCAAAAATCTAAAATTCTACAGAGATGAAAGAGGTAGTGGAGGGGGGAGTAACAAACGCAGAAGACTGCTCTCTTATTCCTGGGCTATCGAAAGGTTGAGGCGATGAACTTCTAGGTGGTTCTTGAAGTCGGCTAGCAGGTAGTAGGTTGCTTTCCTGAGGTGTAGCAGAGATGAGATCTTTAGACTTGAAGCACCGTGTGGCCAGGCTGGCTCTAGGCGGAAGAGGCAACGGAAAGCTTGCAAGCATTCCTTGTGATCCTGGCACTCGAGAATCCCTATAGAAATGAAAGAGTCATGCCCAAATTGCAGCCCTGAAGATGCAGCCCCAATCAGCTTGAGCTAGCTCCAAGAAGCCATACTTCCTAAAAGTTTTCCAAGCAATTTCAGGTTGGAAATGGTGGAGATCGAGATTTGGGTAGAACAAACCATCGGCAGCAACAGCCATCAGCCAGTGCTTCAGCCGGAGCTGCAATGGAGAGGGACAGAAGCCTGCCCCGACACTTTGTTGATAAGATGCACTAATCTATGGGTGGAGAGATAAGAATTTAGAGGACAATTAGCCATGATATGCATTTAGCAAAATAACAGCCGTAGTTTCACTCTCTGAGGCCTGTGAGCTCCTCACAGACAGGCTCTTGGCTGGATTTACAGTACCAGGCACGCGTTTCCTCCGGTGGAGTGGGCCTTAAATCCAGTCAGACAGTAGTTGGGTCCCACCATATCATTTATTGCACCCGTGGGTCTATCTTGTCATGCTGGTCAGTGTTGCATTTCACAGGATTCCCAGCTGAGTAAGACAGTTTGAGACTTTCCCCCACAGCAGCTTATGGAGCACCTTCTAGCAGTATGGACGCTGGCTAACAGAAAGGAAGCTTCCTAATGGGTACCAACTTGATTTCTCCAAGTCCTCTGACTGAGGAGTGTGGAATCTTCAACAAGTTCTGATGGGCGATCAAGAACAATGGCAATAACCTGTATTGGTCTGTGGGATTTACAGAGCACCTCTCACCAACAATGCCAGGGGAGATGTCTCATATCTGGCAGAGAGCTTTGCATTTCTAACCAGTGCTTTCTGGGAGAGTCATAATCCCCTATGTGGGATAACTCCAATTAAATTATCTTATAGAATATATATATATATATATAGAGAGAGAGGGGCAGCTTATAAAATAGGTTTCTATATATCTTTTTCAAACATCCTTAGTGTTAGTTTTTGCCTCCTGTCACTTCCTCCTCGGCTGTGCTCTCCCATCTCTCTCTCCATTTAAACCCCATGATTGTCCCTTGTCCTTCATGTCATCAATATCCCTTCATTAATGCAGAACTCACGACTGGGGAAAAGTGCAGAAAATAACTGTCTTCTGAGTGCTTGCCTGTAAATAGGACATCTCCATCACTGCCTCCACACAGAATTCAGGCTCCGCCTCAGAGGAGGGAACTGAAAGACGGTGACAAGCAGAGGGCTGGGAGGATTAGGGTAGAACTTTCTGTCTAGATGCGATGGGAGGGTTGCTCGTGAATTCACAGCAGGGTGGTTGCCCACACAATATGTGCTAATGATCAGCACACTCAACATTTCAGCACAGAAACGGAAGCAAGGGGCTCATGAACCTCTACCCTTTGCTAAGGAGCTACGGATAGGCGATGGCTGCTGGGGAGGGAAAGTCAGTTTTCTTTAAAGAGACGGTCTCTGGTAGGTAGGCCCCATGCTCCAGTGGATGACCTCACACCCATGAATATATGGGCATAAACACTGAACTCGGTAGATTAAAGAATTTTTCAAAGGAGGACATGAAGTTGGAAAGGGGTGGGAAAGAAGAGCCGGAGCTGGAAAAAGTTAAGGAGAGGGCTAGGAGGTGAATATGAACAAAACACATTGCATGAATGTATGAAATTCTCAAATTTAATAAAAATATGATATTAAAAGTCCTCTGACAATGGAGAAAGTGAAATGACAATGTGGGCAGATGGAGTAGTAGAAAGGGTGATAACCCCAGAAGGAATGCGTTTGAGAGGAGGAAGACTCCTTACCCAGCAGTGCGGCTCAGTGGTGCAGAAGCAGCTGGAGGGATTTAGTGTAGCCCCAGCCCGTTTTGAAGCCCCGCAGTGTTTGGGTTGGGGAGGATCTGGGTGGTGCCGAAATGGTGCCAGAAGAACCTAATTTCACCAGTTAGTGTGGAAGGTAGAGCAGGAGCACTTAAGAGGTTTTAAGAGCAGGGAAGTTTGTTGACCTTTGAGTTTCATTTCCAAGGCACAGGCTGGAAGCAGGACGGGGACCCTGCTGTGCTCCAGGGGTGCCATTTGCATTGGTAATGACAGAGCTGGAGAGCAGAGATCCCAGAGTAGGATGGGGGTGAAAGAATAGAAGACTGGGATTCTATGAGACTCCGGTGCTTCTAGCTCTTCTTCCCACCCTACAAAGGGCTGATTAACAGATTCGGGGGGGGGGGGGGCTTCACTTCAAGTGGGTTTCTTCTAGTGACTGTTCCCTCACATCTATCTCTCAAACTCCTCTCAACCATTTACTCTGTGCAATCATCCATGGCCCCCAACTTGAAAGGACAATCTCATGACTTGATTTCACCAAACTGCCTTTTATTAAAGAGCCAGAGAACTCAGGCTGATGATGTGGCTCACAGAACCTTAGGTTCCACTCCTAGTACTGCCAAACAAAAAGTCAAGAGAACCGGTCCAGGGGCCTCATGATTGGTAGCTGGCCTGCTATGTCTGCCGGATCATATGGATACAAAGCTTGGATTGGCAATTGCTTCCACAGGCTTGGTTCTTTCAGGCAAGTAAGACATTATAGGAGCCTCAGAGAAGATAGAAAAGATCTCACAGTTATGGAGGTCATGACTTTGACCTCCAAGCACTTCTTACTAACTTAATGTCAATGCCAGAACAATGACTTGGGTGAAGTTTTGAAAACAAACTACAAAAGAATCCTATGTCACTGGGGCCTATGATGGGCTCTGCTGTGAGGTAGCTAATCTAAGGGTACTTTCCCTCCCTCCGTTCTTTACCTCCCTCCCTCCCCCTCTCTTTATTAAGAAAGAATATGTAACCCAAGCTGGCCTCAAACAAACTCCTGATCCTTCTGTCTCAACCACCCTCCCAAATCCGTTTTCGAAGAAAAAGCCATCATGGTGGCAGTCTTGCCCTCTTCTCCAAAGCTGTCGCGCCCAAACAGTACCTCACCCTAGCCTTGCCAAAACAGCCAATTAGTTTCCAAGAATAGAAAAGTATCAACAGAAGGTTCACAGCCTGGGACAAGTAGAATTTCAGGATGGCTTTCCCCCTTAACAGTACAGTGCTGCACCATCCCCTTCCCTAAAGTGAGGGTGAGACCCTTAGATAATATGAATAGTAATTCATATTATTACATTGTTATATGGGGAAAGAGATGTTTCATGTGTAATTAAGGTCCACAGTCCGTTGACTTTGAGTTTAAAATAAATGGAAATTATTCTGAGTGGATCTAATTTAATCATGTGAGACCATAAAATCAAGAAATAGTGTTGCTGCACTTAGATAGCCATAGGCAAATGCTAAAACTGTGCATGAAGTTGACACATTACATTAAAACTAATTGAAAGCTGGGGGATAGGCTGGGGTGTAGGTCAGTGTTAAAGTATTTTCTCTCTGTGGTTTTTTTCTAAGACAAAATCTCATACAGCCCATAGCAGCTTTGAACTTGTTATGTAGCAAGAGATAACCCTGAACTCCCAATCTTCCTGCCTCCATCTTCCAATTGCTGGAATTATATGCCTGCAATAAAACAGCAAGTTTTCAGTAGTAGAACACTATTAGTATGTGCAAAGCACAGGATTCAATCCCTAACACCAAACCAAACCAAACAGAAACAAGAACAAACCCTCAACTCAGTATATGTATTACGACACAGATGCACCCATACTCAAGTGCATAGTACATACACATGCACACATTAATAATACAAATTAAAATACAATCTTTTTATTTGGTACACAATTCTGCTAAGAAGAAAAGGAGCTATATAGAGAGAAAATATTTGTAAACCATGTATTTGATAATAGCCATCATCAAGGCTACATAAAGTCTCTAAATATAACAGATACACAACCCAATTAGAAAATAAGGAAAAGGCATGAAGAAACATGTCATGAAGAACATCTCTGGCTAGTAAGTATGTAAATGCAAAGATGCTTAACATCACTAGCCATTAGATAATTGCTAATTACAACCACCTATCCAAAAGGCTGAGGAAATCACGGCAATGGCAAATGCTGGCGAGGATGTAAGAAACAGCATCACACATTCCTTGCTGCTGGGAATACTAATGTATACTCTGGAGAGGACTGGAAATTTCTTTAAAACTATACAACCCATTACCACATAATCCAAAATTGCACTCTTGGATTGTTATTACAGAGCAAAAAAGGCAAAACAAAACAGGGTTGACACAAAAATCGTCACATATTTGCTTATAACAGGCTTTATTTGCAGTGGCCAGAATTAAAAACCACTACGATGTCCCTTACTAGGCGATTGATTGAACAACTTGTACATTCACAATATGGGCTGCTATCTAGCAGTAAAAAGGAAATGAACTATTGATACTTGCAAACACACGGATGAGACAGAAAAGCATTACGCTGAGTGGGCAAAAATTGATTCACAAAATGCTACATACCGTATATAACTTTCTCAAGATAATTACAGAGTTTGTGGTACTATAAGGTAACCTTTAAAGCCAGGATTGGTTCTGAATCTTGACAGCGTTCGGTGGGTGGTTTCAAGAATCTACACATGATAAAATGACCTAGAACTTAACAGAGCCAATTTCAGGATGATAGTGTACTACACTTTTATAAGATGTGACTATTGGTGGGGCCACTGAGAATGCTCAGTGGTTAAAGACACTTGACATGAAGGTTTGATGATCGGAGGTGGATCCCTGAAAAAAGGCAAAGACCCAGCTCGACAAAATGGCCCTCTCACCTCCCCATGTGCTGGCTGGTTTTATGTCAATTTGACACAGCCAGAGTCATCAGAAAAGGAGCCTCACCTGAGAAGAGGCATCAACAAGCTCCAGCTGTAGGCAAGCCTGTAGAGCATTTTCTTAATTAGTAATTGTTGGGAGAGGGCCCCGCCCATAGTGGGCTATCCCTGGGATGGTGGTCCTGGGTTCTGTAAGAAAGCAGGCTGAGTAAGCACTGAGAAACAAGCCAGTAATCAGCACTCCTCCATGGCCTCTGTATCAGTTCCTGCCTCCCTGCTTGAGTTCCTGTCCTGACTTCCTTCAGTGATGGTCTACCACGGGTAAGTGTAAGCCAAAAAAAAAAAAAAAACAAAAAAACAAAAAAAAACAAACCTTTTCCTCCCTAACTTGCTTTGGGTCATGGTGCTTCGTCATAGTAATAGTAACCCTGACTAAGGCAGTCACACAGCACACAGGGCGTGGATAGGAGGGGAAGGAGGGAGAGAGAAAAATTGTGTTTGACATTGTAGGAACAATCATATTGGTAATTACTTATGACAGGATCCTCATGACAATGACCTCAGGTTGACCCCCAGCGATGACAGTAATTCTTGACCAACAACTGGCAAGAAAATGGGGGCTTAAGTCCTACAATCACAAGAAACTGAACCCTGCCAGCAGCCAGATGAATTGCAGCCCTGCAGACACCTTGATTCTAACCTGGGGAGGCCTGAACAGAGAACCAGCTAAACTCTGCCCAGTCTCCTGATGCATGGAAACCATGAGCCAAGGAGCCCTGCTGTTTTAAGTCATTAAACGTATGGTAATTTGTTACACAACAGTAAACACTAATGCACACCCCCAAGGCTGAGATGCCATTAAACAACTGAGAGCTTCGCTTCCAAAGGCCACAGCCTAGACCTACATAGTCTGACAAAAGAAGGCAGCAACATCAGCAGAGACGAGCCAGTCTCAGAGTTGAAACAGATGCTCATGGTCTTTCCCCAAAAAATGACTTTTCAGTTCAGAGTCTTGAACTGCCTCCAAAGCACCCCAGCTCTGCTGGCTGCTTGACCCTGCCGTCTGCTGTCACGTTCCAAGTATGCTGTTCACAATCACAAATGAATTGCACATTGATGGCACCATGCACTTGCCCTTCTTGCTGCAGATGTTCAGCTGGAGCTAATTCCCTTTGCAGCTTTCCTGGCCTCCCTTGGCGTGGTGGCCTTGCACCCAGAGTCCCAGCTGCTCTCACAACTCTGCCCTGTCCACAGACAGCTGCACCAAGCCAGTCAGTCAGAGCTTCAGATGCTAGCCTCTTTCCCCTTCCTTCTGGACCCTAGATCCCAACCCATCAGGACACCAGGCTGGCCCTCGATGACTTCTACAGAGGCCAAAGACATGAGGGAAGCTTGCACAGTGGCCTGGAAACTTCCTTTCGGTCCCAGTGTATGGAGATCACTGACGTAGTTAGCTTGGGCTGCCAGAACAAAAGTACTCCCAACGACCTTCGCTGAAACTGAAAGTTAAGTTCTTACTCTTCTAGGGACTCTAAGGCCACAATAAAGGTGTTGGGTATTTGGGTTTCTGCTGAAGACTCTTTCAGGCTTGCAGGCTGATGTCTTCTCATCCAAGTCTCATGTGGTAGAAACACTGGTCTGGCCTCTCTTCCTCTTCTAGAAAGGCACTAGCCTTATCGGATCAGAATCGAGTCCTTATAATCTCATTTGACCTTTACAGCCTTCTTCCAGGCTCTGTCTCCCAGTAGTCACATCGGAAGTTAGTGCCTCCGTATATTAATGTAGGTGGGACATAGCTGTCAGTGCACAGCAATCACCCTCTACTACCCTGCCAGATTTACAATCCGGTGGCAGGGTTTGGTGAGAAGTGCAAGAACCGCCTACTTGGTCACATCCTCACAGATAGGCATTGTCCTGTTTCCAGCTTTAGGAGCAGTTCCAGACTGGGATCAACTGCATGTGTCTTCTTAGAGTTTTAATGCCTTGACTAGGTTCCTGAGCTTCAGTGTGCTGCTGCCAAAGGGACAGAATAATATAGTTTATTTCTCAGTTTGAAAGCTCAGCATCACCTGGATGGAGGGGAGAGGACCTTGGACTTCCCACGGGGCAGGGAACCCTGACTTCTCTTTGGACTGGAGAAGAAGGCGGAAGGGCGAGTGGGGGGAGGGGGAGGGGAATGGGAGGAGGGGAGGAGGTGGAAATTTTTAATAATAATAATAATAAAAGCAAAAAACCCCAACAACAACAAAAAAAGAAAGCTCAGCATCCACACCGCACCTTGGATGAAGTTGGCGCGTGGTACAGAGGAGTGGCCTAGCCGGCTGCACTGCCCAGACCACTCTCCATCCCTGTCCCTGCATGGTCTCTCTGCTCAAGACACTGTTCTCCTTTACTCTGGGGTAGGAAATGGTATTATTCCATATCCTTGGACTAGAGACTGAAGTAGACAGAATTTATAAGACTGTCCCTAGGATTCCGAGTCCTAATTCCTGGAATCTGTGAGCTATGTCTCCTACAGTCATTATATTTCATGGCCCATTGGCCCTTACAAAAGGGAGACCATAATACATGCTACAACATGGACAAATCTGTAAAGCATTATGCTATGTGAAAAAAAATTGATAAAAACAGATATATGCCAGGAGGTGGTGGGGCATGCCTTTAATCCCAGCACTCAGAAAGCAGAGGCAAGCAGATCGCTATGAGTTTCAGGCTGGCCTGATCTCCCAGAGTGAGTTCAAGGATAGCCAGGACTACACAGAGAAAGTCCTTCTCCAACACACACATACACACACACACACACACACACACACACACACACACACGTATGTATGTATATATATATATATATATATGTATATATTGTGCAGGAATATAAACTATAAGATGAAATAAACCTTTCTCTCCTCACGTTGCTTTTTGTCACGGTCTTCATCACAGCAACAGAAAGCAAAGGAAGTTTTGTTTGTTTGTTTATTAATAGGGTCAGTATTTCACTTTAGGAGGATAAGAAAGTTCTGAAGCAGATGTTGGCAATGGTTACATAATAGTATATAATACTATATTATATATAATACTATATATTATATTATGTACATAATAAGTGTATATAATACTACTATATTACACATATAAAGGAGGTAAGTGGTATATTCTGTGCTTATTACCACCATAATAAAGAGATCTGATCAACTGATGTATAGATAATTAAAATGAGGTACGTTTACACAATGGTATATTGTTGAGTTGTAAAGAAATAGAAAATTATGGAATTTTAAGGTAAATGGATGGATCTTGAAAATCGTCCTCCTGAGT
This sequence comes from Alexandromys fortis, assembly GCF_014885135.2. NCBI lineage: Eukaryota > Metazoa > Chordata > Mammalia > Rodentia > Cricetidae > Alexandromys > Alexandromys fortis. The sequence continues at coordinate 1,963,591 of NW_026068052.1, read as the reverse complement.
GACGTAATCCAGACACAGAAAGACACACATTACATATTTTAACCTGCTTGTGAATGTTAGATTCGAATCTTCAGATATGTGTCTTTCATTTGGAATATCCACAGAGTTCAGGAAGGTAGTAATGGGGCTGGAGGTGGCCTTTCAAGAGAGAGGAGAAAGGGGAATAATGAAACAGAAGGATTAAATGTTGTTGGGAATGGGAGGGCAGAGTGTAGGAGACAATAAGTGGAGAGGGATCACTAACACTAAAGACCTTTTCAAAAAGTAGCATGGAAACTCACTTGCTATAGAAGCTTCTGGAAACACACACAAACACACATATATAAAATGAGTGCAAATGGACTTGCCCTGTAATAGGGTGACAATACCCCTGCTAGACATCACAGGCTAACAAATGAAAGCCCCAGTGCCAGGAATGGATTACCTCTTAGTGTTATTAGTCACTGAGAACCCATGGACATCCTAAACATTGCAGGTAATTGCTAGCACTCTTAGTGATCCTCCATAATTTGATAGTAATGCCTTATTGCCAAAGAGACCACATTACCTGAGAAATCAAATTGATACTCATCTGAAAGCTATGTCCATACTGACTAGCTGTCACAGGTTAGAAGATGCTATACACACTAGAAGAAAAAGTAATCTTCAAGCTTATCCAGCTGCCAATCTGGCCCGGAAAGATACTCACTGGTACAATCGTGACAAGGATGTCATAGTAGTAACCACTCACTTTCTTATTGGATTTAAGGCTTGCTCTACAAGATAAAACTCATACCTGGCACTGTTCCAGGGGCCAAGAACCTGTGACCAGATAGACCATAAACCCTAGGGGGAGATCTTAGTAAACTAACTCCTAAGAACTCATTCTTTATAATCATAGCTTAGTACATCTCTCAAGTGTCATCAGAGAAGCTTCTCTTTGTGGTAGATAGTGATTTTCACAGAGACTAAAACAGAACAAGGTGTAGAGAACAAGAGACTGTAAGATGTTCACCCCACATGGGGCATCTATATTACACCTCTACTCCCAAGGTTCAAGGATCAGTAAGAGCCAGAGGCAGTAGGAGAGTATAACAAAACAGTGTTTTCTGGACCCAGCAGGGCAGTTGCGTATAAGAACTCACGATGGTCGGTCGTGATGGCGTCAAAAGGCCGGGCAAGATCAAGCCAGACCAAACCTCAACACGGAAAGGGGAGGAGGGCACTAAGTTTCACTTCTAGCTGGAATACGACTCCCAACTGACAGATGCTGGAGAAGAGAAATGCATTTCCTGCAGGAACGTGACCGTGGTTGGGCAATCACGTTTCAGTAGAAGTCGACACATTTAAGAATATATAGACCTTACAAATTAGACTTGGTAGTTGTTTTTTCCCTGGGGAATAAAAACACCTTTGCCCTCATAAAACTGGGGCCAGGTATGGATCTGGGAGCAGCTGAGGGAGGGAAAGTAAATATGATCAAACTGCGTTGTTGGAAATTCTCAAAGAACTAATAAGAAAGGAGAAAGGAAAAGGAGGACATCTGGATGGATCTAATCTAATTATGTGCGTCCTCAAAAGCACTGAACTTTCTCCATCTGTTGGCAGAAGGCAACGACAAAGAGATGAGAAAGACTTGAGGCACTGCTGCCAGTTTGAAGAGGGTGCATGGGAAGAAATGCAAGCAGCCTCTCCGAGCAGTGAGTGACCTCCAGTGACAGCCAACACGGAAATGTGGTCAGAGACTGACAGCCACAAGGAAGTGGAGGCTGCCAATAACCTAAATAAACTTGGAATTCGATTCTTACTTGGCTCTAGATTTCCAAGGCAGCCCAGACCTTGATCTAAGGCTTATGGGACCTGTACAGAACGCAGCTGAGCCCACTCAGATTGCGTATCTACAGAGCTGTGAGCTTGTCCACGGGTGCTATGTCTGTGCAAACATGTTACAACATTCCCAGAAAGCTAACTCACGAGTCCAGGGAGCTTAGTTACAAAGAGAAGGTCACGGCAGGCCTTGCAATGCATTGCTGGCAGCTGTACTCATTTAGATACTTCTCTATAAGCATATTCAGCATGTCTGAGTGACTCCTGTATGACAGATACTGGGCTCAGGCTCGACAGTGCAATAGCAGGACATGGCTCTATCAGTGAAACTTGCAGCCTGGTTTCCAGACTGGACAATGATGGTCCGTGCTTCTGGCCAAGGCTGAAAGCTGTGACATACAGGAAGCCTCACCAACAACCAGCCCCCCCCCCTAAGTATTTAAATGCTTAGTACCAGCCACTAATGGTTCTTCTGGGAATGGCAGAAAGGGACAAAGATAAGAAGCTGCAAGCTAGGAAACCTGTCTGAGACCCAGAACCTGGATGTCGTTAGCATATAGGCACTCCCCAGTGGTGTTACAGGAATTGAACAGGGCTCTCAGTGTCTTAAGATAACTTAAACTATATGCCAAGTATACTGAAACATTAGAGAAGGCAGGATGTGACGTGTTCCCTGGGGTCATTTTCACAATTGCTAGTAGGCATTTGGAAAGGGAACCCATATGAGCGGGACATTATGGCAAATGCACTTTGTGGCTATTAAATTGTGGTTGGGGATGGTGAAAGACTGCCAAAAGATGGCAGAGATACACAGTAGAGATGGGCAAGAGCCCAGGCTTGCAAAGCAAAATGAGCGGGAGTGGGATTCAAGATGGAGAGGCCAGGAAGAAAGAGGCAATGATTGACAGGGAGGCCCCAGCCATCAGCCTCTGCTGCTCAGAGGTTGGGTGGAGATTAGGTTTTGGAGACTGAATCCCACTTTCAGGCCCTCCTGGGCAATACTGAGGCCTAAACATTGGGGTAAGTGCCAGGGACAGCTCAGAGCTCTCCAGCCCTTAACAGCCCTTCCTGACTCACGGGTAATCATTGTTTATATGTTTGTTTGCAAGATTGGTTTCTGCTTCAGTGAGGGGAGCTTGGATCCCTGCCGTGGGGGCCTGGGTTCTGAGTTAAACAGCCCCTCTTGGGGCAGACTGTTGCCTCCCTGGCCTGTTTGGCTGACTTTCTCCTGCCCTCGCTGTTTGTTAGACTCATGAACAGTGGACAGAGACGTTTGGAGTAGGAGGAGTCTGGTCCTTCAGAACTGGCCAGGGAAGCAAAGGGCTCTGGTTCACCACAGGCCCAGACATCTGTGGGGGGAGCTCTGGGCAGGAGCTCAGGCTCTATGGGAACCCTGAGAAAAGCAGGCTGAAATCCTGCCCAGGGAAAGATGCAGTTGTCCAAGGAGAGCTCCATTTCAATGCATGTGGTAAGTTTTTTGTTGTGCTTATTCAGTCTGTAGCAGCTGCAGAGGGAGAGGCCCATGAGGGGGGCAATGGGGCTAGAGCTGGGTGGCAGGGAGGGGACATGTTGATGGCTGGGTTACTACAAAAGGAAGAGCCTAGCAAGGGGAAAGAACAAGCTGAGGCTGGACAGAGAAAGTTGTGGGGAAGGCAGGACTGTTTGAAGGGAGGGGGCATCTGCAGCCTATTCTCTCTCTCTCTCTCTCTCTCTCTCTCTCTCTCTCTCTCTCTCTCTCTCTCTGCCATTGATGGATTTTGTCTGTTACTAAAACTCAGCATGTGAAGTGTGTTCCTATTGCAAATCTGAGGAGATAAAATTCCGGAAAGTCATTCTCAAGGATAAGAGGGGGCACCTGAAAGAATCATCAAAGAAACCCTAGGGAAGTAGGTGGAGTCCATAACTTGAGCAGGAAAGGGGTCAGTGACTCGCCAGGCTCAAAGCCTGTCAGTCCTCTCCACACTGCCAATGAACAGAGAACTGGAGATGCTTCTCAAAGAAGCCACTAGAACTCAGTGGTTCTGTTATGTGGGGGAAATAGAGGGGGATGAAGCAAGAAGAGACAGGGTGTTTACTTTTAAAGAGGATGGCCCGACTTGGAGAACTAACAGAGACCTGGGGACTGCCTGACCCAGTCTCTGTTTGACACTCAAGGAATTGGAGCTTGAAAAGGGAGGAAATTTGTCCAAGGTCACAGTGTATGAACTAGGCAAACAGACATCAAAAAGAGGCCACATAGGCTCATAGGCAGAAATGGTCTCAGATATTAGCTCAGAAAAGGTCTGAAAATACCTGAGAAGCAATGTGAGTGTCCACCCCTTCACCAGAGTAGAAATCTAATCTTAACTTCATTGCTGATTCTACTTCAAAGTCATTCTTAACAGAATAGCTAGACAAACACTGTTATGGGTCAGCCTTGGCACAAGCAATGGAAACAATCTCTTTTCAGGCCCAAGATAACAGTGTGTCACAGAAGGGTAGACACCCCCCCCATGCTTCTCAACTTAAAATGGTTGGAGAGTCAGGTTGGACTGCCTCACTATATATATATATATATATATATATATATATATAGCACTTGATTAATCTAATCTGTTGAACGATAGTTTAGCAACATGTTGTACAGTAGAGTGTGAGTTGTTTAGCCTTGTGATTGTATTATTGGCATATTGCTAGCTCCAGAAAAGATGAAAATTGAAAGTATGGTTTCTACTGAATGTGTCTGACTTTTGCACTATACAAAGCAGAACAATCAAGCATCGTAAGTGGAGGACCATTTTTAGTCCTGATGCTTCACTGGTTGCATGTCGATATCTAAGTCTCATTCAGGTGCAAGGAATAGAAGGAGGAGTTGTGACTAAGGCCAAGAATCAACACTATTCTGCAGCCCCAAACAGAAGTGGGTGGCCCCTCTTGGTTAATGCATTACTTAGTATTCATGAGGACCCAGCGTTAATGACTGGCTGCCTTGCTATGTATCCCAATACCCGTTTCAGGTTCTAGAGAGTGACATGGATTGGGTTAAATTGGAACAGATTACTAGATCCTGAAACCACGAACGATGCAGAGGAAATGAGATCATAAAGCATAAGGTTGACTTGGTCCTATGAATGGAGGCGTTCCTACCGAATGTCAGTCAAGACCTGCTCAACAAGAGGGTTGTCATACCTGGTATTGGAAACCTAGCTAATTATTCAGTGCTAGTGAAATCATGGTTATTATAGCCGCGTCTACAACCACTAATTTACTAAAAGAGCATAATCCCTAGCAACAATCTATAAACATTTGTCTTTATACCCACAGATAAGTGTAGTCTTCAGCCCTCATCAAGGAAGCTTCTCTTAGCAACAGAGTCCACTACTGAAAGCTACAACCAATCAAATGAGGAGTTGTGAAGCCCAATGCCAAGGCATACATCTACAAAAAAAATAACTTCCATACCTAAGGCTCAGGACACACTGAGGAAGAGGAAGCAGAAAGATCACAAGAGCTAGAGGATCAGGAACTGTGCTGTGAGATTGTGTCTCCTAGTAAAAACAGAAGCTACCCCCTAAAGTCTCACCAATATGCCTGCCCAAATAGGAGCTGAACAAGGGTGATACCAACGAATACACCCACAAGGCTTCAGCTCTACAAAGAATTACAGGCAATTGAATAAAGTTAGGATCAGAATATAAGGTCCTCCCCAGGGAAGAGCACACCACATGATTGTGCAGTGTCAAATGGTTAGCCCTGAAAACATACAAGCAACCTTATGTGGGCTCAAAAGGTTTTACACACACACACACACACAAATCCATATATGCATGTAATAACAATAAAAAAGCATCGATGATTTGAAGGAGAGCCGGGAGGAGTATTTTAAAGTAAGGGAAGAAAAGGGAGAAATGTAGTAATTGAATTACAATCTCAAAAAAGGATAAAATTTAAAAATAAACAGGCAATAAAAACAAAGACAATCACATTTTATTTTTAATTTTTGTTGTTATTTGATTAGCATACAAAATAATGTTTTCTATTATGATATCTTCATAAATGTTTATCATTGGATTTCCTCACTGAGCCATCTAAGAAGAGTTATGGAAACACTAACTAGACAGTTTGAAGTGTAACAGGGGCCTCTTTGGGGCTACAGAGGGAAAGTGCCATCCTTATCCGTGGAACCAGACTAATTCTCTCCAGAGCCAGAAGAGGTACCCTGGGCAAGTGCAGAGTTTTGTAGAGCCAAAAGATAATGTAGCGAGTGATACTGCCCAGTCCTCTGGCAAAGCTAGATGGATAAAGCAGATTCTGGAACGGACAGGGAATCCTACCAGGCTGAGAAGTGGCACCAAGCCAGACTTTCCAGGTAACAAGTCTGAGTAAAACGGTCCAAGTCAGACAGGACCAAGGCCAAAAATAAGAATGGGGATTGAGTGCCCGATAATCTGTGCCAGCCCAGTCCATCTGAAATCTACCAGGAAAAAAGAATCATCATAAACTGTAAACTCATTTATTTCTAGGCTCAGTGGGTAAAGATTATAGTTCACCCGGCCTCACCAACATAAATACTGAAAAGGCATGGAGGCCAGTCTGTGATCTCCGTGCACAGGAGGCAGAGACAGAGCCCCGAAGCAAGCCTGTTATGGTGATCTCTGGGTTCAACTGAAAGTCCTTATCTCAATATAAAAGGTGTTCAATAATTGAAGAAAGCATTCAGCACCAACTTTAGCCCTCTGAAATCATGTGCACACATAGATACACCTACACACACATGCGCATACATGCCCATATGTGCCCTCCCATATGCAGGAAAACAAATATACACATATGTGTACGATTCACATAAACACAAAAATAAAAATAGTAAAGAAAATTATCACTTAGTCTTAGATCAATTCCACTGAAAAACATTTGACTATAGAAAGATCAATATGACTAGAAAGTTTGTTAACTACCCAGAGAAGAGGAATGGGCAAGGCTTGATAGGCCCAGCTGAAGCTTCATACTGAAGAGGTGGAACCTGAGGTAGATCTTGCAGGGGCCATTTTTATGGGATTTGAAGGTTCTTATAGCTTTAACTTTTGGGTAGTGAATGTGTTCTGTAGATAGGACACTGATGAAGCTGGGAAGAGCTGGGCATGTAGCTTAGTGCTAGTGAACTTGCCTAGGATATGCAAAGGTTTCATGCTGAGCACTGCGGGAAATGTTGGTGAGGATTCTGTAAAACACTATTCCTAAGAAAGTGTTTTCACTTTCTTACCCTTGCCCTTGTAACACACGCGCGTGCGCGCGCGCACACACACACACACACACACACACGATATACTACAAGTTACATAGTCACGTAAAACCTCATTTCCCAACAGACACATGGCATAGAATATTAAGTGAGTATTATAATGAGTTATAAAGTTTTTTTTTTAAAAAAAATTCTTGATCCACAGAAGACAGATAACCACAAACTCACTAAAGTTTACTTTATTCCTTTCTCCCTCCCCTTACTCCAGTAGTAAACCTTTGTGCTCCACACTCTGCTAGGGGCTAAAGAATCATATGTGAAGTAATCACTGCCTTCCATTATTTTATAGTATAGATAGAAAAGAAGATAGGCAAGGAAGCATCCTTTATGATGAAGTCTCCAGGAAAACTCATATGCATTTGTACAGGCTCTGTGGGAACACAGGGCTAGTATGACCACTATCTATTCTACTAAGCTAGGAAAGGCTTCATAGAGAAAGATACATTTGATATATAGGCTCTGAAAGAAGAGCAAGATTTGTTTGGTAGACAAGAGGCTTGGAAGAAGCATTTGAAGAAACTGTGTAGCCAAGGCCCAGACAGTTGAGAGAACAAAACTTATTCAACATGGCTGAGGCAAAGAAGGTCAATTTTATCCCACAGCTTATGGTATATATGTACATTATCAAAGAATTTTGATTAAGACAGTGGATTATACAAGCTGGAGAGATGTCTCAGTGGTTAAGGGCACTGGCTGCTCTTTCAGAGGACTGAGGTTCAGGCACGATTCTCAGCACCTACATGGCAGCTCACAACTGTCTAACTCCAGTCTTAGGGGATCTAATGCCCTCTTCTTCCTTTTTACAGTTTTCAATGACTTGTGTATTTTTATTTTATGTGCATTGGTGTTTTATCTGCATTCGTGTCTGTGTGAGGCTATCAAATCCTCTGGAATTGGAGATCCAGAGAGGTGAGAGTTGCCATGTAGGGAATTGAACTCAGGACCTCGGGAAGTGCAGACCATGCTCCTTTCTGCTGAGCCATCTCTCCAGTTCCTGTTTCCTTCTTCTTACCTCTGTGGATACCAAGCCTTCAAGTGATATACAGATATACTTACTGGTAAAACAATATACACATAAAAATAAGTATTTTAAAAAAGTATATCGAGGCCAGCCTGGTCTACAAGAGCTAGTTCCAGGACAGGCTTCAAAGGTACAGAGAAACCCTGTCTCAAAAAAATCAAAACAAGTATATTACCACAATAACAGTGGTATTTAGGCTAATCTGAGGGTATAGTGAAATCAAAGTTTAGATGAAAGAAATTCTGGGCAAAGTTAGACTAATTGGAGCAGTGGCAACTGGAGTTGAAGAAAGGGAGGTGGATTAGTGAGTTATTGGGGAGACGGAGCCTTTGGGGCTTAAACATAAATTGGATATAACAGAGCACTTGGAAAACTGTAGCAAGAGTATCATGAGTTTGAGGCCAACCTGGACTACAGAGTGAATGAACTGTCAATCAAAATTGGGGAAGGAGAGAGGAAGGAGGAAAGAGAGAGAGGGAGAGAGAAACTGGGTATGAAGACTGAGGGAGGGGTAAGAGTCTCATGCTTGACTGGTATTTGGGTCCTGGGTAGATTAACATATTACATACTGAGATAGGTAACATGAGAGGGAGAGAGAAGAAGTATAGCATGCAATCAGGCAATAGATGATTAGCTACATTTTGACATGTTAGATTGAAGGATCCTTGGTAAGTTCAGGGAGAACAGTTCATGGGCAGCTCAGAGAGGAATCTGAGCTATGAATTTTGGAAATAACACTGATAGGAACAGGAACATGGCAATATGTCAAGGCTATAGAGAAGTACAACCTGACTGTTCTTTGAAAGGTTAAACACAGTTTCTACTTGACCCAGCAATTCTGCTAAATATATGTATTAGTTACTTGTCCTGTTGCTGGGTGAAATAACTAGAGAATACACTTGAGGGAGGGTATTTGGGCTCATAGTTTGAGGGTACAATCCGTGATGGTTGAGGAGCCATGGTGGCAGGAACTTGATTCAACCATCACATTGTATCCACAATCAGGAAGCAGCAAGAGATAAATGCTAGTGGTCAACAACCTGTCAGGCTCTACCTGGCATGATGTAGGGAGTCTCCTTTATCTGGCCAGTAATCTGACTGAATAAATGAATGAGGCAAATGGACACACATTTAATAACAAGAGTGCTTGTAAAGGTTGGACTATAGGAGATTTAATTAATCTCTCTATCGAGATTAATTAATTTCTCTATAGAGGGGTCAGGGACTGCGAAAAGACAGTGAATCAGGATTGGTGGGGGAGCATATAGTCTGCAATGGCAGTGAGGATCAAGCAGGAAAAAGTGCACCTGAATATTGCTGACAGTGTGAGACAGTAGATAGGGATGGGCCTCAGGGGAAGCCGAGGAATGCCCAGCCAGGGACATTCCAATTCTAACAACTGAAAACACCCACCAAGCAAGAAAACTGCACAGCCAACTTGCAAACTTCTTAGAGAAGTCTTCTTGGAGGATGTAGCAGTTGGACACATTAGCATTAAGAAAGAAATGGAATTTGTGAACTAGGGGATACGCATTCCAACGTTCAGTTGTGGCAGTTTGCTGAAAGGAAGAGTGCTTGGGAAGAGAGAGGAGGGGCCAGCCAACAAAGAAAGATGAGACTGAACAAATGAGATTAACTGGAGCTGCCAGATAGGAGGCAAAGTACTGGCAAGAGAACAATGAAAAGCCATCCTAGGGGAGAAAAGGCAGAATGTCTCACTTCCTTCACTGAACACCACTGACTTGGAGAACAATGTAATTGTTTACTAGGGTGACAGCTTGTTGCAGCACAATGCTGAGCCCAGGGCCCATGCCCAACTCTTCTGTGTATATGCTCCAATGCCTTGCCAATGTTTGTAGACTGAATCAATGAACACTGAATAGAAGACTGAATGAGAAGAAGCATGTTGACATGAAGTAATGTTCAGGAAACCATCAAATGAAGGAGGGGCTCTATACACCATCTATAGTAGTCAAATATGGAAATAAGTAAATTATGTTATGTCCACTTAATGGAATATTATGTGGCCATTAAAATGGTAATGATGAATACACTGTAACAACACAGCAAATGAATATCATATGATGCTTAGCAATGCACACAGAATACAAATTTGTCCATGCTATGATTGCAATTATGTGAAAATGAGCTATGTATGTAACAAAGCCCCGAATAGGGGAACATAAAAACGGAAATATATGACTCATTGTGGTAGCGGTATTGTCAGCAATTTTTTTTCTTCCCTTTGTCTTTCTGTTGATGTTGTTTGCGCCACTACAAAGGAGAAAATAACGTTGAATTCATGACCTTGAAAAAACAGAGTGTGGGGAACAGAGATGGAGATCACACAAGCCATTTTACCCAACTGAAAGAAGACCAAGACTGGGACATGGGCTGCAGGCAGGGAAAAGAAGGGGCATTCTTGATAGACACACATGGCTGTTGTCTGCCCTCTGCCGCTCTGCTCATCTGTAGCCAGGATAGATGTACATGTGATGTAACTGAGAGTCAGGAGTTTGAAATTACATGACTGACGTTCTCCTGACTAACCATGGGATCTTTTGGATATATTCAGTGACCTCTCTGAGCGTCAATGCAAGCATCTATAAAGTATAGCTAACAATGTCACCTCCCAGGCTCACTTGGAGTAAATGGAAGATACTTGGATGAAAAGCTGTTTGGAAATGAAGAAGCCAAAACTATGAACAGATAGTAGGATCATTATTATCATCATTTTAGTTATTCCTATGTCTACTAGCTTAGCCTTAAGTTCCCTCCACCAGGGAGTTGTTTCAATAGCATGGAAACATCTCTTGAAGAACCCATATGAATCAAGAACTCAAGATAAGCCAAATGAATGCCCGACACCTGAAACCTTAGCACTAGATCAAACTGGATGAGTTTGGACCAGCCTGGGGCTACATAGCAAATCCAAGCTAGCCTGTGCTATATGGTAAGGGACTGTTTTAAAATAAACAAATTGATAAATAAAATCAAAATAGCCTTGTCTAATGGTTCTTTATTCTGTCTATTAGCATCACCCAGGAAGGATATTTCTTCCTAAAATAACGAGCAGGTCTTATTTTTTCTTTCTTACTAAATTTTTAAAATGTATTTTATATACCAAACACAGTTTCCATTCCCTCGTCTCCTACAGTTACCTCCCCCTCCTCCTTTATACCCATCCACTACTCTTCAGAAAGGGTAAGGCCTCCCATGGTAGTCAACAAAGCATGGCAGAATATCAAGTAGAGGCAGGACCAATCTCTTCCCCCATGCATCAAGGTTTGGCGTGGGAAGTCCTTCTGTATATGTGTTGCTTTTTTTTTTTTTTTTTTTTTTTGGTTAATGAACAAAGAAACTTCTTTGGCCTATGATAGGGCAGAATAGAGCTAGGTGGAGAAAACTAAACTGAATGCTGGAAGAAGAAGGCAGAGTCACGAGATGCCATGTAGCCACCACCAGAGACAGACATGCTAGAACACTGCCAGTAAGCCACAGCCATATGGTGATATACAGATTAATAGAAATGGGTTAGCCAAAGACATAAGACCTAGCTAGCAATACGCTTAAGTGACTGGCCAAGCAGTGATTTAAATAATATAGTTTCTGAGTGGTTATTTTGAATCTGGGCATCCAGTAACAAACAAGTGGCCTCCTACAACAAAGGTTGAGTGAGGCAACTCATCATAGGGAATAGGTTCCAAAAAGCCAGCTCATGCACTAGGGACAGAGCCTGGGCCCACTGCTAGGGGATCCACAAACAGGCCAAGCCACATAGTTCTCATCTGTATGCAGAGGGCCTAGTTCTGTCCCATATAGGCTCACTAGCTATTGATCTTGAGTCCATGCTCTGTGGGTTTCTTCATCATGATCTTGGACCACCCCCCTTGCTTATATGATCCCTCCTCCCTCACTTCAACTGGAATCCCAGAGCTGGGCTCAGTGCTTGGCTGTGGATCTCTGCATCTGCTTCCATCAGTTACTAGATGAAGGATCTATGATGACAATTAGGGTAGTCACCAATCTGATTATAGGGGAAGGCCAATTCAGGCACCTTCTCCACTATTTCTAGGAGTCTTAGTTGGGGTCATTCTTGTGAATTTCTGGAAATTTTCCTAGTACCAGGCTTCTTCCTAACCTCATAGAAGGACCCCCCTCTATCAAGACATCTCTTTGGTTGCTCTCCTGATAAGCAGGTCTTACGTCAGACACTCTGGCGATAAAGCCTGGGCAGAGGCACTTTTTAAAACCCCAAAATCATCTCTGAAGCTGGGATTTACCCACCAAATGGTCCTTGAGGCAGACAGTCTTGTTTTTGAATAACAGATTTAGTTTCCTCTCTTCTAACTTCTATTTCTTGGGCTTTGAATAGATATATAACCTCCCCACACTTGGATGCTTTTGCCTTTGAAACAGAAATAACTGTAGTACCCCTCTCCCAGAGACAGAAACTGGGGTTCACCTGAAGGTCAGACAAGCAAAACAGCCAGCCACTGGCTCTTACCTCTACCTCAGTCTGAAATGGTGATCCTGCCTCCAGGAATCTCAGAATGAATTGTGTGTGAGAGCTGTCTCCTCCCGTCTTACATTCCTCTCTATGGCTGGAATTAAAGGCGTGAACCACTACCACCAGTTTCTATGGCAAACTAGTGTGGCTACTGGGATTAAAGGTGTGTGTCACCACTGCCTGGTCTGTAAGGCTGACCAGTGGGGCTGTTTTACTATCTGAATCTTACCCCCACATAACCCCCCATTCACTTCTCAGTAAAGTGAGTCAACAAAGTCAGATATATCCAGCCCCTTCCCCCTGTATTGAAGCTGAGTAAGGTATCCCTCCATAAGGAATGGTCTCCAAAAATCCAGTTCATGCACTAGGGACAAAGTCCTGGTCCCACTGCCATGGGTCCACAGACTGCCCAAGCCACACAACTGTCACCCACATTCAAAGGACCTAGTTCCGTCCTATGTAGGTTCCCAGCTATCAGTCCAGAGTCAGTGAGCTCCCATTAGCTCAGGTCAGTAGTCTCTGTAGGTTTTCCCATCATGATCTTGACCCCCTTGCTCATATAATCTCTCCTCTCTCTGTGGACTGGACTCTGGGAGATCAACCCAGTGCTTAGCTGTGACTCTTTGCATCTGCTTCCATCAGTTACTGGATGAAGGTTGAGTGATGACAATTAGGGTAGTTACCAATCTGATTACAATGGAAGGCCAATTCAGGCACCCCTCTCCACTATTGCTAGGAGTCTTAGCTGGGGTCATTCTTATGGATTCCTGGGACTCTCCCTAGCACCAGGTTTCTTCCTAACCTCATAATGATATCTCTTTCATTGCTCTCCCTCTCTGTCCCTTCCCCAACTCAAGCATCCTGTTTTCTCATGTTCTCCTCCCTGCTCCCCTTCACCCCTTCCTTCTCTCCCTCCCAATTTACTCCAGAGATCTTACCTATTTTCCCTTCCCAGGTGCTTCTATGCATGTCTCTCTTAGGGTCCTCCTTGTTTCCTAGCTTCTCTGAGGTTGTGAATTGTAGCCTTAGCCAGACATTCTTACGTTGTTTTTTATTACTTGATTTCTTAGTGAAACTGGTTATGTCTCCTGACTTCATATGCCTATTTCTGGCATTATCACCATCCATATCTTCTACATGCTATGGCATGATTTACAATGCTGCTTGAACCTTGCCTCCCAGAATTTTCAATGCAGACAGATCCCACCATCTTACTTTGATATCACTCTTACCTCATCAATTTCCACTTAACCCAAATCTTGCTTTATAGGTATTTCTGGAAAAACAAAAACAAAAACAAAAAAAAGAAAGAAAGAAGCCATAGAAGCAAAATTGCTGGATATGTATCTGTCTCTCTGGAACAATAAACAAAGACAAGTGACCCCAGATTTCCTCCCTGAAGGTGAGAAAGCAGAAAGAGGTTGGACATCTGTCTCCTCTGTACAGTATATACTGATGACAGACTAAAAAAAATTACCTGAACATGCTTTGCACTTTATATAGTGTTAGGTACAAAGGAGACTCCAGTCCCCCAAACTCTAAATGGCAATCCATATATCCAGAAATGGGCTCAACTAAAGGAGAATATCTGGTGGTTAGAGAACAGCCAGCATTCCTCAGGAACTTGTGAAGCTGGTTCCTCTCTGCCAAAGGATTCCTTTCCCTTATAATTGGCAAAAAGGACAAATGTCTACTTATGGTGCCTATGAGCATATCAAAGCATATACTGGCCTCCAGGCTCTCTCAGTATCATAAGTACCTGCTAGAAGTGTCAAAGTCTATGCTAGCATCCTAGCCCTTTTCACTTCCTCCCCTACCCTAAACTCTCTCTAGCTCACAGGCTTCTGTCTACCAGCTACTTTTTCTCCTTATAACCCTGCTATTGATGATATGCTGTCTCCCCCTCCTTATATTCCTCCCCCTCTCTCCGCTCTCTCTCTCTCTCTCTCTCTCTCTCTCTCTCTCTCTCTCTCTCTCTCTCCCTCTGTGCCAGATCCAGTCGGCTGGTCATGTTCAGTCTACCACTTTCTCTCTCTGCTCTGGATTCTGATTGTTCTCTCTCTCATATCTACAATAAAAAACCTTTCCTGTAACCATACCATGGAGCAGTTATATCTTCATACATACACATATACATATACATGGTCCATCACTTATAATGGTTTGACTTTTGGCGTTTTTACTTTAGAATGGTGTGAAAGCAATACACATTCTGTATGTATAAATGATGCTTTGATTCCTGATCTTTGCCTAAGCTAAAAATAATATGCAGTATACTGCCTTCTTGTGATATTGGACAGAATGATAAAATGGCAAGAGTGAGCAGCTGACAATTTGAGAGCATGTCCATCCAGTGGCCAGTGGGCCCCATGTGTCCCATCATAGCTATGAATGTGATCCAAAATATTTGTAGTTGACAGAGTCATGTCACAATATCAAAAGGTTGGACACCACCACTATACTGTACTGTGTTGCTAAACTGTAACATTCAGTATGGTGTGAGCACTTAATATATTATCTGCTTAACCATATTTTGAAATTAGAAGTCTGATGGGACATAATCCAATTGTAAGTCAAAGAACATCTGTTTTAGTGTCATCTGGCTGTGGTAAATGTTCACGAACTTGGTGGCTTAGGGTAACATAGATTTATTTTCTCATACTTCTGGAGGGCAGACATTCAAAATCCATATCACCAGGCTGAAATAAAGGCATTGACAGGACCATACTTGTTCTGAAGGCTCTAGGGGAGAATCTGCTTCTCATCTCTTCCAGCTTCTGGTGGCTGCTGGCATCTCCTGGCTTGTGGCCACATCACTCCATCTCTGTCTCCATGGTTGCACTGCCTGTTCCTATTATCTGCATGTCAAAGTTTTCTCTGCCTCTCTCTTAGAAGGACATATGCGTTTAGTGTTCATCCAGGTAATTCAGGATAATCTCTTAAACTCATGATCCTTAACTAATGTCTGCAACCTTATTTTCTGGCATAAAAATAACCTGTACAGGCTCAGGGGGTGGGTATGTGGATATATTATTCGGGACCATTTTTACTCTATCCCACAGTCCAAGGTGTTTTCTCCTTTAATTCCCCTTAGGCTCTCAGCCTTGTCCTCTGCTGCCTGAGAAATGAGGCCATTCAGGCTTCATGACTTTTGTTTGTGTCTCTTCTGTCTATGTTTATGGTCTGTTAGTTGTCTGTTATTCGTTTGAATGACCACTGCAGGGCTCTGAGCACCCTGTGGCCAGGGGAATTTGAGCATTCTTAAAAGAAATTCCCTCTTTGGTTGTGTGGTTCTGGGCCTCACAGGGGCAGACTTTGAAGAAGCTGAGTGGTTTTTCTGGAGAGAAGGGACAGTCGCAGGCCTGGCGCTTTCTGCCCCTGTCTTCGCTACCTTTCCCTTTCAGCTGCTGTCTTGTTAGTCCCCACTTCTCAGACAGCCTGTTTTGTGCTGCTCGGTAAGGCTGCAGCACTGCAAGTTAGAAAAAAAAAAAACCAGGAGCAACACCAACGGAGAGGAAAATAAATGTAACATAAACGAAGCAGGCTGAATGTAGTCCTGGGGTGTCATAGCATCAGGGGAGGTACATATGTGGGTCATCTGGAAGGCAAGAGCTGCCTCAGGTGCCGTGACTGCCTCACTTTCCCCTGTTACCAAGGTACTTCAGGCTGCAGAGTGCAGGTTACCAGGATCAGTGTACTTCGATTGGAGTCCTGGCTTTGTTATTAGATTGCTATTGGATTTAGCTAACTTGCTGTGCTTTTTGAGCCTCCATTTCCTCTGCGCTAAAATTGAAGAGAGGGGAGTGTTAATAACAACAATTAGACTAGTAGGCTTTTGTGAGGAGTGAGTGCACAGTCAATGTGCAGGGCTTTATAAAACACTCAGCGCCATAACCTGTTCCAGCTTATCAGTTTCAGCTGTGGACTCAGTCTCTTTCCTGCTTGCCCACTCTTCAGTTCCCCAAGGGGATTTCATGCTAATCATTTGTTGCAGCTAATTCAATCCTGATTCGTTTTATTGTTTCCTGAGTCATGCCTTGCTCTCAACATATCAGGGAACAATTTGTTTCTCACCTATTGTTCTGCTTCCAAGGCAATTGCTTGTTGGTCATACATTAACATTTGCAATCAACATGTATAGCGAAACATTTTAAAGAGGATTGTGGGGATTTGAAAGAAAAATGTCTACCCTAGTTTCATGTATTTAAGTACTTGGTATCAGCTTGTGGTTCTGTTTGGGAAGATTATAGGATCTTTAGAGGTGTAGGTAGCCTTGTTGAAGGAAGTATGCCATAGGGGGGCTGGTATTGAGGGCTTCTAGCCTTTCTCCATGTCCTGTTCTCTTGCTCTGTTTCCTGTGTGTGTGCATGAAAGTGTGAACAGCCAGATGCTTGCTCCTGCTGCCATGTTATGCCTTCCTTCTTTGCCATGGTGGACCCTATGCCTCTGGATCCGTAAACTAAAATAAACCCTTTCTTCCTTAAGTTGTTTTTTTTTCTTTTGGTTAGGGTATTGTGCTGCAGAAACAGAAAAGTAACTAACACAGGGATTGCTTATCACCCCTCCAAACTGATGCCCAGTCTAGACCAAACATGTCTGTGGAGTTTCAACCACTCAGTGGAACAACTGCTATGCACCAAGTACTGTGTTAACCACTAAATGGACAAATGACAATAAGACAGTCATGGTTTCTAGCTTCATGGAGCTCACAGACTAGAGGAAGAGCTAGGCACTGAAACAAGTAATTTAAGTTCAATGTATAGCTCTGTGATAGAATCCTTGCCTTTCATGCATGAGCTTCTGAGCTTTATCCCCAGCATGACCAAAAAATTATTCCTTCTTATTATTGGGGAATAGATTGACCTAGGATTGAAGCAAATACATTAATTTGGAAAGCCCACATTGGGATGAAAATGAGAGCTAGTCTTGCTCTGGATGGGGTGGTGGCAGCAGGGACAGAATAAATTGGAACAATGCACAAGAGATAAATGGCCCTAACTGTCAGGACTAGGGTGATCATTGGTCATCTATAGGGACCGAGGAGAAAGAAGGAGTCAGACGTCTCAGATTTATAACTTAGCCTCTTAGGTGGATGGCAATATCATGTACTAGGATGGGGAGCAGCAGGGTAGGGGCAGATGTAGGGTGAAAAAATGTGATGCAGATTTGAGTACTTTGATTTTGAAGTGCCTATAAACATTCAAATAGACAAGTATACACAGATACACAGAGCTAAAGATCAGGCAAGAGATACGGGATGTGTGTTAGACTTATTTGAGAAAAACATTGCACACACATAAAGCAACATGGAGGAAAGAGTTTCTTCTGCTTATACTTTCACATCACCATCCATCCCTAAAGAAAGTCAGGGCACTATCTTAGAGGCAAGAGCTGATACAGAGGCCATGGAGGGGAACTGCTTACAGGCTTGCTCACCATGGCTTGCTCAGCCCACCTTCTTATAGAACCTAGGACTACCAGCCCAGGGATGGACCCAACCATAATGGCTTTCTCACCCATTGATTACTAATCAAGCAAATGCCCTATAGGCTTGACTATATTCTGATCTTGTGGAGGCATTTTCTCAATTGAGGTGCTCCCTCCCCAGATGACTCTAGCCTCAGTCAAGCCGACACAGTTCTGATAAATATGGGCTGGTCATTGAAGCCAAAAAAGTGGTTAGGATAACCTAACAATAGTGTTGAGGAAGAAAACAAAGAGGGGACCTGGGAAAAGAGCTTTGTGGAACCCATTCATTAAAAGATGCAATGAAGCGTAGGGATGAGCCTTATAGTCAGTATGTGATAAACACGTCTGCTATTCGACTTTTCAATGCCGTGACAAAGTGCTTGACGTGTAAACAACTTGAGGGAGGAAGGCTATTTTTGCTTATCGGTTTAGAAGTTTCAGGCCAACGGCTCTTAGCTCTGTTGATTCTCCATGAGAACGAATATCATGGTGGCAGGGTCACTGCTAATCGAAACACAGCTTCACAACACGCCAGCAGCTTCCTGAAGAGTTCTGTTCCGAGACCCCATCCACTCTAAATTGAGATTGTTTGAAGAAATAAATTTACTTCAGAGATAGTCAAATCCAAAGCAGAGGCTTTTTAAAAATAGAAATAACGGAGCTAAGAGAGGTTAGAGATAGAGGAGGGGGAGAGGGAGGAAAGGAGAAAGACAAAAAAAGAAACAGAGCCGGGGAAGGGAGGGGGCACACACTTTAGGACAAGTATAGGCTTCTCTGAGAAACTAACAAGAGGGTTTCTTTACAGTGGCTACCTAGATCACAGGTGGCTGGCTCTCAAATTTTATCTCTAAAGGTTGCTGAGAAATCACCCTCGTTCTTCCTAACATTGCACACAGAGTATATTTTGTAGCAAGATTAAAAGTTGAAAAAGTTTTTCCCAGTAAACAGAGTTGTAAGGTGGACTTATGAGGGGCATCATTTAAGCCTAAGGGAGGTTAAGGGGATTCTATGAGCATAAGGTTATTCAGCATTTTAGTCCTAAGTGAGTGTGGCTTGATTATTTTCATTAACATCCTTGATTGAGATCTTTGAGAATGTATCTTCTGACCTGAAGCAAGCACAAACTATTTATTTATTTAACAAGACACCTTTTAGAAAATACATACTGTCTCCGTGAACTAGGTCCTTATCAGTGCAGTTTGGAGTTTGTTGACTTTCTTAGCCACAGAAGTAGATCAAGCCCCATAAGCAGAGCCTCCTCCCTCTCCTGTTTGTTTTCTTCCCATGTGATCATAATTCCATGTCTTTCTCTCCTGCCTCAGTAAGAGCATGTGTCTGTCTCAAGGTAGACAGGGAGGAGGATGGGGAGGAGGAGGAGAAGAAGAAACAGGAAAAGGCACAGGCAAGGTTCAGTCCCAAGGAACATGCCCTTTCCCACCAATTCTACCAGCTCCCAGTATCCCATTCAAATTTCAATCCATCAATGGATTAATCCATTCATGAAGGTAGAGTGTAAGCCCCTTAAGGGACAAGTGGCCCGACCTCCTACCTCAGGATTACTCTCATGGCCACAGCCAGCCCCTCTAGATGCAGGCAGCAAAAGTCTGCCTTACAGAGAAAAAAAAAAGCCCAAGATCAGGCCACATGACCCCAAAGAAACACTATACAAAGCCTGCCTCCTGCTCAGTTCTCTTCTGTTCCTCTCCCGAGCAGAGGCAGCCACTCTCTGTGTCTTTCCTAATAAAACTCTTGTGTGACGTGTTTTTTGTGGGATGTGACTTTGTGGTAGTCCTTGGCTCCTTACTTCCAGGACATCTTTCCCTTCAGAGCTGCACCAGTTGCATTGGGGAAACTTCCCCCTGGCACTGTACTGCTTAGCCAGAGTCCTCCTCATTCCGTCACTTTCCCCAACCCCATCAGCTGCCAACCAAGCCCCCGGTATATGTTCCCAACATAGGAGGCATTTCATGGCCCGACCATAGCAAATGGGGAGAGAGAAAAATAACTTAGAGATAATTAACCCTCTTTGGAATGGGGAAAATGGAGGAATGAGACCTTGGAGAGAAGTTCCAGCTTTTCCTAGATTATGAGGCACATGTAGGTATTCCTCAGAAAGATGGATGAAAATGTCATTTCAAGAATAAAGAATATGCATGGTCAGACTCAGAAATATAAGAAATCAAGGCCTATGTACACTAATTTCAACAAAACCTACACATATCCTTTCCTTTTTTGGGTCATTTAGGTATCTTTAATAAAATTTAATATCTTTGGAAACCCCCTGCAAAAAAACTTAGTCATAAATGAGTGTGTATGTGCGTCATAGTATATTCAGAGATTTTTTTCAACTTACTATTGAAATGTCTTACTCTTAATTCAGGCTCTTATTCACAATCTCTTTATATTCAAGGGAAGCTAAGTTCAAGATATTTTACTATCCAACTGCATAGTAGAAAATGCTTGGCATGGTATGCTAAGGAGTCCAAGGCTGTCTAGGGACCTGATCTGAGAGGGCCAGCATTGATTAGGAATGTCTGTGAGGGGTAAAGAACAAACTAAAGAGTTGTAGTACCCGCATCATATGCTTGTCATGGTAGCCAGGACTCCCTTTTGCACTGTCTTCTCCCTCACCATCTGAACTTTTGGCCATGAGGATGCAATCTCCTCAACTAATCATGAATTGGCAAGTCTTCTCTCCTAAAAGAATTTGATCTTCATGAAAATAAAAATGAGTATTTGTTGAGAATTTACCTACTGAACAAACGGCAACTAGGTGGTCTATTTTAGAAAGTGAAGCTGGCTCCCAAGGATTCCGTGCAGGATACACAGTTTTCTGCTCTGCCATGTGATAGAGGAAGGTCACTGGTTAATTAATAAAGAAACTGCTTGGCCTGATAGGTTAGAACATAGGTAGGTGGAGTAAACAGAACAGAATGCTGGGAGGAAGAGGAAGTGAGCTCATATGCCTTAGCTCTGCTCTCTGGGGCAGACATGATGAAGCTCCAACCCAGAATGGATGTAGACTAGAATCTTCCTGGTAAGCGCACCTCGGTGCTACACACATTATTAGAAATGGGCCAAGCAGTGTTTAAAAGAATACAATGTGTGTGTTGTTATTTCGGGGCATAAGCTAGCCAGAAGACCAGGAGCTGGGGCAGCAGGAACACAGCCCGCAGCTCCCTCAGCAGCCATGTACTTCATCGTGTTGCACCAATAGGGTAAATTTCAAATGTTGGTATTCACATGGGAGAGAAGCATGATTATCTTTATGCCCAAAGCATGGGTAATGTCTACCTATAACTTCAGGTATGCACAGACAGTGAGGATCTCTTTAATCTTGTTCTATATTTTTACTTAACTTATGTCATGTTTACTGACCAGTGAACACTGGGGGAGCAAAAAGCTATTTCCTTTTTACAAAAACTTGTGAATCACACAACCATCATCAGCACGGCCTAGCACACCTTTTCTCACACAGTTACTGCTTAAAGCTTGCTCTGTGTCTCCTGTCTAATTCCTGCGAATACCTCTGCAGAGTTCAAATTCTCACTTCAGGCTTGTTCCGGGTATGGTGTAGTGGCCTGCAAAACAAAGATAAGAAACACTCTCCTGAGCTCATATAAAAAGCTCCAGGGCCAGTTCTGGAGACTCAAGGGTGATAATCACTCCTCTCCAGTAAACTAGCTATGAACTGGGTAGTCACTGCAGGCCAGACACCAGAATTGAAGTGCAAACCCTTTCAAGGCTTAGGAAATTGGAAGCAGCAGAGTGAAGTTTTTAGCTGCTGTTAGCTAGAAATGGAAAGACGTAGGTGGTAGAGTTTGGGGCCCGATATATTTGTGAGCAAACAATAGGAAGGATGCAGGACAAGGCAGGAGGAAAACAAGACCAGTGGAAGCTGCCAAGTTGCATCAACTCATCGGTGCCTCTCAGTCACCTGCCTGCAAAGAGAACTGCAGCCCACTGGAGTGAGTTATGCAAGCAGAAGCTGTGGGAGTGGGGGAAGCCTAGGAGAACTGTCCTAAGCCATCCATTTGTTTCAAGAGAGTCTGATGACTCAGTAAAGAAAGCCTCTCATTGTTGGAATTGTGGGATTCAGAATCTGTAGTACAGAAACCCAACTCTACTTACACTTACTATTTCTATTTTCCCTTGGGATTCAGTAAAAATTTTTTAGAGAATGTAAACTGTGCTAAGGGAAACCAGAAAGTGTGATTGTTTCCCAGTGTGGGCCTGGGTTTTAAAGGGAGAGCAAGACAGCTCAAAAGGTTGGGCATTACATGTTCAGTTATTAATTCTTTCAACAAATAGTTAAATATTTGTGACTGCTAAGCACTGTGGTAGCTGCTGAAGATTCAGAAAGGAAAAAGATACATCATGGAATGTAGTTTCTAATAGAGGGGAGACAGTCATGTAAACAAGCCAGTGAACTAAATAATTAGAAATAGCTCTGAGACCTAGCACAACACACACACACACACACACACACACACACACACACACACACACACTCAGTGGTGCTGAGATACAGTCAGGGTAGAAAATGATGCAATAGTTGTGATGAATATTGCTAGTTGCTGTAATAGATGAGCTTTCAAATCTCCATGGCTAAGTACAACCAAATTTATTTCTTGCTCTCAGGAAGGGCAGGTTCATTCCACAAAAACCTGTTGCATTGTTCACTATGGGCACTGAGATCACTTGGGTAGAATATTAAGAGAAAGACAGAGTGGGGAATGCATACTCTCTCATAACTGTTTTGGCCCAAAGCAATATGGCATGTGGTTCAGATGGTCCTATATAGACGTAAGGAGTCCTAAAGATACAGTCTAATTATATTTTGATGACATGATATTTGATACAGGGTATGGTGATGATGTATCCCTGCCTCACATCAAATGGTCATTCTTAAGAAGGGCAGAAGCTCCAGAGAGAAAAATGATGTTTGATTTGAATGGCTAAAGAGAAGCAGTTATTGGGCACTAGAGTGCTATGATGCCCGGGATAAATGAAGATCTAGGGGATGAGCTGGGGTTACAACTGCATCCATTTCTTCTTACCTAGGAAGTGCCTTCCCAGAACTCATTTGACTGATATCATTTAACTCTCCACTCAATACCCACATTTTAAAAACAATCTGTGAGATTATAATTGTATTATTTCTCCTATTGCTTTCCTCTTTCCAAACACTCCCATGTACCCCCGTGCCCTCATTCAAATCCATGGTCTCGTTTTCTTTGTTAACACACACACACACACACACACACACACACACACACTCCTAAGTATAAAATATATCCTGCTCAGTCTATTTAAACTGATTGTATGCATGTTTTCAAGGCCGATCATTTGGTGAGATGGGTAAAGGACAGAAACGGAGAACAAAGAAAGAGCTATCTTGATTGTGGGAGCCATTCTGGGGCTAGTGAAAACCTGGCACTAGGGAATTTCTTAGGAATCCACAAGGATGACCAGCTAAAACCCTAAGCAATAGTGGAGAGGGTGCATAAACTGGCCTTCCCTTGTAATCCAGTTGGTGACTACCTTAATTGTCATCATAGAATCTTCATTCAGCAACTGATGGAAACAGATGCAGAAATCCACAGCTAAGCACTGGACTGAACTGCCAGAGACCAGTCCAAGAGAGAGAGGAGCAATAATATGAGAAAAGGGGTCAAAACCATGATGGGGATACCCATAGAAACAGCTGATCTGAGCTAGTGAGAGTTCACTGACTCTGGACCAAACTAGGCCCACTGAATGTGAATGACAGTTGTGTGACTTGGCAGTCTGTGGGAACACTGGCAGTGGGACCAGAATTTATCCCTAATGCTTGAATTGGCTTTTTGAAGCTCATTCTTTTTGGAGGGATATCTTGCTCAGCCTAAATATAAGGAGGAGGGTCTCAGTCTTTCCTCAAAGGGACTTTGTTGACTCCTTTTGGGACGCCTTACCTGCACTAAGGGAGTAGATGGGAGGCTGGGGTGAAGAAAGATGGGGTAAGCAGGAGGAGGGGGGAGTTGGGAACTGGGATAAGTATGTAAAATAAGAAAATATTGTTTTAAAAAATAAATTTAATAATAATAATAAAACCATGACCTGTTTTTCTTTGTTAGCTCTCTCTCTCTCTCTCTCTCTCTCTCTCTCTCTCTCTCTCTCTCTCTCTCTCTCTCTTTCTCTCTCTCTCTTTCTCTCTCTCTCAAGTATAAAATACATCTTTTCAGCCTATTTAATGTTGCTTGTATGTATATGTTTTCAGGACTGATCATGTGATACTAGATAACCAATTGGTGTTCTCTTCCCTTGAGAAGACTGTTTCCATAGCTACAAGTATTTCTTAGTTGTCTGTAGTTCTTTATCTAGGGTCGAAGCTTCCTATGCTTTCCCCTTTCATGTTAACATGTCTACTGGTGTTGTCCTTGTTGAAGTCATGTTTGGTAGCCATGTTGGTGGTGAGACTTCATGTTTATAGCTTCTCTGACACTTCTAGGAGACAATCTCACGGCAAACTTTCTCTGGCTCTTGCAATCTTCCTCTCCTTCTTGCACAACTCCTTTAGGGGGAAGAGTTGTCTTATGGATGGATCTGTTGGAATCAGGCCTCACTACTCTGCATTTTGATCAGTTATAGTTTTTTGAAATAGTCTCCATCTGTTGCCAAAACAAGTTTCCTTGATGAGGGGGTAAGGATTACACTTATCTGTGTTTTAAGGGTAAATATTTAGAATACAGCTAGGGATTATGCTGGTTTAGTAGAGCCCTGGTTGTAGGTTCTCCTCCAATATCCACGAATTCAGTAGCCCCAGGTAATTGGCTAGGCTTCCAATACAAGACATTAGTTTTCTCTTGTTGAGTGAGCCTTAAGTACAATTAAAGAGCTGTTGGTTACCACCCTGGAATGTATGTCACTATTGTATCCCTAGGGTTACTGTGCCATTCTGGCCAGTGTTGTAGTTCATAGGTGTCATAGCTGGGTAAGACTGTGGGTTGCTTCAGTTCATTGGAAACTTGCCTGGTACCTTTTCCTAGTACCTCCTGGTACCATGAAAGTTTGTACTTAGGATTGATCCAGCTTGGGATATCTACATATCTACTGTTTTTACTTCTAGTCATCCTGAAATCTTGCCTTTGCTGTAACTTCATTCTAAACAGTCTTCTGTGGTCAATCCACTAAAAAAGGTTCTTCTTGCATATGGTCATTTACTATCCACTGATTTTATGTATTTATTTAAATGTCTCTGTTTTTAACTTTAAGTACCCTAATGTCAGGAAATATGTCTGACAATCAATGAAAAGTGAGTAGCATTGTCTATCATACAGTAAGTCCTTGATAAGTATCTGTTAAATGACTGAAAATACTTTTCTAACATTTCCTCTCATAACATTTTCCTCAGTTGTTGGTGTGGTTCGTCAGCCAACAGATACTCAGGTCTTACTTACTATTAAGTGTTTTTCCATATATTGGAGTTAGCAATAGAGAAAAACTTAAAGGATTTCTTTGATCTTTATTTCCTTGAAAGGACAGGGTAGCCATTCTCTTCTATGTTATAGAATGCCATCCAGCTCCATCTCCACCCTTATTCCCAAAAGATGAGTCACTCTGGGGAAGACATTTCCAATCACATAAGAGTATTCTATTCATACATTTTGTTGACAAATATCCCTGATTATTGCTGTGGCTCGCAAGTATCTCCTCTGCCTATTAGATATATGGATATGTATTCCAGTGACTTCAAGCTGATGACCTTCTTGAGACCCTGCCTCCTTTCCCATGAAAAGAAAAGATTACCTAGCTCTTAAGGTTGTTGGAAGGATGTACTGTTCAGCACAAGTAGGTCTTCAAGAAATGTCCGTTTCCTCCCTCTTCCCTGTCTTTGCAGAAAGAATGACATTTATTTATTATTTTTGTATCTCCAGTTCAGTTAGTGGTATAGTGGATCACAAAGTTTTGACAAGTCTAATTGGCAAATATTAGTATTATTTTGAGAAATTGCAAAGAGTCGGTTACTATGGAATTAATGTGCAATGCAGAAGACAGAAAACATTTCCAGAGTTAAGCTCAAGCTGTGCTCAATATTCTAACTTCTGGTTTTACTTTTTGTAATAGTTACTTTTCTTGTCACTGTAGCCAGATGCCTGGCAAGTAGTTTAAAGGAAACAGGATTTGTTCCGGATCATAGTTTGAGGTTATCTAGTCTATCACGCTAGGAAAGGCATGGCAGCTCTGAAGGGGCAGGAGAGTAAGGCATCTTGCTCACATCTGTGCAGATCAGAAAGTGAAGTGGGCAGCTCAGGCAGGAAGTAAGGCCAGACTCTAACTCATAAGGCTCATACCTAATGACCCCATTCTTCTAGCTAGGTACTACCTCCTAAACGATCTACACTGTAGATTCTACAGTATCCCAAACCAGCACCACTATCTGGCACTCAAGTGTTCAAACTCTTAAGCCTGTTGGAGACATTTCACATTTAAATCATAACACCGCTTCTGCATTATTTGTGCCAGTGATGTCTTTTATTCTCTCTTTTGTTCATATTGTACAATTGCATCCTAACAATTCTCATACCATACATATAATAATAAAATTATATACCTTATGTATAGTCTTCTCAGATGAATTTTAAATTCCCTAAGGGAATATGCTTTTTTAAACCCTACTTTGAACAGTGCTTAATATATACATTTATTCTGTGTATTTTAACAGTTGAGTTGTTCTCACTTTGACGTATCTGCCTTTGATAAGAAATCTGTTCCTAATATGTAGGTATCATTTCTGTTCAAATAAACTGGAAGTTATTTTAACAGTATAAGCTCTATTTCTCCTGCAGGGCTCAGTATTTGTTAAGGCCCATGGTGGGTGCTAATTGCATGCTATTTAATTGATAAATGCATGTTCCCCCACAAGAGGGAGATGCCATTTCATTCTGTAAAGAATATTTCTGTCAACTAAACTCTTACAAGCTTTGGCATGCCATGTAAAATTTGTTTCTAGTATAAAAAAGAACGAATAAAATTTTCTTCTGAAAAATTAAAATTGTATTGCATTCTATAAAAATTTGAAAACCAAAAGATTGCTCTAAGTATCATCACACAGAAACAATCGACCAATGTTAATATTTAGTGAATACCATTTCAGACATTTCCTCATGCACATGATCAAAAAAGAGATGAATGTCTAGATAAAAATGATTTCTATGAATGGAATCTTGGGATGTGGACCAGTTTTATTAAAAGTAGTCAATTTAATTTTACTAGAGTTTGGCAGAAGTCTGAAATGAAACCATAGGAATTGCCGACCTTTGGATAAATATTATTTCATCTTAAGAGATATTGACTCCATACTATGGAAGATAAGATTATCACTGTTATACACCCATTCACCTCCTCTTCTTCAAGTTCCAAATATTTATTAGTTATGACTTTTCTTCTTGCACAGTGTCAACTCTAACATGCTGCTCTGCCCGCAACACTACTCCATTTATTTAAGGTCTGTAAATAGATTATAAATATTTATTTACCTAAATGAATTCAATGCCCCCATTCTATTCCTTTATCATGAGCTCTCTATTCTCAGGCATTTTTTTATTTAAAAGTTTTTCTTCATTTTACCTATCAACCCCAGTTCCTCCTCCCTCCCCTTTTCCCATACTCCCCTTTCCCCCCCTTTCCACCACTGCCTCCCATCCACTCTTCAAAGGGAGTAAGGCCTCCCTTGGGCAGTCAACAAAATCTGGCATATAAAGTTAAATCAGGACCTCTTCCATGTATCAAGGCTGAGCAAGGTATGCCACCATAGGGAATGAGCTCCCTTCATGTACCTGGGATAAGTTCTGTTTCCACTGCCAGGGACCCGCCCCCCAAAAAAAACAGTTCAAGCCACACAGCTGTCACCCACATTCAGCAGGCCTAGTGTGGTCCCATGCAGGTTCCCCAGCTGTCAGTCCATAGTCTGTGAACTCTCACTAGCTCGGGTCAGCTGTCTCCTGTGGTTTTCCTCATCATGATCTTGAGCCCCCTATATTCATATGATCCCTCCTCCCTCTCTTCAACTGAACTCCAGGAGCTCTGCCCAGTGCTTGGCTCTAGGTCACTGCATCTGCTTCCATTAGTAAATAGATGAAGGTTCTATGACGACAATTAGGATAGTCACTAACCTTGTTAAAGGGGAAGGCCTGTTCAGGCACCCTCTCCACTATTGCTAGGAGTCTTAGCTGGGGTCATCCTTGTGGATTCCTGGGAATCTCCCTAGTATCAGGTTTCTCCCTAACCCCGTAATGGCTCCCTCTATCAAGATATCTTTTTCATTGCTCTCCCCCTCCATCTCTCCCCCAACTAGGCCTTCTCAATCTCTCATATTCCCATCCCTCATCCCCTTCCTTCTATCCCCTCCCAGTTTCCCCAGGAGATCTCAACTCTTTCCCATTCCTGGGGCCCTCCATGTGTGTCCCTTTGAGGGTCCTCCTTCTTACATAGCTTCTCTGGGGTTGTAGATTGTAGCCTATTCTCGGGCATTTTTAAATTTGAATTTTCTTGTTGTTGGATGGATATCTTAGAAGGTCTTAAGAATGCTTTGTTCCCTGGGTTGTGCTTTTTGCCTTTGTATTTGAAAAAGTAGTTGATTAGATATGACATGTTTACTTCACACTTGAAAGTTCAACATTTTATATTGGCTTCATTGTCCTTTGACTTAGGTAATCCAAGACTTGGCTGATTTTTCCTTCATATAAACAGTTCATATTTTTCTATTTAAAAATCTGAAACCTAGTTTCTTTATCTTGGATGTTCCAAAGTTTACTTTACCATGGGTCTTGATATAAGTCACTCTGTAAGTATTTGTCTAGAATATAGTATGCCCCTTTCTACATATTCAGTCCTTTTCTTGTTTCATAGCAATTTTCCTATATTTCTAAATACATTTTCTATACAACTTGTTAGTTTCTGCATTGAGAGTTTAGGGATCTTGATCAGCCCAGTTAGACTGTATTTATTTTCCATAACTATCCCCCTGTACATGATTGGATAATTTCTCTGTTTTAAAAAATTTTTTGATTCACTATAAATACCAAAGTACTCCCATAAATGCCAGGGGTTATATTTTCAATTATAACTATTTTATAAAATCTTGTTTCTGTGCATTATCTATAAAACTGCTATTTTCCTCATAATATAATTGCATAGGTCAGCCATTTATTCATTCTGTTATACATTATTTTTTCTTGTTGTTATTTATTGAATTCATATTCCAATACAAAATACTTCAATTGTAATTGTTTTTGTGATCCTTGAGCTATGTTTTCTCCATGTGTTTTTCTTTCAAGTAATTTTTTATTAGAACCATTGTAACTTCACATTTTACATGTTCTGGCTTTGTGGGAGCCTAGCCAGTTTGGATGTCCACCTTCCTAGACCAAGATGGAGCGGGGAGGACTTTGGACTTTCCACAGGGCAGGGAACCCTGACTGCCCCTCAGACTGGAGAGGAGGGGGAGAGGAGTGGGGGGGAGGGGGAGAGGAGAGGGAGGAGGGGGGAAAAGGGAGACGGGGAGGGAAATGGGAGGCGGGGAGGAGGCGGAAATCTTTTTTTTTCAATAAAAAAATTATATTTAAAAAAAAAGAAATAAAATAAGAAGAACTTATATGGCTTTTATCCAATTTTCTATGAAGGTAATACCTTCCAAAGCTATAGAATAGAGTATGTCAGATATTGTAGAGGCCAACTCTCTGTGATGCTAGAATTTAGAAAATCTGGGGAACGAAGGATAGATATACTAAGAGAGAAGGTAAGAACATCAGAAGCCACAAAAGAGATTGTAGTTTAGCTCAAAGACCTGGGGGGGGGGAACAGAAACGCCATACAGAGAGAATGAAGATTCAGACCTGCAAACTTTCTAGAAAAGTGAATTAGAGATTGAGTCAAAAATTCTTCAAGGTAAGTCAGACAACCCTGGTTTTAAAAGAGACTGGCAGTCAGTTCCTGCCACAAGACAAGCCACAAGTGTCACAAATCTTTTATTTCATTTTGTTTTTTGTAGATAGTCTATCACTATGTATCCCTGGTTGTCCTGGAACTCACAGAGGTCCACCAGCCTCTGTTATCTGAGAGCTAAAATTAAAGTGGTATGCCACCGCACCTGGAAGTTATCACAAATCTTAAATCCAGTTGAGAAATCTAATGTGAGTGACTACTTTGCGACAATAAACATGGAAGAAGAAGAACAAGAAGAAGAAGAAGAAGAAGAGGAAGGGGAAGGGGAAGGGGAAGGGGAAGGAGAAGGAGAAGGAGAAGGAGAAGGAGAAGGAGAAGGAGAAGGAGAAGAAGAAGAAGAAGAAGAAGAAGAAGAAGAAGAAGAAGAAGAAGAAGAAGAAGAAGAAGAAGAAGAAGAAGAAGAAGAAGGTGGTGGTGGTCAAGGTCATTTTGGCACTCTGTCACTCTGTAGCTTGGAGGCTTATACCAGGTACCATCTTGAGATGGGACATATTATAAGAGATGGATCTACTCTAGGTACCTGGAAATAAGGATCAATCACAACACAGAGAGGCTGGGAAACAGAGTCACAGCCCATGGGTGGGAGATGTTTACACAAGGAAGTCAGGATTGGTGAGAGGGCTGGACACAGACACAGTAAGAAGCTTATGTGATAGGAAACTCAAGTAGTGAAGGACTAAACTGTTGGTGACCCCAGTCTCTTTGGCAGGAGTGCCACAACCACATAGAATAAAAACTCCCAGTCATAGGATAGTAGCTGTTCAAAATCTCTAACTACCATGCAATTTTCCTTTCACAGGACTGAGAACACTAAAGTTCAGTGGGCATTCCCCACGCCTCCTCTCGTCCACAGGATGTCTAATTCTAAACAGAAATAGCATTGGGACAGGTCATCCTGTTAATGTATCTCAGTGCTCAACCTAATTCCCCTTATCCCAACACACTCAAGAAATAAATACATTAGCCATCCCAAAGTATTCAAACCAGAAAGTCTTTGGAGCTAGACTCTAACACACATCCTGCAAAGCTAACAATGGAGGGAAGCTCGTAAAATGTTTGGTATCACTACTGAAACAGTAACTTATTATTCTTTGAGAATTTCATACAATGTATGTTGAGCATATTCTCCAACTCTTTCCATACCCACCCACCACCTCCTCTACCCATCCAACTTCACGTTGTGTCTCTTTTTCTCCTTCTTCCTTTTTTGATTTTTTTTAAGACAGAATTTCTCTGTATAACAGCACTAGTTGTCCTGGAACTTGCTCTGTAGACCAGGTTGGCCTCAAACTCACAGAGATCCACCTGCCTCTGCCTCTCAAGTGCTGGGATTAAAAGCATGCGCCACTATCGCCCAGCGTTGTCTCTCTTTTTAAAAGTCATTGAGTCTAAATTGTGCTGTCAAAATACTCTTGGATGTGGGGCCCTCTGTGGAGCATGGTGGTCCTACCAGGATTCACACCCTCGAAGAAAACTGATTCCCACAGCAGTTATCAATTGTCAATAGTTTGCCCACCTAGTGGTCAAACTTCCCTGCTTCTTGCTAAGTTTTTGTCTGGCTTGAGCATTCTTAGCTCTTATGCATGTGTAAGTTGTGACAATTGCTGTGGGTTCATATGTGCAATTGTCCTGTTGTATTCGGAGAACTCTATTTGCTGACAGTCATCCATCACTACTGACTCTGACAATCTTTCTTCCTCCTCTTCCATATAGATCTCTAAGACTTGGGGAGAGAGTCATGATATAGGGCTGAGCATTCCATAGTCTCTAATTTTCTGCAGTTTAACCAGTTGTGTCTCTATGCTGATTGCTGTGATAGTTTGAATGAGAATGGTCCCTATAGGCTCATGTATTTGGATACATGATCCTCAAATGATGGAACTCTTTGGGAAGGATTAGGAGATGTGGCCTTGTGGGAGGAAGTGTGCCACTGGGGACAGGCTTTGAGGTTTCAAATGACCCATATTCCCACTGTGCTCTCTGTGCCTCCTTATAGATCAAGATGTGAGCCCTCGGCTGTTTCTACTGCCATGCCTTGTAAGTATCAGCTTCATTTGTTCATGTTTCATATGGTTTCTTCAACAATACTATTTTACCATCAAGTTCTGGAGGACAACCAAAAACATTGGCAATAACCTGCAATATTTGGAGGTCTCTAGGTCCTCATGGTTCTAGGGAATTCCAGGCTCTGGACTGTTTATTTGCAACCCTGCGATGTTTAGTAGGGGCTTTGTCATTGCATTATTGGGCAAGTCCATTTACACACATATATTTCCTCTCTCTCTCTCTCTCTCTCTCTCTCTGTAGTAGTAGGCTTCATATGGCTTTTTCAAATGCCTTTAGTGTTAGTTATCCCTCCCTATACTCTGTCCTCTCTCTTACCCTCTCATCTTCCAACTCATTTAATCATTTTTGTTCCATTATCCCCCATTTCCCCTCTATTACACTGTATTCTATCTCCCCTCCATTGAAAGATAACCCCTCGCTCTCCTTACTGGCTCCATAACCTCTCTAAGTATTCCAAATGAAATATATACACCAAAAGATGCAAAGCTGACATCTACATGTGGGAGAAAGTAAGTGATGTCTGTCTTTTTGTCTGCATAACTTCACCCAGGATGCTTATTTCCACCTCCTCTTCCCCTGCACGTTTCATAATTTAATCTTTCTTTCTTTCTTTTCTTCTTTTTGTTTTTTGAGACAGTGTTTTTCGGTGTTGCTTTGGAGCCTGTTTTGGAACTTGCTCTGTAGACCAGACTGGACTCAAACTCACAGAGATCCACCTGCCTCTGCCTCCCAAGTACTGGGATTAAAGGCGTGTGTCACTATCGCCAGGCTTACAATTTAATTTTCCTAACAGATGAATAATTGATATATGACAAAGAAACTCCTTGGCCCTGATAGGTTAAAACATAGGTGGGAGGAGTAAACAGAACAGGATGCTGGGAGGAAGAGGAAGTGAGCTCAGACTCAACAGCTCTGCTCTCTGGAGCAGAGGCCATGCTTCGCTCTCCCAGACACATGCCATGAAGCTCCAACCCAGGATGGATGTAGGCTAGAATCTTTCCGGTAAGCGCACCTTGGGGTGCTTACACACATTATTAGAAATGGGCTAGTCCAGGTGAGAGAATTAGCCTAGAAGAGGCTAGATAGAAATGGGCCAAGCAGTGCTTTAATGAATACAGTTTGTGTGTTGTTATTTCTGGCATAAGCTAGCAGGCAGCTGGGGTGCTGGGGACGCAGCCCCGCCACACTTATTACTACATGTAGATATACCACATTCTCATTATCCACTCACCAGTTAATGGACATATATTTTGTTTCCACATGCCAGGCATTGTAACTAGAACATCAATGAACATGGATGAGAAAGCATCTCTGGAGAGTAGTGTATCTTGATCATGTGGTAAATCTATTTCTAGCTTTTTGAGGATCCTCTGCACTGATTTCCATGAGGCTGCACTACTTTTCACTCCCACCAGCAGTGAATAAGTGTCCTCCCTTCCCATTTCCATACTAAGACAGTTAATGCTTGTTCTCTCTTAGCTCCATGCCAGTTTTATACAAGATAATACAATAGTCTCCAACTGCAGCTAACCAACCTGCATCTACCTGGAAGGATCCAATATTAGAAAAATAAGAAAGAAGTTGTTTTGATATGTCATTTTTAAGTTTTGTTCCCTTGCTTTTGGATTTTGGTTATCCCCATTTGCTGTACTTTTGCTATTATTTGGTTTTTCAAAGCAGCTTATAAGACTTTTTGTGGTAATGTGTTTTAAACTCAGGCCTCTGTATTTGCTAAACAGTACTCCACTGAGTTACCCCCCCCCCCAACTCTGGGTTTTATTTCTTATTTTTGTTTTTATATATATCTTACTTTACTTATATATTTTTCTTTATTTTTAGTTATTTATCTCTTGACTTTGTGTGTATCTCCTTTTAATTTTTTAAATTTAATTCTATTTTATTAAAATTAATTCTATTTAATTTTCAACCTTCTTTATTGTTTCCTTTTCCCACACTTTTCCTTTATTTTATTCAATTATTATTTCTGATTTTAGCCCAAGTAACTTTTACTTCAGTCCTACTCCACATTACTTGGGCCACTTTGCTTTTTATGCCGTGTCATATAAGTTGGCTAAAGCCAACTCTTTCTCTACCTAGCATATTTCTCTACCTAGTTGAATTTGGTGTTATGGCTGCCATATCAATTTATCTTCTCCTGTTTGAATAGTATTGGAGTTTGTCTCTTCTGGTGAAGGCCTAATATAACACACACCTAAAAAATATGGAAGAGATAACCATCCTATTATGTACACAAACTGAAACACTGAACACACAAAACATGGTAAACCAAGCAACATGACTCCTCCAAAAGATAGCAATTCCTCAACTATGACAACAAAGACTAGTTGAAGAGTGGAAGGAATGAGAATATGAGCAAGGAGGTCAAGACCGTGATGGGGTCACTGACTGAAACAGTTTGCTTGAGCTAATTGGGAACTCACCAACTCTAGCTGGACTGGGAAGGAACAAGCATAGAACCCAACTAGTTCCTCTAAATTTGATTGACAGTTGTATGGCTGGGGCAGACTGGGGGCACCAGAATTTATCTCAACTGCATGTACAGGATTTTTGGGATCTTATTCTCTTTGCATGTATACCTTGGTCAGCTTAGATATAGTAGGTCTTTGACATTCTATATCTAGATATGGAAAATCTTGGACCTTCCACAAGGCAATGTGCCTTACCTTCTCTGAGGATTGGATGGGGTTGGGTGGGAGCGTGTGTGAAAGGAATGGGAGGAGGGAAGGGAGTGGGAACTTGGATTGGTATTTTTTTAAAAAAATATAATAAAATTTAAAAAAGGAAACAAAGATACTAAAATGGTTAAAATACTGGGTAAGTATTTAGATATTTACATGTAAAAAGGATTGATGATTTCAAAATAGACACGATCATGAAGACAAAAAAGTAGATGAATCAATTCAGAAACTTGATTAGAAAATGATCAACATGGATGAGAAAGCTAGCAAAGAATGGGAGTTTGAGAAAAAATAGAGATGTTGAAAATGGAAAAATAGCACAAAGAAATTATTACAAATAAACTAGACTAAGCAGAAGTCTTCTTTAATACCAAAGATTGAAGAATGAGTAGAGGAACTGTAACTCTCAAATGTCAATGAAAAATACGACTGCAACTTGCAAAAAATCTGAGAAATAATCAGGAGATCAAACTTAAAGTTATGTAGGACAGAAGGAACTGAGATAAAAACCAAAGGCACAGAAAATCTATTCAATAATAGTATAACAGAAAAATATAAAATCTAGGGAAAATAAGTGGACATCCAAGCCATAAGAGACATTTAAACCACAAATAAATATTACCAGAGGCATCTCTGTAACATAGTATAGTCAAGATACCCAAAATTAAAAAAGAAAATGTTAAAAGTTGCAAGAGAAAAGTCCCAACTCACTTAGAGACAAGAACATCTGACCTCTCAAAGGAAACCCTCAAGGGCAAAAATGTGTGGAACTGCTAGCCCAGATAGTTGTATCTAGCAAACTGTTTTTTTTTTCAATTGATGGAGAAATAAAGGCACTTCAGAACAAGCTCAAGCTGAAGACATTTATAATCACCAGATCAGAATTGATGGAGACACTTAATAGCATCCTAAACAAGACAGATAAAACAATTGAAGTCATGAAAGAGCAGGAAAGACTAAATTTCATAAGAGGAATGATGAGCAAAGTAGAATCAGGAAAGAATATCAATCACTTCCAAACCATCAAATCACTACTACTGGGGAGAAAAAATAATCAAACAAGCAAGCAATAATCCTTAACTAGAAAAAAAAGAATAAAATTACCAAAATGACAAACATCTGTCAATAGTAATTCTAAATATAAATAGACAATTCTCCAATTACAAGTTGTAATCTTGCATACTGAATTAAAATACAAAGCATGATTGTCTGTTTTCTCCAAGAATTACACCTCAGTGACAACCACACACATAGAAAGTAAAATACTGGTAGTCGATTTATTAAGAAGAAAGAAACTGAGAATAAGAAAGCATGGCTATTTTTATATCAAATAGAGCCAACTTCAAGGAAAAATTAGTCTGAAAAGATAAAGGCCACTGCATATTAATAAAGGGAACAATACATCAAAAATATACACTTACAAATGCATAAACATTGAACTATGGTGCCCCCAGTTTCATAAAGTAAACACTCTGGACATAAAAGTTCAGATAGACAAACAATTCCTCATATAAAAATCAGTATGCTACTTTAATACCCCATTCTCAGCAATAGATAAGTCATGGGGACTAGAAACTTCAAAATTAAACTGTGTCATAGCTCAAACTGATTTAGCAGACATCTACAGAATATTCTACCCTTCAGATACAGAGTGCATATCACTTTCAGCAGCCCATGGAAGTTTTTTTAAATGAATAATATTTTGGGTCATGAAGCAAGCCTTATATACAACAGAATAACAATAATTTATTTTATATTTCCAGTTCATAACAGAACAATACCACAGACTAATAACAAGAGAAATCATAGAAAACATATGAGCATTTGGTGGATAAATGGCATATTCCTGAGTCATTGAAAAAATAATGGAGGCAATATTAAAATTCTGAGAATCAAGAGAAAATTAAAATACAACTAATCAGAGCTTTTACAGTCCAATAAAGGCAGCTCCAGGAGGAAACTTTAGAGTTATGATTGTTTCTATATTTAAAAATTCAGAGCCGTCACAGTGTGTGATTTAATGATATATCTCAAGTTTTTGAATAAATAACACAATCAAAATCTAAAAGTAGTAGACGTAAGAATTAAAGATCAGGACAGAATTAATTAGATGGGGATTCTTTCATAAAGAATGAGACAAAGCATGGGTTTTTGTTTTTGTTTTTGATTTGAAAAAATAAAATAAACAGGACCAACAAACCCTTAGCTTAACTAGCAGAAAAAAGTAAACTTAGAGATGAAAAATGGGACATTACCACAGATTCCGATGAAACCCAGAGGGTCAGTGGGGAATTCTTTGAGAACACATTCTAAAAGAATGGAAAAATCAAAAAGATATGGATAAATTACTAGACACGTATGACCTATCAAAATCAAATCAAGAGCACATAAACAACTCAAACAGATCTATAGTAAACAACAATATTAAAGCAGTAATAGTCTCCAAACAAGAAAATGCCAGGTTTTAACAGATGAATTCTACCAGACCTCTAAAGGAGAACTAATAAAATGCTCTTTAATTTATTCCATCTAACAGAAATGAACACTACCCAACTCATTCTATAAGTCAGTGTTACCCTGATACCAAACCAGATGTCTCAAGGTTTCTATTGCTGTGATAAATAATCACCACGACTAAAAATAAAGAGGAAAGGGTTTACTTGGCTTACCAATAATACTCCATCATCGAGGGAAGCCAGTGCAGGAACTCAAGGTAGGAACCTGGAGGCAGGGACAGGAGGAGACTTCAAAGAGAAATTGTGCTTACTAAGTTGTTTTACATGGCTCGCCCAGATTGTTTCCTTATACACCTCAGGACCACCTGCCCAAGAAGAGCACTGGACCCTCCCGCATCAATCTTTAATCAAGAAAATGCTCTACACACTTGCTACATGGGATCTGATCAAGGTATTTTCTCAACAGAGGTTCCTTCTTCCCAAACAACCGTGGGTTGTGTCAAGTTGACAGAAACAAAATAACAACAACAATGAAACAATGACCAGGATACCAGATAAGGACGTAACAAAGAAGAAAACTAGAGACCAGTGATTCTCAGGCTGTTGGTCATGACTCCTCTGGGCGTCCACTTGCATATCAGATATCTACATTACAATTCATAACAGTAACAAAATTACAGTTATGAAGTAGCAATGAAAATAGTTTTATGCTTGGGAGTCACCATAACATGAGGAAATGTATTAAAGGGCCAAAGCATTAGAAAGGTTGAGCACTACTGATATAGACCAATTTTTTCTTTTTGCTGAGCATAGACACAAAGTTTCTCAATAAATACTTGTGGACTGAATTCAATAGCACATTAAACAGATCCATCCTGACTGGGGTAAGATGGAATCCCAGTGGTTTATTGCAGCACTTTTCCCAGGAACTAAGTTATGGATAAAACCTAAGAAACCAACAACAAAGGAATGAATAAAGAAAATATGTCATGAATTTTTTAGTGGTAAAGAAAAATTAAGTTCTGTCATTTGGAGGAAAATGGATGCAACTGGTGGAAGCCAAAGCAAACAAATTAAGCCAGTTTCAGAAACACGGAGGCTGTTTCTCTCATGTGTGAGTTTAGATTTTATATATTTACAGAAATTCATACATTTCTATATAAAACAAAAATAGAAATTAGGCTTTCTAGAGAAAGAAAGGGGACATACAGAAGGTCAGAAGGAGAAATTGGAGACATTGGCAGGAATATACTCAATATGCAAAATGTATCTGTGAAAAATCTTTAAACAAGCTTTTGGGGGCGTGTTGGAAAGAAATATATTTTCAGGAGAGGAATTAATTTTAAAAACTCAAATAGTAGTTTAAAAACCTCCACTTTGTACTGTTTTGTCTTAGGCCTTGGCAGCAGCTCGGGCCTGGAATTCCTCATGGCCCCACTGGCAGCACAGGTCACCTAGATCACTATGGCCCTGGCAGTGGCATGGTCTTCAGACACTAACGTGGTCTTAGGTGGCTGACCAGACCTGTCATCTGCACAGACCTTGATGGTATCATCAACTCAGACCCTGGCTACAGTAGGGCCATGACCCAGACATGGCTCATAGCAGCAGCCCTGACCCAGAGGAAACCATGACCCTAGATCACAGCACAGACTACTCAGACCAGCATGACCCTGGTGGTGGCATGGCCCTCAGACACTTTCATAGCCTCAGGTTACAACCCAGACCCCAGGCATCTGTATGTTCTTTGGCAGCAACATGGACCATAGATATCAGTAACAATATAGACCCTAGCTGTGTGGTAGGACCAAGGACCCAGACATGGTCCTAGGCAGAAGCCCAGTCCTAGATCCTATCATGTTCCCACGTGGTACACAAGCCATTCAGATTTGCATTGCCCCAAGGCAGCACGGCCTCAGACACCAACTTGGCTCCAGGTAGCATGGCATCCCAGCACTGGCACATCCTTCCGTGATCTCAGGAGCTTTGGACATCAACCCAGATCCTGGCTGCAACAGGGTCATGGACTCAAACATGGCCCTTGGCAGCAGCCCTGATCTGGACAATACCATGGCCCCAGGTGACAGCACTTGCCATTCAAATTGGCTTGGCCCCATGGTGGCACAACCCTCTGACACCAATACAGTCACAGGTTGTGACCCTAGACCCTGTGTCTCCATGTGGCCTTTGGTGGCAACATGGGCCAGGGACATCAACACAGACCCTGGCTGTGGTAGGACCACAGACCCAGAGATGGTACTGGGCAGTGGTCTGGACTAGGATTTTGCAATAATCCCAGGTGGCAGAGCAGGTCACCCAAATTGGCATTGCCACCACAACTGTGTGACTCTTGGATAGCAACATGGCCCCAGGTGGTGGCCAAGACCACCTGCATGGCCCTCAGTAGCAACAGGAGCCACCGGTTCCATGAGAAGTAGAAAACCAGGGAATATCCAGAATATGGGAGTCTCCTGCAGCCCTCCCTGTTTTGACTGAGGTCTTGCAGTAAAATATTAACACTTCTTCTCTCAAGGCTATTTTCTGGACATAGCTCCAAATAATCTGCCCTTAACCTCTATCTCTTTTTTTTAATTTTTTTTTAATTGAGAAAAGGGAAAAAAAAAGTTTCCACCTCCTCCCAGCCTCCCATTTCCCTCCCCCTCCTCCCACCCTTCTCCCCCTCCCCTCACTCCTCTCCCCCTCCCTCTCCAGTCCAAAGAGCAGTCAGGGTTCCCTGCCCTGTGGAAAGTCCAAGGTCCTCCCCCCTCCGACCATGTCTAGGAAGGTGAACATCCAAACTGGCTAGGCTTCCACCAAGCCAGAACATGAAGTAAGATCAAAACCC
>NW_026068052.1:1830075-1923306 GCF_014885135.2 Alexandromys fortis | reverse complement strand
GCAAATCAAAACAACTTTGAGATATCATCTTATACCTGTCAGAATGGCTAAAATCAAAAACACCGATGATAGCCTTTGCTGGAGAGGCTGTGGAGGAAGGGGTACACTCATCCATTGCTGGTGGGAATGCAAGCTTGTGCTACCACTTTGGAAATCAGTGTTTCGGTTTCTCAGGAAATTCGGGATCAACCTATCCCTGGACCCAGCAATACCACTCTTGGGAATATACCCAAGAGATTCCCTATCATATGACAAAAGCATTTGTTCAACTATGTTCATAGCAGTATTATTTGTAATAGCCAGAACCTGGAAATAACCTCTATCTCTTACTCCACGCTCCTTTCGACTACTTCCTAAACTGACCAGTTTTCATGATTGATAACTTGTAGGGTTTTGCTGACTTGTTATTTTCTATCAGTGCTATTTCTGGGATGGACACAGAGTTTGAAGCCTCACAGAGATGCCTCCAGAATCTGTAGTGAGCTTACCTGGCTACTAGCTCGGAAAACTTGAATTTGGAATTTGACCAAATTTCCTTGTTTGTTTGCCACCATTGAGATTGTTGCCATCTTTTCCTTAATGGTTTTGTATGTATTCATTTTGTTAGGTATTTGCCAGTTGTATCTGCCAGTTAACTATTATATCACCCCAAATATTCCAGATAATCAACTTAGAAAGAGAAAGGGCTTGTTTGGACCTTGGTTTTATTTATTGCAGTCTCTAACGGTTGGAGCTGTTGCTCTGGGGCCTTATGCCAAGTCGTACATCAGAGCTGGAAACATATGTCTTACCAAAACTACCAACCTCATGGCCAAGGAACAGAAGGTAAGGAGAGTCCTGGGAAGTCCCACAATCCCTTTCAAGGTCAGACTCCTAATGATTTAAATATCTCTAGCCCAGTCTGTCTTTTATCTGTGTGTTGGGGGTGGGGACGGTTCTAGAGACAGAATCCAAGACTTCATGCCTGATAAGCAAGTGTTCTGTCACTGAGGTGCACCTTTAGCCTCCTTTTGAAAAAAAAAAGAAATTATCACCTCTTGATGTTTTCTAGTACTCCCCAACAGCAATCCTGTACAGCACACAGGCCTTTTGGGGTCATTTAAGAACCAAAACATGGCTAGTCACGGTGTCACACACCCATAATCCCAGCTCTTGGGAAGCTAAGGCGAGAAGATTGTCAGTTTTAGGCAAGCCCGTGTTATATATTCAGGCCAGCCTTGGCTATATATCAAGACTGTGTCTCAATACTTCTTTTCTCCCCGCAAAGATTCAAATTATAGCAGAATCAGTGATTGGAAGTTGAATCAGAGTCTGTGGGTCAGAGGGCTGGTGAGATTTATCAGGCATAATGGTACATGCAACCAAGTTAGAAAAATGTGTTCCATTTTTTTTAAAAAAAATGTAAAGATTCTATAGGTCAGCTTTACTTTATAAAAAGTCCCCTTATATTTCAGATGCTGTTTTCTTAACTCCTCTTTGGTGCTGAAGGGCCCCAGGCTGGAGGCGGCCAGCTCTTTAAGGAAAGCAAAGGAATATAACAGAGTGGGGTAGTCACTGCCCCCAGGACCAGGCAGAGGACAAAAATTAGAATGCATTGGCATAGCATGTTCAGAGAGCCAACCTGGGACTCCTGGGTGCGTGTCATCCTTGCTCTCTTTTTCTCCTCTTATCCAACTCTTCTGAAGTTCTGTCAATTTGCCTCTGAGTTCTTCAATGTTACTTTTTGCAGTCTTGTGGTCATTGTATTCACATAAGCCCTTATCTTCTCCCTGAATTTCGGTAGCGTTTGCCTACTAAGTCACCATTCCTAGAGTTTCTTTCCAATGGTGACCATCCTCCTTTATTGCCGATTTTGCTAAAACAACACTTTGACATGTGTGATGAGAATAAGAGATAGAAACTGATCAAAAGGTTTTAGGGACAGGAACCTCAATTCTTGTCCTTGGTCACAAACCAGACGTATCCTTGCTTCCTTTGGCTGCTTTGTCCTTGCCAGAGGACAAAAGCGCCAAAAGCTTTAGGGATAGTGGTTTTTGATTTGATTTCTTGTTATCTATTTTATACAGCTGCCTGGAAGAAACTTGCAAGGGTGTGTCTGTTAGAAACTTCAGTGCAGACAGCCATGCCTTTGGTAGAAGACTTCAGAATACGAACTCTGGGTCTTCATGTTGAAGATGGGTTACATGTATTACAATCTTAGTAGTGAGACTATTCAGCTCCGGCCCTTGTGTGTTCAACTGCTGTCTAACTTTTATCTCCTCTTATTTACAGTTGATCCACACTCAAATGGTCTATTCCAATCAAACACCACCTGTGTCACTTGATTGTCCTCCAATTCCTGCAAGAGGGAAGATCCTACTTCTTTTTATTTCTCAGTGTGATTTTTAAGTTATCTTTTTATTTTCACCAAATTCTTCTGGACAGGGGTCAGAGTGTGTTTTTTTTTCACATAAATATTTTTATTGAGCTCTACATTTTTCTCTGCTCCTCTCCCTGCCTCTCCCCTCCCCTTTTCACCCTCCCCCAAGGTCCCCATGCTCCCAATTTACTCAGGAGATCTTGTCTTTTTCTACTTTCTACTTCCCATGTAGATTAGATCTATGTATGTCTCTCTTAGTGTCCTCATTGTTGTCTAAGTTCTCTGGGATTGTGATTTGTAGGCTGGTTTTCTTTGCTTTATGTTTAAAAACCATCTATGAATGAGTACATGTGATAATTGTCTTTCTGTGTCTGGGTTACCTCACTCAAAATAATATTTTCTAGTTACATTCATTTTCCTCCAAAATTCAAGTTGTCTTTATTTTTTTCTGCTGTGTAGTACTCCATTGTATAAATGTACCACATTTTCCTTATCCATTCTTTCATCAAGGGGCATTTAGGTTTTTTCCAGGTTCTGGGTACGACAAACAAAGCTGCTATGAACATAGTTGAGCACATGTCCTTGTGACACAATTGAGCATCCTTTGTATATATACCCAAAAGTGGTATTGCTGGAGAAGACCCTACTTTTATGCCCCAATTTCAGCCCGTTTACTAAAGGAATTTTAGGCTCTCAGCTTTTGAGATGGGAGATAGGAGAGTAGCAAG
This sequence comes from Alexandromys fortis, assembly GCF_014885135.2. Lineage (NCBI taxonomy): Eukaryota > Metazoa > Chordata > Mammalia > Rodentia > Cricetidae > Alexandromys > Alexandromys fortis. Next base: position 1,920,219 of record NW_026068052.1, on the reverse strand, counting down.
ATAGGGATTAACCAGTTCAGAGGCCGTCAAGAATAGACCCCCTTCCTCATAATCAACCTTGCCACCTTCCAGTTTCTAGGTAAGAGTAGAAAGAGAAATAGCATCTTTACCTTTCCTTAAGGCTGAAAATACCACACGAAAAGGAAGGCGGAGGTACTGAGGCTTTGTTGAGGCCAGTTAAGGAAAAACTACTTCCTTCTGTGCAAAAAAAATGGAATATGAGCCCTATCTCTGACCCTAAGAAGAGACAGGACAGTCTGATCTACTCCAAAAAATTAGAACATTACATACTATTGTCGTCCATAAAAGTTAATCCTGCTAGGCCTGTAAGTCACCTGGCTAGTAGACTGCTCCTCGGGAAAGCTGATTCACCTGAAGACACACTCAGGAGGTGGATGGAATAATTTAATGTAATCATATTCTTCCGAACCCCCCCCCAAATGGATATACATACAGTCTCTACCATGTACCACTGCCAAACCTGCCTACTTTTCTGTATTCTAACTCAAAAAGTGTAACTTGTTCTTTTCTCCTTTTATTCTCTCCCTCCCTCTCCCTCTTGCCCCCCTCTCTGAAACCAGCCAAAAGCCTAAGTATGTTTTCTCCGACACCCTGGGCTTTCTGAATATTTCTCACAAGATGCCCTCCACCAACCCACTTTTTCCAACTCTCTGCCAACTGCCATTGCTCAGCACACTGGCTTCCTTGGACCCTGGCTCAAAGGCATGATTTTCCTTTTTCATCTTCAACTCCCTCCTTTAGGCATCTCCCAAAGCTTACACCTTGCATGCCCTTTTTTATTTCCTTTTACTCCCCAATATAATGATACTCATTTCCTCCTGAGTCTGATTTTTAATTATTTTATTTAAAAGATTAGCTGGAGCTCACAGACACTGGACCAACAGCTAGAGAGGTTACCTGGGACTGGCCTAGACCCTCTGCATGTAGGTGACAGTTGTGTAGCTTGGTTTGTTTGTGGGACCCCTAGAAGTGGGATCACTACCTATCCCGGAGCATGAGTTGGCTTTATTTAATTTTTTTCATTTTACATACTAACCCCAGTTCCCCCACCTTCTCTTCTCCCATTCTCTTATATCTATCCCCATCCCACCCCCTCATTCACACCTCAGAGGGATTAAAGCTTCCCATGAGAAGAAAACAAAGTCTGACTTACTATGTTGAGGCAGGACCAGGTCCCTCCCCACTTTATCAAGGCCGAGTTATCTCACCATAGGGAATGGACTCCAAAAAGCCAGTTCATGGGTTTGAGATGGCCAAGTTGGGGGAAAGATAGAGGGAGAGCAATGGAAGAGATATCTTCATAGACAGAGCCATTATGGAGTTAGGGAGAGACATGGTGCTAGGGAGATTCCTAGGAATCCACAGGGATGATCCCAGCTAAGACTCTTAGTAATAGTGGAGAGGGTGTCTGAACTGGCCTTCCTGTACAATCAGATTGGTGACTACCCTAATTGCCATCACTGAACCTTCATTCAGTAACTGATGGAAGCAGATGCAGAGATCCACAGCCAGGCTGAGTTCCTGGAGTTCAGTTGAAGAGCAAGGGGTGGTCAAGATCATGATTGGGAAACACACAGTGAGAGCTGACCAGAGCTAGTGGGAGCTCAAGAACTCTGAACTGACAGCTGGAAAACCTGCATGGGACTGAACTAGACCCTCTGAATGTGGGTGACAGTTATGTGGCTTGATATTTTGGGGGGAGCCTCACAATGGCTGGCTTTTTGGGACCTATTCCCTGTGTTGGGATGCTTCTCCCTACTTTGGTGCAGGGGAAGGAGATTGGTCCTGTCTCGATGTGATATGCCATGTTTTACAGAGGAGGAGTGGATGGGAGATAGATGGAAGGTGGGGAGAAGGAATGGGAAGAGAGGAAGGAGGGAAAACTGTGGCTGGTGTGTAAAATAATTGAAAAATAATAAAAAACAAGAAAAACCATAGCAAAGATTAGCTGGGCAGTGGTGGTGCATGTATTTAATCCCAGCACACAGGAGGCAGAGGCAGGTGGATCTCTGTGAGTTCAAGGCCAGTCAGGTCTACAAAGCAGGTTCCAGGACAGCCAGAGCTGTTACAAAGAGAAACCCTGTCATAAATAAATAAATAAATAAATAAATAAATAAATAAATAAAATAAAAAACAAAGAAAAATGAAGAATCCACAAGTGGGAACCCCAGATTTTCCCATAACACTTGTAACCCTGAGTCAGTTTCCAAAGTTAACTTTTTGTGTATACACTCTTGATGTAGGAGGTTCTTCTGTTCATGTGTTGCTTTCACTGGTTAATGAATAAAGAAACTGCTTTGGGCCTGATAGAGCAGAACTTAGGTAGGTGGAGAAGACAGAACTGAATGCTGAGAAGAAGGGCAGAGTGGGTGACATCATAGATCTTCTACCGGTTAGAATCTTGCTGGTAGGCCACAGTCACATGGTAATACACAGATTAACAGAAATGGGTTAAATTAAGATGTAGGAATTAGCCAATAAGAAACTAGAGTTAATGGGTCAAGCAGTGATTTAATTAATATAGTTTCTGTATGGTTATTTCAGGAGTAAGCAAGCTGGGTGGCTGGGACAAAGGACACCTCTCTACTTTTAACATTTGGTGGCCCAACGTGGCCAACACACTCCACATAAAACCTAAGAGGGCTTTAAAAGGAATTCTAAAAAAAAAAATACAGAGTTTAACACAACTTCTTGCTGTTTGCTGGCTGCTTACTGCAGCTCCTAGATGTCTCTGTCAATTCTAGAGTTCTGGAAGTTGCTTATAATGCACTTACTGTTACCTTAGGTAATATTATAGCCTTCTGCAGTCTTTGATCAAGTTGAAGAATGAATAGTAATAATATAGCTTTCCTTAGTTATGATAAAAGATAAAGTAGATATAAATATTGTAACTGTAATTCTTGCTTAATACCTGTTTTGTTATATGTAATTTTACTACATTAAAGTTAAAGCCTTCCTTTTTGTTTAAACAGAAAATGGGAAATGGTGTAGGAGGTTCTTCTGTTCATGTGTTGCTTTCATTGATTAATGAATAAAGAAACTGCTTTGGGCCTGATAGGGCAGAACTTAGGTAGGCAGAGAAGACAGAACTAAATTCTGGGAAGAAGAAAGTGGAGTCAGGGAGATGCCATGGATCCACAGCTGGAGGTAGCTTTGTTGAAACTTTTCTGGTAGGCCATGACCTCGTGGTGATACACAGATTGATAGGAATGGGTTAAACTAATATGTAAGAGTTAGCCAATAAGAAGTTAGAGCTAATGGCCAAGCAGTCTTTTAATGAATACAGTTTCTGTGTGGTTATTTTGGAGGCTAAGCTAGCCGGGTGGCCGGGAAGAACAAAGAGGCCCTCCTTGTAACACACCCTGCTTTCAAAGGCCACGAAAAATCTCCCAGTTTCCAGTAAAAAATTTACCCTCAAAAAAATCAATGGTGAAAAATAATTATAGTTGTTAACACTTATGTTCTATTTGATGATTCTAGGAACATTTTAATTGATCTTAGTATGATAAATGGCTTTATCCTCAAAACAAATGTTTGGTGGGGGTGGTTGTTGCAATCATCATCATTTTACATATGAAGAATTTAGAGCAAAGGAACTCTCAAATATTTCTAATACAAAACAGCAACTATGTAGGAGAAATAAGAATCAAATGCTAGCATGATTGTTTCAATTCATGTTGTTAAATTTATACACTGCCTCCTTACCATTTACTTTTTTGCTCTATCTCTGTCTCCATATCTCTGTCTCTCTCTGTCTCTCTCCCTTCTCTCTCTCTCTCTCTCTCTGTCTCTCTCTCTCTCTCTCTGTTGGGAATTAAACTTGGGAACACAGGCATGTTGAGCTTGTACTCTGTCTTTATATCCCCAACTCTTTCTGGTTTATTTGTTTTTGGATTTTTGAGACAGGATTTCTCTGTGTAACTGCTCTAGCTTTCCTGGAACTCTCTGTAGACCAGGCTGGCCGCAAACTCACAGAAATCCACCTGCCTCCACCTTCCAAGTGCTGATATTAAAGGCATGTACCACCACTACCCAGCAGCTCTTGGTTTTTAAAGACAGGGTCTATAGCTCAGATTGGCCTTGGATGTACTATGTAGCCCAAGCTTGCTTTGTACGTGTGATATTCCTGTTTCAGACTCCCAAGTGCTGAGAGAACAGGAATGCCCCACACCAAGCCTAGCCTAACAATCGTTATTTCATCAGCATTCATGTACAACATTCTGGCCAAATCAAGATTCTCACAGTCCTCTGAACATATCTTCACTGCTTTGTTTATTTTCACATGCCTTTCATGTGGTCTACTTTCACTATACAACTTCATTCATTTCTTTCTGATTATCTAGCTTTGCAATTCATGGTTTGCCATTCAATGGTACACTCAGCTTTCTCAGTGTAGCCAATAAGGCCCAGTAAGATCTACCTTCAAATGTCACATTTTCATGTTTCTTTTCCTATTGCACACCCCACAAGACTTGAATTTTTCCCAACCACACCATTTGATTATGGATTTACATGCTTTTGTCCATGTTCTTCCTTTTGATTGGAATCTCCTGCCTATGTGGAAAACTCCCACACCGGCTTCAAGGCTATCACTTCTCAGCCCTTTAACGGAGATCACAGTAATATCTGTGTTCAAACCTCCTGGCTCTGTGCTGTCTTCACTTACACTCTTTTGAGCAGATTTGTTTACTTTCTTTTCAGTGTCAGTCATGCCTGATTATTTCAGATACAGCATTTATCATCCCAGCACACAACTATTTTTTACACAGACATCTTCTTTATTAATCTCCTTGAGGCAAATTATCATATTTTTAAAAGTTTGCTGCATGGGTGAGCATATCAGTTCACATTTATAATCCTTGCACTCAGGGGGCCGAAATAAGAGAATTATGAGCTCCAGGCCAGGCTGAACTATGTAGTGGGACCCATTTACAAAAAAAGCAAAAAGTTGACTATTATTTATATCTGGCATATAATTGCTACTCCAAAAAATGTTTGTTGGATGACTAAATCCTAATTCTTCCAGTACCTAATACAGTGCTGGGACATCAGATTCTCTCTCTCTCTCTCTCTCTCTCTCTCTCTCTCTCTCTCTCTCTTAATAGATAGTTAATAGGTGCTTGTTTAACAAATGCTTAAGCCATGGCCTCATTACTATGTGCTCTTTTTCTAGGTACTTTTTAACTTTAAGAAGACTTTTCACTGAGAGCTCATGGTACCCCTGGGCTGGTTTTCAGTGCAATGGGCATAGCATGACCTTGGATACAATGACTTCAAGAAAAGGGCCAAAGCAAAATTTATAGGACAATTATGCAAAACTTTGGTTAGCACCTAACAAGCTTTGGTGGGCAAAGGTAGCTCTGTCTATATAGCCATGTCTTCTGAGATTTGTGATTCACAAGATTTACAAGCCTGCGTAGCTTTCAGAACTATCAGATAGTCACTCTTCATAGTATCTGCACAACTTTGGAAACACAACTTTTTGAACTTTCCTTTCAAGGGTGTGTTTGTATAGCAAAAAGCCTTGGAAGGAAGATATACTACTCCCTGCAGAGTAAAGAGAAGGCTTATTTCTGTTCTATATAGTAAAGATGATTTTTACATGCTGAGAGTAAAGATCAAGCATACTTACCAGACATTGCAAAACAACATCATTATCTCTTCTGAGAAAAAGTAGAAAAGGTTCTTATATTCGACTGATTTCTCAGGCTTCTATTTCAGCAGATACACATTGAGCACCTACATGTACTAAGCACTTGCTTTTGGTGCCAAAAATATAGCAATGATCGAGACAAAGTCCCTGTATTCATGAATCTTGTTAGCCTATGAAGGTGTAAGACACAAACAATCCCACACCCATTTGGAATTATGATTAATAGAATGGTTATTTATTTAAGGGGGAAAAACTTACAGATCACCGTCCCAGACAACAACCCTCTGTGCAATCAGGAAGGGAGCCTAGTCGCTGGAAGCCAAAGAGCGAGCAGAGGGAAGTGGCTGCTTTTTTAAAGGGAGAGAGACCACACCCCAATGGGTTGGTATCTCAGCGGCTATTGGCTGAAGGAGTGGAAGGAGCTTCCACAACAAGTCTAGTGGTTGCACACACACTGAGTCCTAGACAAAACAAGAGGGTATTTCAGATAGTTATGAAAGCAAAACAGGAATGCAAAAGAGAATGTCATGATCAGCACTGAGGGCCATTTTAGTTACAAAAGAAAATGAACTAGAATCCTTGCCTAGTACAAATTAGGGCCTGAATTCAGTCTCCAGTACTCCTCTAAAAGGAGGCAATACGTTAACTGAGATCTGATTAAAAGAGATTTTGGTGCACAGCATGGTGACATCTTTAATCCCAGCACTTGGGAAGCAAAGGCAGGCAAATCTCTGTGAGTTTGAGGCATGCCTGGTCTACACAGGAAGTTCTAGACTAGCCAGAGAATGTGTCTCAACAAATGATTAAAATAAAATAAAATAAAACAGACCTTGTAGCTGCCAACACTGTATGTCAGATACTGGCCCATTTGATGAAGCTGAACTTCTCTAGCCTTCAAGTTCACAGCCTCATCCAAGTTCTGCCATGTCTGAGAACATACATATTAAGAGCTTCTTCCCACTCCTGGCTGAAGTTAACCTGCTGTACTGGGGCATGGTACAGTGTGTTTGAGATATTTCCTAGTCTGAAGAGCTGGCCTTCAATCCAGTTAGCACATATTTATGCAGTACATTACTATTTAGATTAGCTAATTGTCATTTCTTTGACCACATTCCTGACAAGAAGCAATTTAAGGGAGGAAGGATTACTTTTGCTTTGTGGTTTGAGGATACAGTCCAGAGCAGCAGAGAAGGGATGATAGAGAGAATGGCTTTCTGCTGTGGTAGCAGAAGTAAGAGGCTTCATGTGTAAATGGAAATTTCTTGTCCCTACCACCCAGTCCCAAATAACCGACACAGAGGCTTAATATTACTTATAAAAGCTCAGCAAATAGCTCAGGCTTATTACTAACTAGCACTTACATTTTAAGTTAACACATATTCTGTAATTATGCCCTGCCATGTGGTAATACCTTTATTAACAAGGCAGTTTATCTCCTGCTCCCTCTGCATCTGACTGGTGACTCCTGACTCGATCCTTCTCCTTCCCATCATCCTTAGTTTGGTCACCCGGCCTATACTTCCTGCCTGGCTACTGACCAATCAGCATTTTGTTAAGCAAATTTGAGTAACAAATCTTTATGGTGTACAACAGGATTATTCCACAGCATTTCCACATTTTTGTGTAATTAAAAAGTAGGTTTTAACTTTAACATAGTAAGATTGTATACAATAAAAACAGTTATCAAGTAAGAGTTATAGTTAAAATAGTCAGTCTATTTGTATTTGGCAAAATTAAAGAAAATACTCTATTATCTATCTTACCTTTGTAAGTCCAAAGTTTTGTACCTAATTTACCTTTCATCATAACTAAAGAAAACTATAACTATTTAGTCTTCAACTCTATCAAAGACCCCAGAAGGATGAAACGTTACCTAATAACAGGGACATTAGGCTGCCTGGATAGTCTTCCAAAGTTCCTCACCCCAGGAGGTCAGAAAGCAAAAAGCGGATAAGAAACTGGATGAGATAATAAAACCCCAAGGCTCATGCCCAGTAATGTACTTCCTCCAGCAAAGACTCACTTTCTAAAGATTCCACAACTTCCCCCAAACAGTACTCTGAAGACCAAATATTCACATAAATATATGAGCCTCTTTAAAACAGATGAAACCCCTTGAATTCAGAAATATATATTCATATTTCTATTATTATAACCACTATGCAAATACTACTATTATGCCTTATACCAAGATTCCGTACTTAAAATCTCTATCCTCATGAAGCTTGAGATTTGGACTTTTGGCTATCTCCTTTCTTCATTGTGCCGTATGTACCAGAAGCTCCCTCTTCTCCATATTGTTGCCTGCTGGTCTCCTGTACCCTGTCTCCATCTTCAAGGAAACAGCAAGCCCATTTCTGCAGTTTGAAACTGAACTGATTCTCAGAACTGCTTCTGGCTTTCTTGCACTTCACCTGATGATCAAAGCTGAATGTAAACAAAGAAAATGGAAGTTGCAGGGCCTACATTGGCAGCTCCTCTCTGGTGAGGCATTTCTTCCAATAAGGAAGAGGTTGCTCTGGCAACGAGACTTCTCACTTCTAAGTTATTCTAATCCCTCTCTTATCAATTTTGTATTACAATTGAATGAGTTTCTTTTCTAAGACGAATTTCTCAACCTTTTTTATAACCTGCTTTGTGGTGCCAATTAGCCTTTTCTTAAAGGGAACACTTCTTTATATTTCAGAATACTTTTAGTGCTCGTTAGTTGTAAAAAAGTATGCTGGATCTTGGTAGTACTTACAAAGGCGGAAAATAATTATAATAGATGAGGAACTATGCTGGATTTGTATTCCAAATACCTGGTATTTTAAAGTAATTTGTAGCTGCCATACAAGAACATACCAAATGGCTAAGGAAACACAAAGAAGTATAAAGCCAAAAAGCACTATTTTTTCAAGTACAAGTATTATTTTTCTTGCGCTAAATAATTCTTACACATGTATAAACATAGATGATTTTCTCTAAGATTAGGATCCCTTTTTTCCTTATTATTTATCAAACATTACCTCTATTGACGTGCATCTTTCATTCTTTATTTTCTTGTTTTGAGATATCTTCAAAGAGTTGGGGTTATAGTCATGTGCCACCATGTTGAGTGATTATAGTATTTTTAGTGGCTGCCTAGTACTTCACCATATTGATGTAAAATCCCTTACTGCACATCATTCACACTCCAGAAATGGTTTTCTTATAATGAATCTATGTGGAACATTGTAATACATGTATTTTGGTAGAAGTCATAATTTTTTGTGGTAGACAATTTTCTAGTTATGAAAATACTGGCTTATAAGTATGCACATTTAACATTTTGTACATATATTGCCAGATTGTTTTTAATGCAATTGTAACTATCTTTCATCTCAACAATAGTTTATTACAGTGACTACTACTCAAGAAAATGCAGTTTTAAATCCTATTGGTTTTTTGGTAGTGTGCCTTAGAACAAATTACTTACCCTAGACAAATTATGGGAGAAATAGAGATGGTAATGCTTTTCCTATGATTATGTGCATTAAATTTGAATAACATAATTTCAAAGATTAAGACAAAGTTAGCATATAAGCCAATAATTACATTCCTAGGTATATATCCAAGAGAAATGACGATGTTTGGCTGCACAAAAAATATACATAGATATTCGTAGCAGCATTATTGATAATGGCCCCAAAATGGATACAGCATAATATTCACCAACTGACAAATGAACAAATAGTGTTATATAACCATTCAATCAAACATTGCTTTGCAGTACAACAATAATGAATCACTGATAGATGCTATAATGCAGATGAATCTTGAAAAACTGTTATGTGAAAAATGTCAGTCATAAAACGCTACATATTTTATGAGCTCAATTATATGATATGGCCAATATAGACACATATATAAAAAAACAGAAAATAAATTAATAATTGTCTGGAGCTGGGATGTACCTCAGTTGGTAGAGCACTTGCGTAGCACGCGTGAAGACCTAGATTCAATATCTAGAAGCATATAAACTGGATGTGACGATGGTCCATCTTCCTAGCACTCAGCAGGTATAGGCAGAAAAAGCACAAGTTCAAAGTCATCTTTGGCTACATATTAATTTAAAAACCACCCTGAAATGCAAAAACCTCAAACACAGTCACACACACACACACATACATGCACACGCACACACACGCACGCACACAGTCACATAAACATACAGTCACATAGTTGCTTGAGACTGAAAAAATATAAAATAAGTAATGTTTCTTAAATAGATAGGGAATTTATTTCTGGGAGTAATAAGAATATTCTAAATTTGATTATGGCAATGACTACAAACTCTGTGAATATGCTAGAAACTCTTTAGTTTTGCAGATTTTGTTTTGGATTATGAGAGGAATTGAACCTATGCCTCAAACACAGAAGGCAAGTGGTCTATCAATAAGCTATAATCATAGTCCTGATTTTATACACTTAGTGTGTATTTACATATTGTTTTGTATGCATTTGTGGTGTGTACATATATATTTGTGTGTGTGCATATTTGTTTGTGTGTATGTTTGTGTGTGGGGATCAGATGTCAATACTAGGTAAATTCACCAGTTGCTCTCTACCTTATTTCTTGAGATATGCTTTCTTACTGAACCTAGAGCTCATAGATTTGGCTGGATGGACTGACAAATAAGTCCTCCTGTCTCAGACCCCCTAATATTGGGATTACAAGGATGTGTCACTGTGCTTGGCTTTTTAATGTGGGTGTTGGATATCCAACTCAGATCCGTAGGTATGTGTGGTAAGCACCTTGCTCACTAAGTCATCTCCCTAGGCCCTAATTTTTATAGTTTTAATAGGTAAATTATCTAGAGTAAAATTTATACCTCAATATATTGATATAAAATATTAAATATGGTAATATTTGTTTCCAGCCAAGATGAAGTAACTAGTATAAAATGTAAGTTTCTATTTGAAACAACTCCCTTTAAAAATCCAGAAGTATTCAATGTACTGTTCTTGAGATACATCTATCAAACAACAAAAAACAATGACTCCTGAGAAATGAGAAGCAAATGAGGCAAACTCAATGCTTGCCTAGTTACTGTCATCAGAGATTTTTCAGGTCAGAACACAAGGAGAAAGAAGCCACATGGATACCAGCAGACTCCATAAGTGGAGAAGATGGAGCTGATAGTCCAGGCACACTTAAATAACTGGAAGTCACAGGCCACCGCCAGAAGAGGAAAAAGCTGCACAAAATTACCCTGGAAATCTGCAGAGACTCCAGCAGTCAATAAAGCTCTGATTAACACACACATGTCAAGAAAAATACTTCAAGACAGGAAAAAGCCATTAAATGTAATCCAAAAGTCACATGGGACCAGTAACATTACTCGTTCCCACCAGCCAGAATGGAATAACTAATAATTCACAAAACATTGGTCAGAGTATTCAAGAAGGTCTTGTCTCAGTAATGGGAAATAATTACCTCTATATTGAATAGTACTCCAGATTCACATAACACATTTTAAAAGACTTCAAAGGGTCAAACACTTTTTTCCTAAGTAATATAATTGTATCCCACAGCTAGTTTTAAGGCTTAAAGCAATGCAAAAACATTCAACACAAGGTGAAATTCACATTATTTGGCATCATATCATAGGTTACTACACATGCAAGCAAGTAGGAAAACACAACAAGAATATTCCATCAATGGAAGCCAGTCAGGTGAGGAAGGCAAGCATAAGAGACAGTAAGGTATCCTAGGACCCCCCCCATTTCATTTTGGGTTATGCTCTCATGCCCTTTGCTGCACCTAGTAATTTCAGCTTCCCAGTTAGCCCCCAGCCTTTACTGGGATACACATACTTCCATCCTTGAACAACACACTATTGTTATTGGTAATAACCAAATTTAGACAGTTTCAATTCAAATATATTGACAATGTATCCAGGCATGAAGAATGGAAAGATGCATTTGGCCTGAATTAGTTCTGGGTACATGTGCAGTAATGCAAACTGTCCCCTAGAAACCTTTTAGGGAGAAGCTCCTATTTGCCTCTTGTACCTATTCATAATTAGGTACACATATGTGATTAAAATCAGATGCATTGTGGGAAGGGACATGCACCGCAGAAAAATGATTATATGATTTAATCTATCAATCAAAATAGAACCATGCAAATTACACCCCGTAGTAAGTACTCCTACTTCTCTTGAACCCCCCAAAGAAAGCCGTGAATAATAATCCATGCTTTAAGTACACACATGTGTTCCACTGTCAGTATTGACAGTTTTTCTCCCTACAACCTGCATTTCCCTCTGAATAAAGTTATTTTTGCTTTTGTTGTACAGCCCTATTTTCAATTATTTTGATAAGAAGCCATGGACCTAGAAACATCTGGCCCAAACCTCAAACCGCTGATAACATCATAACTGACACAGATGCTAATTAGCATAGGCTGCAGGAAAAAGTTTGTTAGAAAGTTGTGTTGCATATGTTCAGAGAATTAACTAGAGACATAAAGGATACAAAAAAAAAAAGACCCAAATTGAACTTCTGGAGATGGAAACTATAAGGTGTGAGATGAAAAATACACTGAATGGGATTAATATCAAATGAGACATTGCAGAAAGCAATTAATAAACATGAAGGAGGCACAGTAGAAATTATTCGCAGTGAAACACACGCAGAAAAAATGATTTTAAAAAATACAAAGAACATGAGTGAGCAGGGGGGACAATTTCAAGCAATTCAATACACACACAACTGGAGTTTCTGAGGGAGTGGGGGAGGCAAGCACGTATTTGAAGGAATAATTGCTAAAATTTTCAAAATTAGATAAAAATTCCAACCTACTGATTCGAAAAGCTCAAAGAACCTCATGAAATATAAAACCAAGCCAAAGCGCAGCATAATCAAATTGCTCAAATCATTGATAAAGAGAAAATACTACATGCAGCTAGAGGGAAAAATAAACATGTAAGTGCCAAGGAGACTGTGAATAGCGGCCAGAGGAAAAAAGACACAATACATTCAAAGGAACAAAGAATGAGAGAGTTCTTGCTGTAAAAGTGTAAGACAGAGGGCAGTGGAACAGTGCCTTTCAAAGACTAAAAGAGAAGAGTCATTGTAGAGATCTTTGTCCGATGGATAGGGCTTTCACAAACGAAGATTAAATGATAGCTTTTTAGACACATAAAAGCCAAGAGTATTCACCACCAGCAGACCTGCACTAGAAGACATATAAAGCGAAGCCCTTCAGAAGCAGGAAAATGATCCCAAGTGGAAATAGGGAATGAAACAGATGGAATGTACCCAGGCGAGTGAATAGCACTGAAAGGGATAAGCATAAGGGATAACTTTGTAAGGCCTTTTCTTATTATCTAATTCTATTTTAAATAATAATGGAAGAGTGCTAGATAAAAATAATCATGGTGTATCATAAGGTTTATAACACAATTAAAGTGAAATGAATGGTAAAACCCGAAGGTCAAAAAAAGGAAAATAAATTATACCCTTTCAAAGTTCTGTCAGGCAGGCATGGTGGCATATGCCTTTAATCCCCAGCACTCTGACGGCAGAGGCAGGCAGATCTCTGTGAGTTCAAGGCCAGCTTTGTCTACACAGTGAGTTCCAGAACAGTCAGAGTGACACAAAGAGAACTTGTCTCCAGAAAACAAAATGTACATGCTTCAACAGTTCTATCTAGTGTGTGTAAAGCTCTGAGTTCCAGCCCCATTGTACCAAGGAATCGTGACTAATACACTACCAAAAGAGGTATACTTGGGTCTTAAAATCTTAATCAGGTGCTGTAGAGAAGGCTCAGTGTGAAACTCTGAATTCCATCTCTAGTACCCATATAAAACCAAGTGTAGTGGTGCATGCTTGTAATCTTAGGATTCAGAAGGTAGAGTCAGAAGGATCTGTGGTGTGGGAGAATTGTCTGTATTCTGTCAATCATATTTTAAATAAATGCTGATTGGCCAGGCAGGAAGTAGAAGCAGGGCGATGAGAACACAAGAATTCTGGGAAGTAGGAAACTCCCTTTCTGTAGTCCTGTCTCAGCCACCTAAGAAGCAAGATATGACTTTCCCTGCTGAAAAAGGTACTGAGCCATGTGGCTAACGTAGATAAGAAATATGGGCTAATATAAGCTACAAGAGCTAATAAGAAGCCTGAGCTAATGGGCCAATCAGTTTATAATCTTATGGAGACCTCTGTGTGATTTTTTGGGGGGCTTACTGGCTATGGGAACTGGGCAGGACATAAACCCCAACAAGCAAGGCCCTCCTGTTACAGAATTGCACAAGCAGGACCTCATGTTACAGATCTGGGATTCAGGTAATTTTTACCTTTGTGGTGAGCTGGAGGCTGGCCTGAACTACAAAAAACCTGTGTGTGTGTGTGTGTGTGTGTGTGTGTGTGTGTGTGAAAGAGAGAGAGAAACAATTAACAGTATGCTAGATTTAAACTCATCAGTAATCACATTATATGTAAATGCTCTTCCCTCCACCAATTACAAAGCAGAAGATAACAGATTAGATAAAAATAACAAGTCTCAACTGTGATGAAATTTTTTATGTGCTGATTTGACTAGGCTGTAAGTCCATAATTACTTAGTCAAAGAGAAATCTAGGTGTTGCAGTGGAGATATTTTGCAGGTGTAACTAAAGCACCTAATTAGTAGACTTGAAGTAAGAAATTAAAAGTGTATTTGTGTGTGTGTGTGTGAGAGAGAGAGAGAGACAGAGACAGAGACAGAGAGAGACAGAGAGAGAGAGGCGCGGAGGGAAGGAGAGAGGGAGAGAAGGAGAGAGGGGGAGAGGGAGAGACAGAGCTTGAGTGTATATGTGTGATACATACTTGAGTCTTGAGGATAAGTGCCTTTACCCACCGATCCATCAGCCCCTGACTGAAAGAATTTTATCCTTAATAGAGTTCCTGTAAAGCAGAGCTGAAATTTCTCAGGAAGGCAAGAAATTTCAACTATGAACCACCACTGTAGGCTGGGTCCACACAGGTTCATCCTAATCATGTTTCCTCTTTGACTGCCCAAAGACAGACATTTCTGTAGTAGGAGACCACTTGTTCATTCCTGGCCTCTTATACCTGAAATAATCACACAGAAACTATATTATTTACAACACTGTTTGGCCAATAACTTAAGCATATTCCTAGTCAGCTCTTACATCAAGAATTAATCTATTTTAATTATTTTATATTTTACCATGAGGCTTGTGGCCTATTGGCAAGGTTCTGGATAGGGGCTTGTGTCTTTCTCCTCTGGTGGCGCCATAGCGTCTCTTCACTCCACCTTCTTTCTCCTAGCATTCAGTTTAGTTTTCTCTGTCTATCTCTACTCAGGCACTGGTTGAAAAAGCTTCTTTATTCATTAACCAATAAAAACAACACATATACAGAAGGACTTCCTACACCACATTTCCATCTGTGTCCACAGGTTTTAAAATGTTTGTGAACCTCCCTTCCAAGCTCCTTTCCCTAAGAATTCTGAATTTATCAAGTATGATAGCCTAGACTAGCCTCAATTCATACAAATCCTCCTACTTGGTGCCCCGAGTGCTAGGCTTACAGGCATGAGCTACCACATCTGGTTTACAAGACCAATCTTTATGAAGATTATCTCACTGTGTGTCTCTGTTTGTCTGTCTCTCTCCTAATTCTTATAATGAATAAATTCATCATGGATTTTATTTGTTTATACCAGTCACCATAAAGTAGCCCCTCATCTTTGAGTATACTTGGATAGCTCTATATAGATAGCTCTTTCATGGCTTCATCCCTCTTTTCTCTGCAACTGTTGAAATTCTTCCACTCAATCCCCATAACTGCTGATCACTCATTACTAACGTCCCTTGTATTCACAAGTTCTTCTCTGTACATTGCCTTCATGCTTAGCTGAAATCATATATTACAGAACTGCCTCTTTTCTCCTTAAAACCCTTGTAACAATGCAATCTTCTCTCCTACATCTTTCACATCACAGGCTGGAGAGAAAGAGGAATTGTCTTACTGGTTGTGGCTTCTAAATAAATTCCACTCCCCAGTTACCCTGGCCTGGAATCCCATGTTATCACCCGCCATCTGTCCTCAACACATCCTCATCATTCACCCGCATTCCTTGATGTTTGGAGCACTCTCACTCTGAATACTAGTATACTTGTCCTAATTCTTGCTGATTTAGTTTAATGCTAAAATATATTGCTAAATGTATTATACTATCATGCTAAAATAACATATATCATGTTTTACTTTCTTTCCTCTACCATCTTGTTCTCTGCTTTATTTACATCACTAACGTAAGCCATTCTAATGAACTTACTAGTACTACAAACATCCACCCTTACTTTTCTCTGCTCCAGGCATCCCATTGTCAAATTTCCCCCTCCACTCTAAGTAATTCCTTTTAGCTCTGTCCCCTAATGATATTTTTTTCTATTCATTGAACCTATTACTCTCGCTCTCCTTAATTGAATTTGAGTGTGGGAAAGTATACAAATATGCTGTTTTTTTTTAATTTTGTGTTCATGAAGGCTATCAGTCTGTAGCTTTTTTTTTCCATATAGGGTATGGTGCTGGACACCCTGTTATGTTCCTTTAATTCCTTACTTAGGCAGAGGCAGGCAGATCTCTGTGAATCAAAGGTCAGTCTGTCTACATAGTGAGTTCCAGAATAGCCATGGCTACAAAGGGAGATTCTGTCTCAAACAATGACAACAACAGACCAAACAAATGTGTGGTCAGAAGATAATGCATAAAACTTTTCAGTAAAAAAGAGAATGTTGATTTTATTTCTTTCTTAAATATTTAGTGGAATATGTGAGTGAAACCATCTGAGTCTGGAAATCTTTTATTGAACTATTCATGCTATAATTTTAGTAAATATTAATGAATTTTTATCAAGGAATTGACTTGTTGCACTTAAGGTGTCAAATTTACAGAAATATGATCATGTTTTAACATTTATTTATTGTACCTTGATGTTTGGGGGACTGACCACAACAATTACCATATCAAAATAGTTATGATTAATAATGCATAAAAGAATACAAAATGAAAGAAGAAATTCGCAGAACATTCCAAAGAAGACAGAAAAAGAGGAATAAGAGAACAAAACTTAGAATTAACAAATATAAAACAAATAGCAGTGTAATAAATTTAAATCTAAGCATATCTAAAATTACATTAAATGAACATGACCTCAACACTCTAAAGAAAAAGCAGAGATTGTCAAACAGGACAAAAAGCAAGACCCAACTATATTTATTTTCTGCCTAAAAGAAATACACTTAAAATATAAAAATGGAACTGGGTTAAAAACAAAACTATAGGGAAAATAAAGTGGTAATTTGTCGAAATGAATCTAGAATGACTATTAATATCAAGCAAAGTAGATTTCAGACTAAAGTTTATTAGCAATAAAGTCATTTTAGCATGATCAAAGTTTCAATTTATCACGACAAATACAAATAACATTTCTAAATGTTATACATCTAGTAAAAGAATCAAAACATATGAAAAAGAATGATAAGACTGCAAAGAAAAATAAATATACAAACGAGAAATGGTGGCTCAAGCATTTGATTCTGAAAGGAGGACACCAAGTTCAAGGCCAGACTAGGCAAGGATACCCTATTTCAAATCAAAACCAAATAACTAAAGAATGAGGAAGTGGAATATAGGGACATGAAGATAGAAGATGAAATAGACTTATGATTCTTATTGAAAATTTAGGGTTTTTTGATATAGAGTCTCTGTCTCAGCTGAAATTCACTGTGGAGTCCAGGTTAGTATCAAAATCCTTTTGCCTCAGCCTCTAAAAGACTGGGATATTATGTGGGCAATATTATGCATGGATTCTGACCGGAGAACCAAGTACCACTTTCTTTAACATCTGATAGAACAACTTCAACAGTCAAAGAATATGGACTTGAACAATAGTGTTGCTATGGTCTGATTTGTGATCTCCCCAAACTATGTTGAGACTTAATTCATAATGTGAGAGTATTAAAGGAGACTTTCGGAATATGATTAAGTCACACAGGTTCCAACCACATGAATGGTTTCAGTGCCCAAAAGAGACTCCAGAGAGCCTTTGTCTTTCCACCATGTAAGATCACATAAAATGATATTATCTCTTAGGAAGAGACACTCATTTCCTTACACTTTCCAAACTCCAAAAATGTGAGTGATCTGTTCATGAATTACCTAGTCTAATATATTTTTCTATAGTGGCCCAGAACTTTCTTGGAATGTTTCATTCAATGGAAGAATAGTCATTATTTTTAAGCATGCATGGAACATTTATCACAGCAAACCATAGTTAAAGCAATAAAAGAAACAAAAAATAAAAACCTCCCAAGTTGTACAAAGCATATACAAAATAATTGAATCAGAAATCAACAATATAAAGATATTTAGAAATTCTTCAAATATTTGAAAACAAAATAACATCCTTCTAAGTAATCTGTGAGTCAAAGAAGAAACTGAAGGAGTAATTGGGATAATGTGTGATCAGAGAGCAGATGAAAATATAACATGTCAGAATTAATAGGGTGCAGTTAAAACAACAAGAAAGGGATATTTTATAAAAACAAAAACACCTATAATAGACAAACACTCAAGGTCTAACATCAGTGATCTCAACTTGCCTTTAAGAAACTAGAAGAAAGGCTGGGAATGGTTATATATATATATATATATATATATATATATATATATATATCCCCAGCACTAAGGAGGCTAAGAAGATTTTTGTGAATTTGAGGCCAGATTGGTCTACATAATTGAGTTCTAGGTCAGCATGGACTACGCAGCAAGACTGCCTAAAAAAACAAACAAACAAACAAACCAAATCAAACAAAAGAAAAACTAATAAAAGATCAAATTTAATTTAAAAACATAGAACAAAGGAAATGGTAAATAAATAATAATGAAGGTCAGAGTAGGAACCAGTGACAAACAAGAAACTGTCTCAAACAAGGTGGAAGGTGAGGACCAACACCCAAGGGTGTCTGTCCTTTGACCTTCACACGCACATCATGTCATGTGCCTGTCCACACAATCACACACTATCACAAGCACATACATACCACAGACATAAAGGTTTTAAAAAAGAAAACAAATCCGAAAGATGAGACAGGGAACATAATTCAGTGATGGAGTCTCTACATAGTACACATTAGACATTAGGCTCAATACTCAGTACCAGAAACTGAATAGAAAGACAAGGGAGAGAGAAACCATAATTACAAATTTGTCAAAATATTAAATAATATGAAATATTATAATAACAAGATGTCTAGAAATTTGATAATTTAGACAAAATGGGCAAGTTCTTTTTTTGTGTGTCAGTGCTGGGGTGACACATATGCTGGACAATCATTCTACCAGTGAACAACATCTTAGGCCTGGAGAAATTCTTGCCTCTTCTTTTTTTCTAATGCACACATGTATTTGTGAACACGTGTGTGTGTTTGTTTCTGTGTGTACATGTTGTATGTGCACATGTACATGAAAATATGCATGCTTTGTGTGTTTGTGCTTGTGGAGGCAGGAGGTTAACATTGAGTGTCTTCCTTAGTTATCCTCCATCTTAGGTTTAGATGGAGCCTCTCTTTAACCCAGAATGTCCCCATTTGACTGGGCTGGCTGGCAAGCAAGGATCCACCTATCTTGCTTTCCCAGCACTGGGGTTACTGCCACAATTTGATTTTACTGGAGATCCAAATTCACCTCATGCTTGCACAGCAAACCTTTTACTGACTGCGCCATATTTCCAGGCCCATGAATAAATTCTTTGAAAGAAACAAACTAGTAAACTCCACATAAGAAATAATAGATAATCTGGATGACATTACATTAATTAGTAAAATTGAATTCTTAGCTGAAAATCCTTATCACAAAGAAAATACTCAGGCCCCAGACAGTTTCAGTAATCAATTCTATTTTTAAATAGGGCCTACATGTAGCCCTGGCTGGCCTGGAAACTGCTAAGGCCTCAAACTCACAGATATCCACTTGCCTCTGCCTTCTGAGTGCTGGGATTAAAGGTGTGCACCACCATGACCAGCTTCAGTAATAAATTATATTTCAAAAATTAAGAGTGAAATTACATGTATTCTCTACTAACTCTAACAGAGAACTGTAAATAACGTAGCATTTCCAAGGTTTTATCTAAATACTAAAATTTTCCTGAGTCCAGCACCTTTTTATTTTAATTTCTTATTTTTTATTGCTTTATAAATAATACCATTCAGAATTTCCACTTCCTCCCTGTAACGGCGTAAATGAATGCAGATAGACTGTAAAAATATATACAGCTTTAATGGGTAAACATTAGCCCGAGGTGAACACGCCCCCTAAGGGGCGGGACTTATCCCTACACCTCTCCTCCTCCCATTTCCCTCCTGCTCCCCCCTACCCCCATTCCCCTCCAGTCCTAAGAGAGGGCAGGGTACCCTGCCCTGTGGGAAGTCCAAGGTCCTCCTCCCTCCATCCAGGCTTAGGAAGGTGTGCATCCAAATAGACTAGGATCCCAAAAGTCCAGTACAAGCAGTAGAGACAAATCCCAGTGCCATTATCATTGGCTTCTCAGTCTGCCCCAATTGTCAGCCACATTCAGAGGGTCCAGTTTGACCCCATGCTCATTCAGTCCCAGTCCAGCTGGCTTTGGTGAGCTCCCATTAGATCAGGCACACTGTCTCAGTGGGTGGACCAACCCCTTGCGGTCCTGACTTCCTTGCTCATCTTCTCCCTCCTTCTACCTTGGGAGCTCAGTCCAGAGCTCCGATGTGGGTCTCTGTCTCTATCTCCATCTGTCTCCAGAGGAAGGTTCTACGGTGATATTCAAGATAGTCCTCAGTCTGACTACGGGACAAGGCCAGTTTAGGCAACCTCTCCTCCACTGCCCAGGGTCCTAGCTGGGGACATCCCTGTGGACACCTGGGAACCCCCCTAGAGCCAAGCCTCTTGCCAACCCCAAAATGGCTCCCTTAATTATCTTCTTCCCTGCTCCCATATCCGCTCTTCCTCCATCTCAGCCATCCCACTCCCCCAAGTTCTCCCCAACCCTCCCCTTCTCCCTTCTCTCTCCCCCTCTCCCCTTCCCCCTTCTCCTCCCCCATCCCTAGGCTCCCAGCTTTTGCCTGGCAATCTTGTCTGCTTCCAGTTTCCAAGGGGATCTATATATGTTTTTCTTTGGGTTCACCTTATTACTTAGCTTTTCTAGGATCGTGAACTATAGGCTCAATGTCCTTTGTTTATGGCTAGAATCCACTAATGAGTGGTTTTGGGTCTGGGTTATCTCACTCAGGGTAGTGTTTTCTATTTCCATCCATTTGCATGCAAAATTCAAGATGTCATTTTTTTTTAACCGCGAAGTAGTACTCTAATGTGTAGGTGTGCCACACTTTCTTGTACTTCTTAGATTCGATTTTTTCCCCTGAATACATTTTCAGCAAACTGAGTCTAACAATAGATAAAAAAACAAAAATAGGAACTCTCCCTCCCTTCCTCCTCCCCTCCCCCTCAGCAGCTACTGGTTACCAATAGCAGTAGCTCCTCAGGTAAAGGTGAGATTTCTTGCCCAACTTCTGCCCCCCATGGTAGTATTTGGTCTTGCTTGACCATGCTTACATAGGCATTGTTCATGCTGATGGGGGCAGGGGAAGAATCTAATGTTTGAAATTATCAAAGAATTTATAACAATTTAAAAAAGATTAATGATGTCTCACAACGAGACAGAATTTAGTCCAAAAATACAGGGAGGATTATCTTAAAAATCAAACAAAAATGAAAAAAATAACAAATGAATAGAATAATAAATGATGAAATTCAATACTTATTTATGATATAAATTATCAACAAGAGCATTAAAATAGCAGGACAATTCCTTAACATGAAGAGGAGCTAGAAGATACTACAGCCAATATGATGCCTGTTAGCAAGACATTAAGAACAGAAAGACTACCGTCTGTCCACTTTCATGCTAATATTCAATATTATTTTGGATACTCTAGCTACTGCAATAAGGCATGAGCATTAAATAATGGGCTCCAGATTGAAAATGAAGAAGTAAAACTGTCTTGATTTATTTATATTATCATCTGTATAAAAAAATCTGAAGGCATTTTCAGAAAGTATTCTTAAATCATTATGGTTACCTAGCAAGACTGCAAGGTGTAAGATTAATATACAAAAATGAATTATAGTTCTGCACGCGAGCAATGAGAAGTCAATAATTGAGATTAAGAAAACAATAATATTTACAATAGCAATAAAATATTTGTGGCAACTAATCTAATAGCTAATCAAAAATCTTATGGATAAATCTAATGCAAGGTGACAAACCTCTATAATGAAAGCTACAGAACATTACTAGAAGAAATTGAAGAAGATCCAAATGATTGGGGAAATATATCTTGTTCATAGGGCAGAAGACCCAATACTGTGAATATGTCAGATCTCCCTAAATTTATCTATAGATTCAAATGCAACCCCAATCAAATTCCCCACAGGCTGCAGTGGAATTGGCATGCTAAATCTAAAATTCACGTGAAAATGGATATGGAATAGTTAAAAGGACTGTAAGGAAGAACAAAGACATGAGCTAATGTCACCTGATCACATTTTCCTCTAAAGTTGCAGTAACACAGCCAGCACAGCACTGGTGCACACAGAAAAATAGCTATTTAATAGAATAAAATAGAAAGTCTAGAAATAGACTTTCATATATATGGAAAATGGTTTTTCACAGAGATAAAAAGGATTAAAGTGGGGGAAAGGATAATATTTTTTAGTAAATGATATTGGAACAATTAAATGGGTATCTATAAGTATAGAAAGGGTAAAAAATATCAGGACATAAGTTCCCATTATTATTCATTGATCAAAAAAATCTTAGGAGATTTACAAGTAAACACATGAAGCTAGAAATAATCACTCTGAGGTAACCCATACCCAGCGTACACATTGTCTATTGTTTGTGGACACTAGCTGTGACTGTTTAGATATGTGTATCTAAACGGGAACACCTATGGAGGTCAGGGAACTAGGAAGGGGCCACAGAGAAGCGCTTTCAAGGGAAGGAAGATACAATGTAGGTGGTATTAAGGGGGAATGAAGAATAATTGACAAGAATTATTAAGTGGGGTAAAAATGGGAGGGCAAGGTAGAGGAGAGAGTACGGGTGAGATAACTAACACCTTAAACCTTTCCAGAACATCATCTAAAAACCTAGTTCCATAGAAGCTTTCTAAAACATACAGAAATCTACACTAGTAATTTCAATGGCATTACTCCATAATGGGGGTCAATGCCCTTCTCAACACCACAGGCTAGCAAATAAAAAGATCCATGCCAGGAATGGGTTACCTCTTTTGAAATTGTCTTTCAATAAATTAAACCCCATAAACCCCCAAACATTACAAACCATCACAATTTCTCTTGTTTATCAGCCAGAACTCGACTTTAAAATCCTATTGCTACAGACACCACATACTTGAATCATAAAACATGGAGAAATCAAGCTGGTACTAGCTACCTTTCATAGTGCCGGAAGATGCTCTGCATATTACTTGGGGTGGACAGTAATCCATAGTCTTATCCAGCTGTTAACACTTTGAGCTACAATGTGCGACCTGGCAAGATAAGCCCATTGGCGCAATCGTTGCATGAAGGAAACTTTGTGGTTGTATTTATGGCTTGTTTCACAAGACAGAGCTCTTGCCTGGCAATACTAATAGGACAAAAAAAATATCTAAAGTGAAGTAGGCCTTAGGTCTTAGGGAAGAATCTGCTATGATTAGTCTACTAAATGGACACAACATTAAATGCCCCCTAAATCCTTAACTTTAGTCCCATAGATCAGTGTATCTCTCATCCCTCATCAAAGAAACTTCTTTTTGCCATAGATGATGATTAATAGAGAACTACAACTGGTAAATATTCAGAGAACAAGACTTTGGACTATTCATCCCCAAGTGGGATATATATCATACCCCAATTCTCTCAAGGCCCAGGCAACAGTGCATTAGAGGGAGTAGAAAGATGACGAGGAGTAAAGCTAATGGTCACTGAAATAATGTTTGTTGGACGTAACAACACTGTAGCATAATCAACTCACAGTGCTTATGACTGTTTGCACAAGACCTGTTCAAAATTGAGACAAAATCCCAGCGTGGGAAGGGGAAGAGGTCACGAAGTCCTACTCCTAGCTGAGGAAATATTGCTAATTGACGTCTACTGGGGGAGGGAGAATTATAGACACCATGTACTTGGTGTACTTGCTTTAGGGATGTGGACCTTGTATGGCTACATATGTTTTAGTAGATATCCTTATACCATGACAGTAATAAATGGACTCTGGGCTTTAAAAATAATAGTGAAGGAAGGAGGCAATACAGAGGAAGAAGGAAGGAGGAGGGTTAAGCAACACTAAGAATGTTTGAAAAGCCATAAGGAAGCATTATTTTATGTATAGTGTGTGTGTGTATATATATATATATATATTCTGTGTGTGATAAGTATACATAAATAGCTTGAGTACAGTTATGTCACTTGGGATTATAATATTCTGCCCAAGAGCCATAGACTATCTAACAAGTACTCTGGGGCCAGGCATGGAAAACCTCCCTTTGAGTTGTAAGACAGGAGCATCAAGGAGACTCTCCAAAATAATGTAGGCTATAGCTCTTGCCATTGGCTGCTTCCTAGATATTGAAGGTAACACCATATTGCTGGACACATGACATACTTCTGACACAATACTCTGAAAAAATAAGGCTAGAAATGACCTGTTGACCTCCTCCCTTAGGACTCTTATAATATTCCCAAATGCTATGCTGTAGGTGAGATTTTTTTCATTGGGATTGCAGGCTCCCCAGTAAAAGACACAGAGATTTATTAATTATAAGTGCTCAACCCATAGCTTAGGCTTGTTACTGACTAGCTCTTACAACATAAATTAAGCCATATTTAATTTACAAGCTACCACATAACTCATGGCTTATTACCTCATCTACACATTCTGCTTCCTCTGCATCTGACTGGCAACTCTACCCTTCTTCCCAACGTTCCCTCTCTCTGGCTCTCCTGCCTAACCTCTTTCTGCCTAGCGATTAGCCAGTTAGCTCTTTATTAAACCAATGAGAGCAACACATCTTCACAATGTACGAAAGGATTATCCCTCAGCATTATGCAAGTTGCCAAGGGAAACAAGCAGTGAATAGTCTTATTCCACTGAAAAGCTTATGAAACACAAGACTAGTGTGGCACAATATCCTCAATTGGTTTTTTTTTTTTTTTTTTTTGGCTTTGGTTTTGTTTAGTTTCTCAAGGCAGGGTTTTTCTGTAGCTTTGGAGCCTGTCCTAGAACTAGCTCTTGTAGACCAGGCTGGTCTCGAACTCACAGATCCAACTGCCTTTGCCTCCCGAGTGCTAGCATTAAAAGCGTGTGCCACCACCACCCAGCTCCCTGATTGTAAAAGTGGTGCTTTTACTGGGGGGCGACCAGCAGTTGTTCTAATTGAACTAAGTATGGTCAATAAGAGGAAATTTATGCCTGGTACTGTAAGCCTAACCAACTATCCATGGCTGGTGAGGTCATGGATTCTAGAGGAAAACCAACTACTGAAACTTTACTAAACCAGTATACTTTCTAACTGAATTTTAAATACTGATCTTTATACCCACAGATAAATGGTTAGTATAAATGGCTCCACCACCATCAAAGAAAGGTTTTTTTTTTTCAGCAGACAGAGACCAATTACAGAAAGCTACAACAAGTCCAACTAGTCAAAATGCAGGGAACAGCTGACTATGGGATGCCAATCCCAATTGAATACATCTGCAACACAACTCCTATACCTGCTTGGGAAACATCATGAAAGAGGGGTCAGAAAGATTGGAAGAAACAATGAACCAGGACATGTGCTGTGAAACAGCGCCTTCTATATATGACAGGGAAGGTGCTCTCATGAAATCTCAAAATTGTGGTTGCTTAAATAAGACTCTGATAATGACAGCATCAGTTGACATGCCAACGTGAATGGGGGAATCTCTCACAAGGCCACACTCTTAGATGAAGAGCTACAGTCAATTAATGGCTGAGAGAGAGGGAGGTCATTCTTCTCTAAGGATGAGCCTCCTTATAAGTTAGCTAATCCCAATAGTCTCAGCAGCTTATTTCATAAATTACATGTATATTTAAAGAGGAGATCATGAATTTGGGAGGTAGTGGGGAAGAGACACAGGAGGATTTGTGGGGGAAGAGAGAGGGGTGGAAATGATAGAAATATGGTACGCACATAAAAAAACATCTTCAAAAATTAAAATTTTTACCCAGACATAGTAGTGTATGCCTTTATACCCATCACTTGTGAGGCAGAGGCAGGCCAGATCTCTATGAGTTCAAAGCCAACTTGGCCTACACAAAGACTTCCAGGGCTACATAGAGAAACCCTGTCTTTAAAATTTGAATTTTAAATTAAAACCAGAGAGCACATGAAGTTAGGAGGGAAAAGTGGCGAGGGACTAAGAACAGAATTAAGAAGGAATAGGAGTAAATTTGATCAAAATAGGTATTTGTGTGGTGTTTTGAATAAGAATATTCCAGGCAACTAAGCTCCCAAAATCCAAATGAGGAGCAGAAGGAGGGAGAACATGAGCAAGGAAGTCAGGACCGCGAAGGGTGCACCCACCCACTGAGACAGTGGGGCTGATCTAACGGGAGCTCACCAAGACCAGCTGGACTGGGACTGAAAAAGCATGGGATAAAACCGGACTCTCTGAACATAGCGGACAATGAGGGACAATGAGGACAATGAGTGCCAAGGACAATGGCACTAGGTTTCGATCCTAATACATGAACTGGCTTTGTGGGAGCCTAGCCTGTTTGGATGCTCACCTTCCTGGACCTGGATAGAAGTGGGAGGACCTTAGACTTCCCGCAGGGCAGGGAATCTGGACTGCTCTTTGGACTGGAGAGGGAGGGGGAGGGAGGGAGGGGAGGGGGAGGGAAAAAGGAGGGGGGAGGAGGCAGAAATTTTTAATAAAAAAAAGAATATTCCAGGCATTTCGAGGTCAGGTAAAAGCCTTGTGCAAGGGAAACTCTCAGGAATATAAAGAATGACCCCAGCTAAGATGCCTACAAAGAGGGATACGTAGCCTGAACTGGCCATCTCGTGCAATCTGTCAAAACCATCACATTGACATTGGAAAAAGCAAACCAACAGAAGGAAAAGATCTCCAAGAGTAGGCAAAGAATCAGAGACCCACTCATTCACACAATTAGGTGCTCCATAAAAAATACTAAAACTAAAGCTATAATATAGATGCAGAGGAGCTGGTGCAGACCTCTGTAGACCCTGTGCTTGCTACTTCACTCTCTATGCGTTAATATAAGCTTTGCTCAGTTAATTTACACTTCCTGCTTCTTCTGATGTCCTCTATCCCCTCTGGCTCTTACATGATTTTCACCTCCTCTTTGAAAGGTATCTTGAGCTCTGAAAGGAGGTATTTAATAGAGACAACCATTTAGAGGTCCACCTGCTTCTCTGCATAATGTCTGGATGTGGATCTCTGTATTTTCTTCTGCTGCAGAAGGAAGCCTCTCTGATGATAACTGGCTAAAATACTGATCTATGAGTATAGCTGAATATCATTAGGGGCCATTTTATTGTAAACTTTTTTTAAACCAGTAGTATTTGCTTTTACTCTACATTCCTGGATTATCTAGTCTCATGTTCTTGGTCATCTAAACAGTGTCAGGTATGTGTTACATCTCATGGAGTTGACCTTAAGTCAAATCAGATATGGTTGGTTATTTCCACAATCTTTGTGACACCATTGCCCTAGTATATTTTACAGGCAGGACAACATTGTGGACCAAAGGATTTGTGTTTTGGTTAGTGTTAACATTTTCTCCTTTGGTAGCCCACGGAGTACCTTCCTCTACTAAAGACAGTAGAATGTAGGAATGGGGGTTTTATGTAGGCTCCTACTCAACCTCTCCATGTTCAATGAAGTGTGTGTGTGTGTGTGTGTGTGTGTGTGTGTGTGTGTGTGTGTATGTTGTATTTAACAATGGGGCATTGCTGAAAGTCTTTGGAGAGCAACAGCCTAGGTTGTTTTGGGGATTTCCATGGGATCATATGGCCAATAGCTCAACTGGATATAACCCAGTCCCAGCACTGGAAGCTTCCTTTGTTGAAAATAGATGGCCAGTTAGGACTCCAGATCCCTCATTATTTGGAGACTTTATTAAGATAGTCTTCATATATGAAAATATCACTTTTAATTCTTCTAAGATATAGGGAGTGAGAAGTAGGTTGTGATGAATCAGAGAGAGAGAGAGAGAGAGAGAGAGAGAGAGAGAGAGAGAGAGAGATCCTGGACTGTCCTAAAACTTGCTATGTAGTGCAGGAAGCCCTTGAACTTGTGACCCTCCTGCTTCTGTCTCCTAGGTGCTGGGATTACAGGTTTGCAACACCACACTGGTTTATGTGGTACTGAGGATCACATTCAGGCTATCAAGTATGATAGACAAACACTTGGCCAACTGAGCTACACCCCCCTGCTCCTTCACAATAGCATTTTTATTCTTAATAATAAATGAATAAATTAAATAGACTAAAACAGAGAACCTAGAGAAAGACAATCAAATATACCTAATTTGTTTTTGACAATTGTAGGAACTCAATTTAACTGAACAAGGAGAAACTAATAAATACTAGAATAATCAAATATCTATAAACAGGAAAATTAATGCCTATCTTGTATAATATTTACCAAACAGATCACAGGCTGAAAAATATTACACACAAAGCTATACAAACAAGAAAATATTTTAATATGGGCAGAAAAGGGGAATGAGGAAAACATGGAACTCAAAGAACTTCAGTAGGAGCAGAGATTACAGGGTACTGTGAGCAGATGGGGTTGGGATGCCCTCCTGAGCTACAGAAGGAGTGGTCTGGTGGGTAAGAAGCCCACAAATCAAAAAAAAAAAAATCAGAGCTGTTCACAGTTGGAAATGGTGATTTTTTTTGGGGGGGGGGCAGGTCTTGCTCTTCCAGGACCCAAAACACTCCATGGCTTCCATAATGTTTATGCCTTTTTTCACCTTTTCAAAGACCACGTGTTTCCCATTTAGCCATTTAGTTTTGGTGGTGCAGATGAAAACTGGGAACCATTTGCCATGGACAAAATGTCAGGACCTGTATGTTTTAGTATTAAGTATTCATCCTCAAATTTTTCTTCGTAGATGGACCTCCCACACAAGATACCCCAATACAGACCCAATTAACAGCATGCCCAATCAACAAAAAGTAGTCTAGACAGCAATGCCTAAATTCCCTAGATGATTATTTATAAATGTTTGTTTACATTTAAAGGGGAATATGCTATAAAGATTTGCATTAGTATGGATCTTGGTTTATTGATACAAATTTAAGGTCAATTTTAATATATGTATATTTCTACTCTTGATTAAGGTATTGTGTTTGTGCAGCTCATTTAAAAAATGTGATGTATAATTAAGAAATAAAGGTTAATAGATAATCATCTATAATAATCAAGTTTGTAGTCATGCTAGGTTTTCTAGATGTACAGAGATATATTTCAGATGGATAGTTATTCTTCAACACTTTTTAAAGACCTACAGAATATGGCATTTAAAATGTTTTAAGAACTTAGGACTTTTCATCTCAATGACACACATCTACTCCTGGCAGCACAAATTACTTCAAGAGGAAGATGGACGTCAGAGAGTCTCCATATGGAGTTTGTTAGCCATTTGGGCAAGAAACTATTCTTGCCTGGACTGCTTGATCTTATGCCATATAAGCTTGACATATAGGACCCACAGAATGACTACTGAACTTGCCTAAAGGTGAGATGATCCTTTGGTGGTGGGGGGGTTCCTACTTTATGAAAGAGTCTGACATACATTCTGCAGGACACAGAAGAAAATGACTGTTAAACTGCCAATATAGGTGGAACTGTCTTTGAAATTTCCTGTTTCATGAAAAAGTCTGCCAGATACTGTGGGCCTATAGGATTAATATGGATGCTCCAACAATACAGAAGAACTTTGGGTGATTGTCCAGGCAGCAAGATGTCTCTGTCAATTCTAGAGTTTTGGAAGTTGCTTACAATGCACTTCCTGTTAACTTAGGTGATATTATATCCTTCTGGAGTCTTTGAAGTAGAAGAGACCCTGGCAAAATGAACAGAAGTAGTTACCAGAGAATATGGGTGCAAACAAGTAAGTGGTATTCAACTGTTACTGACGAATTAGAGAGGCAAGGCAACGCTGAGAGTAGATGACTAGTTTTTGGTTTGTTGGCAAAAAGAGGGAAAAGGATAAAATCTTGAGTTGTTACTGAAGCCAGAGAAGTTGTTTTCTTTGTCACTTTTTTTAAAAATCATAATTACTGATTCTTAGGGAATTTCACATCGTGTACTCCAATCCTGCTTACCTTCCAGTTCCTCCATATCCACCCCTCAGTCCTGCAACATGCCCCCCAAATAAACACCCCCAAATTAATTATCAAAACAAAACAAAAACAAACCACCTTGCTCTGCTCCTTTCTCTCTTCTCAACACCTCTTCATTTGTTCTAGTGGTATTGGCATCTGTGGTGTGTTACTCAGTATACCCCTTTATCCAATCAGTCAGCCACACCCAAACAATGTTCATTGCTATGAGTCTTGTTTGGTTCAAGTCCTCTGGCACACCGTCATCACTGGACCCTCACCAAAACTCCTCTGGGATATCCTGATGTTGCACCAGTCGTGGAGATCCTGCAGCTATTATTCAACAAGGAGAGTCTCTTTGGACACCAGTCCCTTGATCATACCGGCAGGCATAGATGGGGTGAGGTATAGGTAAGGGTGGGCCAACTCAAGGCCCAGTATGTGGGTCTCTGGGTGGTAGCTGAGCCAGTCAGTCCTGGCCACTGGAAGCTCCCCACTCAGGAGGGGGTCAGAGCCAACTCTCCTAGACCCATGCCATTAGGGTCTGCTCTTCCACTCCCACGGTGAGGGGTGGGACCATCTCTTCAGAGTGTAGGGGCCAGTTATCCCATGTGAGACAGAACCAACAAGGGGCAGGGACAGTTTACTGGGGGCAAGTGACTGGCAGGATAGTTCAACGATGGTGTTCAGATTTCACAGGTTCCTGTGACCTCACTTGTAGTAATATGGGCCATGGACATCATCACAGATTCCAGCTTCAGCAGGAACACAAGTCTCCATGGGCTCTGTGACCACACAGACCATCCAGAACAGTATGGCCCCAGTGGCAACAAGACCCTCAGACCCCAACATGGTTTCCAGTGACTGTCCGGACCCCAGACATCCTCACAGCCCCTGGTGGCAAGAGAAGTCATGGAGAAATAAACCCAGACCCTGGCTGCTGCTGGGCCACAGACCCAGACAAGGTCCATGGCAGCTACCATGACCCTGTGTGGCAATGCAGACCATCCAAATCACCATGGCTCCGGGTGGCAGCACAGCCCTCAGGCACCAACATATTCAGAGGTTGCGGCCCAGATCCCTGGCACCAGTATGGCCTTTGGTGGTACTATGTGCCACTGACATCAACATAGAACCCAGCTGTGGTAAGACCACAGACCCAGCAGACATGGCCCTCAACAGCAGCCTTGACCCAGATGATCACCATGACCCCAGGTGACAATACACACCACTCAGATCAGTATGTCTCTGGCAATGGCATGCTCCTTGGTTTTATTCTCTCTCTCTCTCTCTCTCTCTCTCTCTCTCTCTCTCTCTCTCTCTCTCTCTCTCTCTCTCTCTCTCTCTCTCCCTCCCTCCCTCTTTCTTTCTTTCTTTCTTTCTTTCTTTCTTTCTTTCTTTTTAACCTGGATGAATGTCTGTGTGAGGGTATCTGGTCCTCTGGAACTGGAATCATAGACAGTTGTGAGATACCATGTGGGGACCAGTTATTGAACCTCAGTCCTGTGGAAGAGTGGTCATTTCTTTTAACTGCTGAGCTATCTCTCCAGCACCCAAAGGCATTTTGTTTTGCAGCATGAATTGCATTTGAGTTGTATATGGAGGAAGAAAACAGAAGAGAGAAATTGAAAATGTTATCAACTGCTGTCCCTGACTAGATGCAGCTTCTATGGAAAATAGATTAAGATAAAAAGATGAAAGAATGAGAAACTTCTTTCTCTGATACAGGAGCAAAGCGAATGGATAAGGGAGAGAGCTGGTGCAGCTCATAACATATAAAGAACATCTGCTAGTCCCAGCCAAATAGGTGAAATCAGGATCCTTTTCTCAAAATGAAGGAGACAAAAGGGGAATAAGGGCTTTGGGACATGAACACTCTTTGGATTGGTTAAGATAATAAGTCAAAGACCTGGAGAGATTGCTCAGTCATTAAGAGCACAGGCTGCTCTTGTAGAGGTACTGAGTTCAGTTCCCAGCACCCACGTAGTGGCCCTCAACTACTTAAAACTTCAGTTCAAGGGTTTCTGATGCCTTTGACTAGCCTCTGCAGGCAGTAGACATGTATGTGATATATATATACATTAAGGCACTCATGCACAGACAGAAAATAAAAATAAATTCAACAACTAAAGAAGATACAAATTGGAATGGAAGAAGTCAAAATATCATTATTAGCAGATGATATGATTATGTACATAAGCAATCCCAAAAATTCTACCGAGAAACTCCTACAACTCATAAACACCTTCAGAGAAGTGGCTGGATACAAGACTAACAAAAAAATCAGTAGCCCACCTATATAGAAATGTCAAGCAGGCTGAGAAAGCAATCATGAAAAGAACACCCTTTACAATAGCCACAAATAATATAAAATATCTTGGTGTGATTCTAATTCTAATTCTAATTCTAAGCAAGTGAAAGACCTATATGACAAGAACTTCAAGTTGATGAAGAAAGAAATTGAAGAAGATATCAAAAGATGGAAATATCTCCCATGCTCATGGACCAGTAGGATTAACATGGTAAAAATGTCCATCTTACTGAATCTAAAGATTCAACACAATCCCCATGAAGATTCCAACACAACCCTTTATAGACCTTGAAAGAACAATACTGAACTTCATATGGAATAACAAAAAACCCAGGATAGCAAAAACTATCCTGTACAGTTAAATAACTTCTGGAGATATTACCATCCCTGATTTCAAGTTGTACTACAGTGCTATAGTAATAAAAAATTCACAGTATTGGCATAATAACAGACAGTTGATCTATGGAATCAAATCAAAGACTCAGATTTAAATCAACACAACTATGGACACCTTATTTTTGATAAAGAAGCCAGAAATATACAATAAAAAGAAAGCATAGTCAACAAATGGTCAAACTAGGTGACTACACATAGAAGAATGCAAATAGATCCATATTTACCACCCTGCACAAAACTCAAGTCCAAGTGGATAAAAGACCTCAACATAAAACCGGATACACTGAACCTGATGGAAGAGAATGTGGGGGAATAGCCTCGAATGTATTGGCACAGGTGACAACTTACTTAACAGAGCATGAATAGTGTAGGCAATTAATAAATTAATCGACAGTTAATAAATGGAAACCTCATGAAACTGAAAAGCTACTGTAAGGCAAATGACACTGTCAATAGTACAAAACAGTCTACAGAATGGAAAAAGATTTTACCAATTTCTCTTCCCATAGAGGATTAATATACAAAATATATAAAGAATTCAAGAAACTAGACATCAACAAAACAAATAATCCAATTACAAACGGGTACAGATCTAAACAGTGAACTCTCAACAGAAGAGTCTCAAATGACAGAGAAACACTTAAGGAGATGTTCAACATCCTGAGCCATTGGAAAAATGCAATTAAAAACATCTCTGACATTTCATCTTATACCTGTCAGGATGACTAATATCAAAAATACAAATGACAGCTCATGCTAGAGAGGATGTGGAGCAAGGGGAAACACTCCTCCATTGTTGATGGAAGTAAAAACTTGTATAGCTACTTTGGAAGTCAGTATGGTGATTTCTCAGAAAATTGGCAATCAATCTACCTCAAGACCCAGCAATACCACTCTTGGGCAGATACCCAAAGGATGTACACTCATACCATAAGGACACTTGCTCAACTATTCTCATAGCAGCTGTATTTGTCATAGCCAGAAACTGGAAACAACCTACATGGCTCTCAACAGAAGAATGGATAAAGAAAATGTGGTACAAATACACACAGAGTATTATTCAACTGTTAAAAAGTAACATTATGAAATGTGGGGGCAAATCAATGGAGCTAGAAAACAAAATCATCTTGAGTGAGGTAACCCAGATTCAGAAAGACAGGCATGGCACGTACTCACTCATAAGTGGATATTAGCTGTAAAGTAAAGGAAAATAATACTATAGTTCTCAGATCCAGAGAGGCTAAATAACAAGGAGGGCTCAAGAGGGGACACATGGATCTCCCTGGAAAGGGGAAATAGAATAAATTTTGAGGGTGATCTTGGAGCAGATGGGCATGGGAACAGAAGGGATCAGGTGGGGGTGGAGGGAGAGTACTGTAAGAAATGACAGGAATTGAGAAGCATTTTTTGGGGAGATAGAGACCAGGTACAATGGAAAGTCCCAGGAATCCATGAACCAACCATCTTCTATAACCAGACAAGTCTTACAGTGGAGGAACTGGGAAACCCACCCATTCACAAAGCCTGGGATCTACAATTTGTCCTGCTTATAAGAAGTGCTGGAGTAAAGGTGGTGTAGAACTTATGGTCAACCAGTGACTTGTCCAACTTGACATCCATACCATGAGATAGAGGCTATGCCTAACACTGCCTGGAGGGCCAGGAACTGAGTCTGGATAGCACAGAGGCCTATGATAGAACCAAATATGACTGGTGGAAAAAGTCAATGAAATGATTGGTGTGGGATGTTCTTCTATATATATGTTGCTTTTATTGGCTAATGAGTAAAGTTGTTTTGGCCAACGACTTTAACAAAGCAAAGCAAGGTGGGAAATCTGAACAGAGATGTAGAGAGTAGGCAGAGTCAAAGAGATGCCATGTAGCTACTGAAGGAGAAAGACACACCAGCTGGAAACTTATTGGTAGGCCACAGCCTCATGGTGCTACACAGATTAATAGAAATTGGTTAATTTAAGTTATAAGAACTAGCTAGAAATATGCATGAACCATTGGCCAAACAGTGTTGGAATTAATATAGTTTCTGGGCAATTATTTGTGTCTGGTCGGTTGGGAAATGAAAGAGCAGTCTCCACCTACAAATGATTTCTTAAAATTCTCTGCCATATCTAGTAAGGTGAGCATCCAAACTGCCTAGGCTCCCACAAAGCCAGTACGTGCAGTAGGATCAAAAACCCATTGCCATTGTTCTTGGGTTATCAGTAGTCCTCATTGTCTGCTATGTTCAGCGAGTCCGGTTTTATCCCAGGCTTTTTCAGGCCCAGGCCAGCTGGCCTTGGTGAATTTTCAATAGAACATCCCCATTGTCTCAGTGTGTGGGTGCACCCCTCGCGGTCCTGAGTTCCTGGCTTGTGCTCTCTCTCCTTCTGCTCCTGATTTGAACCTTGGCAGTTTGGATGCTCACCTTACTAGACCTGGATGGGAGGTGGGTGGTCCTTGGACTTCCCACAGGGCAGGGAACCCTGATTGCTCTTTGGGCTGACGAGGGAGGGGGACTTGATTGGGGGAGGGGGAGGGAAATGGGAGGCGGTGGCGGGGAAGAGACAGAAATCTTTAATAAATAAATAAATAAATAAATAAATAAATAAATATTAACAGACCACCAGGAAATATATTCTCTGCCATACTAATAGATTAGAGTTTAGCATAATCTTCATCAGAGAGGCTCCATCCAGTAACTGATGGGAGCAGATGCAGAGACCCACAGTCAAACATTAGACATAGCTCAGCAAATTCTGCAGAAAAGGGGGAGGAAGGATTGTAGGAGCCAGAAGAGTCAAGGACACCACAAGAACTTGGCCCACAGAATCACTAAGCAGGGCTCATAGGGTTTCACAGAATCTTAACCGACAACCAGGGAGCCTACAAGGGTCTAAGCTAGTTCCTCTGCATATGTGTTATGGCTGTGGAGCTTGGTGTTCTTGTAACAGTGGGGGCAGGAGATGTTTCTGACTCTTCTGCCTTCTCTGGTGACACTTTTCCTTCTACTGAGTTACCTTGTCCGGCCTTAATATAAGGGTAAAGTCCCTAATCTTACTGTAACTTGATATGCCATGTTTTGTTGATGTCCCTGGAAGACCTACTCTTTTTCCTGAAGGGAAAGGGAGGAGGAGTAGATCTGGAGGAGAGTGGAGGTAGGAGAAGGAATGGGAGGAGAGGATGGAGGGGAAGTTGAATGTAGGATATAATATATCAGAGAAGAATAAATAAAAAAGAAAAAAATCTGTTTTTAAAAATGAAAGTTACCAAGATTGCAAAGGAGACTAATGGGTAACTAGGGTCTGAATTGGAAATAGAGGCTTCCAGTTTCATCTAGTCAAACACCTCACAGATGAGTGGTGGCAACTACAAGGTGGACCAACCACCCAGTTAGTCACAGCTAGAGCCAAAATGGGAATTTAAGGCTTTTAAATCTCTTTTCAGCTCAAGAAAGCAAGTACAGTGTTTTCCTTCTGATTTGTCCCATGAGAGTGATTTTTTTTTCTGTCTGGCCAGAAACAGAATAGAGCAAAACCTAGCAACAATTTTATTCCAAATTCCAGCAATCTCCAAAAGCTGGATGTTGTCTGCTTTCTCTTTGAGAATCACCCTAATGGACTATCCCTTGTCTACAATATTGGAAAGATAAGTATTGGCTTTCTGAGAGGGTTTAGAAGGCTTTTTGCTTCAATCAGCTAGACAGTACTCCTCAAAAAAGCTTCCTTCCTTCAAATCAGAATTAAATGAAGGCTTAGAAAAAACCTGGAAACACACTTGAACGACCAATATTATAGACATGGTTCAGTGACTGATGCAGGGGATGTGCAGCCATTAAAGCAGCTATAAAGCCTGAACAAAAATATGATTATGACATAATGACAAGAGAAAATATAGAATTCAAATATATATACTAGAGCTGCAAATATGTAAAATAGCTTTCCCATTGAAATTAACATTTGTAAGGGGAAATTTTGGTCACATGATAGATGCTGTGATTTCAAATATTTTATTATTATTATTATTATTTTGTTTTTTTTTGTTGAAAAATTTCTGCCTCCTCCCCGCCTCCCATTTCCCTCCCCATTCTCCCACTCCTCTCCCCCCCCCCCCTTCATTTCCCCCTCTCTCTCCAGTCCAAAGAGCAGTCAGGGTTCCCTGCCCTGTGGGAAGTCCAAGGTCCTCCCCCCTCCATCCAGGTCTAGGAAGGTGAGCATCCAAACAGGCTAGGCTCCCACAAAGCCAGTACATGCAGTAGGATCAAAACCCAGTGCCATTGTCCTTGGCTTCTCATCAGCCCTCATTGTTCGCCATGTTCAGAGAGTCCGGTTTTATCCCATGCTTTTTCAGTCCCAGTCCAGCTGGCCTTGGTGAGCTCCCAATAGATCAGCCCCACCGTCTCAGTGGGTGGGTGCACCCCTCGCGGTCCTGACTTCCTTGCTCATGTTCTCCCTCCTTCTGCTTCTCATTTGGACCTTGGGAGCTCAGTCCGGTGCTCCAGTGTGGGTCTGTCTCTATCTCCATCCATCGCCAGATGAAGGTTCTAAGGTGATATGCAAGATATTCATCACTATGGCTATAGGATAGGGTATTTCAGGTTCCCTCTCCTCCGTTGCCCAAGGTACTAGCTGGGGACATCTCCCTGGACACCTGGGAGCCCCTCTAGAGTCAAGTCTCTTGCCAACCCTAAGATAGCTCCCTTAATTAGCATATATACTTCCCTGCTCAAATATTCTTTATTTTTGAGACAAGGTCTTACTTTATATCTCTGGCTAGCCTGAAACTAAACTTGGCTTCAGCTCACACACATCTACCTGCTTCTGCCTCCCCAGTCTTGAGACTAAAGGAATGTTGTTACTAAGCTTGACGGACTTTTAATATTTTTTATTGTTCTTACGTCACCTATTTAAACGAACACTTAAATCAATAGGAAGTAACCATTGTGTCCTCTAGAAAAGAAGCACTTATTTATTCCGGTTACTGGAAACAAAGGGTTTCTGTCACTTAAATAGTCTTCAGTGGGATTGGAATAGTCCAGGTCCTTTGAAATCCTCACGTTCTTCAGCACAGTAAGCAGAGAGAGTCCAAAGTAAGTTTCCTGCCTTCCACAGACACTTTTTTCTTGGGTGTCTCTTCTTTAGCAATTTCTCTGTTTTCTTCATTTCCCTCCTTGAGGATTAGAAGCAGATGGCAGGAGCTGGTAGATATGGAAGAGCCACCCAGGGAGAAAAAACAGCAGTAGGCTGCTAGGTGTTAGGCCAGCGCAGCTTTCCCTCACTCATTTGCTTTACAAGTTCTTAGCTCATTTTAGCAAGTATACTCCAGGAAAGGAATAAAGGGGGCAGTATTTTCTCTCTCATCCCACCACAGAATACAATGTTTTTATGTATCTTTTTTTTTAAAAAACAAGAAATATAATAATATACAACAGTAACTATCACAGAATACAATGTTTTTATGTATCTTT
The DNA here is from genome assembly GCF_014885135.2 of Alexandromys fortis. Taxonomy (NCBI): domain Eukaryota; kingdom Metazoa; phylum Chordata; class Mammalia; order Rodentia; family Cricetidae; genus Alexandromys; species Alexandromys fortis. Next base: position 1,881,910 of record NW_026068052.1, on the reverse strand, counting down.
TTTAAAAAAAAAGAAATACAATAATATAAAACAGTAACTATCATATTGGAAATGGACAAAACAACAAATGGAAGCAAAGGAAGCCAAGAAAAAGAAACAAGAATCAGAAGTCCACTCATTCATACACTCAGGAATACTGTAAAAACTCTAAACTGGAAGCTACAACATGTATGCCGAGGCCTGGTGCAGACCTGTGCAGGGCCTGTACATCTGCTTCAGTCTCTGTGAGTTCATGTGAGCTTCTCTCCTATTGATTTAGATGTCCTTTTTTCCCCTTGGTATTTCCATCTCCTTTTCCGCAGGGTTCCCTGAGTCCTGGGAGGGGGGATATGATAAATACATTTTTTTTAAGAGCTGAGTGTTCAAGGTCTCTCATTATATGCATAATATCTGGCTGTGGATCTCTTTATTTGTTCCCTTCTGCTGCAGGCGGAAGCTTCTCTGATGATAGCTGAATCAGGCACTGGTGTATGAGTATAGCAGAATATCATCAGGAGTCATTTTATTACTACGCTTTTTTTTTTTTCGAGAACAGTATTTGGTTTTACCATAGGTGCCTAGGCTATCCAGTCTCAGGTTCGTGGTCACCCAAGTACTGTCAGGTATGGGTTCCATTTCAAGGAGTGGGCCTTAAATATTGGTTGGTTACTCCCACAAACTTCATGCCCCTATTGCCCTAGCATATCTTACAGGCAGCACAGCACTGAAGATAAAGGTTTGTGACTGGGTTGGTGTTTATGCTTCTCTTTTGGTAACAGAGTACCTTCCTGTACCAAAGATGCTAAAATATAGGGATGAAGGCTCTATGTAGGCACAAGTTGGACTTCTCCATGTTCAGTAAGATGCATAGGTGTTGTCTTTAGCAATGGGGCCTTGCTGTCAATTTGTGGAGAGCAACCTACAGTCTTGGCAACAGCCCGGGTTAATTGGGGATTCTCATGGGTTGCCTTGGGCCAACAATGCAATTAAATATAACCCAATTCCAGTACTGGAAGCTTTAATTTGGTGACAATTTGATGGTCAGTTGGGGAATCTGTCTCCCTCACTATTTGGCAATTTCATTTATATCACCTTCATATATGCATATATTTTAGAAAGCTTCTATTGTATCAGGATTCCATACTATCCCTCAAATGACCCTTAATTTTAGCTGATCCTCCACATACTTTATCCTCATCACCCTCTTCCCTGACCTTCCCCACATCATCCTTCAGTCCCAGCCCCCACCCCTGTCTGTCCGTCCATCCATCCATCCACCCATCCATCCATCCACCCATCCATCCATCCACCCATCCATCCATCCATCCATCCATCCATCCATCCATCCATAACTATTCTATTTCCCTTTCCTAACAAAATCTATCTGTGCCCCGCAGTCCCTTCCTCTGTACCTAACCTCTGTGGTTCTATGGATTGTAGCTTGGTTATCATTGACTTAACAGATAATATTCACATATGAGTGAATGCATACCATATTTGTCTTTCTGGGTCTGGGATACCTCACTCGGGATTTTTTTTTCGAGTTCCATACATTTACCTGTGAATTTTATGATTTTATTCTTTTAACAGCTGAGCATCACTCATTTATGTGTACCACATTTTCTTTATTCATTCTGTTGAGGAACATCTAGGTTGTTTCCAATTACTGGCTATTATGAAGAGAGCAGTACTGTACATGTTCGAGCGAGTGGCTCTCTGTTAAGATGAAATATCCTTTGGGAATACACCCAAGAGTGGGGTAGAACAATTCCCTTATTCCTGAGGAAGCATCATGCTGATTTTCATAGTAACCGCACAAATTTGCACTTTTAGCAGCAATTGTTGAATGTTTCCCTTACTTAATATCCTTGCTAGCCTGTTATGATTTGGCGGGGAAGAGACAGAAATCTTTAATAAACAAATAAAAAAAAATATCTTTGCCAGCATGAGCTTTCACTGGTTTTATTGTTCTTACCCATTCTGAGGCATTTCCATGATAGCTATGGATGCTGAATTTTCCTTTAAGTGTTTCTCAGGTATTTGTGTTTCCTGCTTTGAATGTTGTTTGTTTTGATTTTTACCCCATTTTAAATTGGATTATTTATTTTATTGTTACCCAGTTTCTTGAGTTCTTTATATATTTTGTATATTAGTCCTCTATGGGATGTGAAGTTGGTAAAAATCTTTTTACCATTCTGTAGTCTGCTGCTTTGTCTGAATGACAAAGTGTCTTTTGCCTTTCGGGAGCTTTTCAGTTTCATGAGGTCCCATTTGTTAATTGCTGATCTTAGTGCCTGCGCTGTCATCTTCTGTTTAGAAAGTTGCCTCCTGTGTCAATGTATTCAAGGATGCTCCCCCACTTTATCTTCTATTAGGTTCAGTGTGCATAGTTTTATGTTGAGGTCTTTGATCCACCTCAACTTGAGTTTTGTGCAGGGTGATAAATATGGACCTATTTGCATTCTTCTACATGCAGACATCCAGTTTGACCAGCCTAATTTGTTGAAGATTCTTTCTTTTCTTTCCAGCATGTATTTCTGACTTTTTAAAATAAAAAACCAGGTTTCCATAGCTGTGTACATTTATTTATGTCTTGATCGTCAATTCAATTATATTGATCAATGTGTCTAATTTTGTGCCAGTACCATGCTGTTTTTATTACTATAGCTCTGAAGTACAACTTGAAATCAGGGATGGTGATATTTCTCACAGTTGTTCTAGTACTCAGGATTGTATTGGCTATCCTGTTTTTTTTTTTTGTACTTCTATATGAAGCTGAAAATTGTCTTTTCAAGTTCTGTGAAGAATTTTGCTGGAATTGGAATTGTGGCTCAAGATCTGTGAAGGATTTAGTTAGAATTATGAAGAATTATATTAGAATTGTAGATTGCTTTTAGTAAGATAGCCATTTTTACTATATTAATCCTACCAGTCTTTCCACCTTCTAATAATATCTTCAATTTCTTTCTTCTAAGACTAGAAGGTTTTTAAAATTTTTATTTGTTTTAAATTACAACTGCAGTTTCTCCTCCCTCCTCTTTCCCAGTCTCCCTCCCCCCGCTGCTTCCCCTCTGCACCCCACCATCCACCATTCCTCCTTTTCAGAAAAGGGCAAGCCACCGATGGATATAAAAAAATGGCATATTAAGCTACAGTAAAGCTAAGCTCCTTGCCTTGTATTAAGGCTGGGCAAAGTGACCCAGTCTGAGAAAATGGTCCCAAAAGGCAGCAAAAGAGTCAGAGATAGCCCCTATTTCCACTGTTAGGAATTCCACAAGAAGATCAAGCTACATAACTGTAACATATAGGCAGAGGGCCTAGGCCAGTACCATGCGTGCTCCCTGGTTACCGGTTCAGTTTCTGTGAGTTCCTATGAGCCCAGCTTTGTTGATTCTCTAGGTTTTCTCATGGTGTCCTTGGCTCCTCTGGCTCCTACAATCCTTCCTCCCTCTCTTCAGCAGGATTCTGATGTGGGAGTGTCATATTAATCTGTTGATTTCATTGGTTGAGCAATAAAGAAACTGCTTGGCTGGCCCTGATAGGTTAAAGCATAGGTGGGAGGAGTAAACAGACTAGAATTCTGGGAGGAAGAGGAAGTGAGCTCAGACCCGATAGCTCTGCTCTCTGGAGTAGAGAAGCCATGCTCAGCTCTCCGGGTAGACTCGACAGCTCTGCTCTGGAGCAGAGATGCCATGCTCCTCTCTCCCAATAGCTCTGCTCTCTGAGGCACACGCGATGAAGCTCCAACTCAGGATGGACGTAGGCTAGAATCTTCCCGGTAAGCGCACCTTTGGGTGCTTACAAACAATTATTAGAAATGGGCTAGTCCAGGTGCGAGAGTTATCCGAGAAGAGGCTAGATATAATGGACAAGCAGTGTTTAAATGAATACAGTTTGTGTGTTGTTATTTTGGGCATAAGCTAACCAAGCGGCAAGGGTGTTGGGGATGCAGCCCCGCCGCTCCCTATTACAACAGGATTCCCCAAGTTCAGACAGATGTTTGACTGTGGTTCTCCGCATCAGTTACTGGATGAATCCTTTGTGATGACAATTGGGCGAGGCACTAATTTCTGAGTATAGCAGACTATCACTGGGAATCATTAAATTGACTTTATTTTTTTCTCCAGTACTCTCCCCCTCCATTCATCCCCTAACCTGTTCCCTCATGTTCCCATCTCTACCTTCCCCCACTCCACCCATGAGATCTCTGTTATTTCCCCTTCTAAGGGAGATCCATGTATCCCCCGCCCCCCAGGCCCTCCTTGTTACTTAGCCCCTCTGGGTCTGTGAATTGTAGCATGATTATCCTTCACTTAGCAGATAATATCCACTTCTAAGTTAGTACATACCATGCTTGTCTTTCTTAATCTGGGTTATCTCACTCAGGATGATTTTGTCTAATTTTATCCACTTGCCTGCAAATTTCATGATATCATTGATTTTAGTAATGAGTAATACTCCACTGTGTGAATGAACCACATTTTCTTTATTTATTCTTTGGTTGAGGGGCATCTGTGCTGTTTTCAGGTTCTGGATATTACAAACAAAGCTGCTATGAGCACAGTTGAGCAAGTGTCCTTGTGGTATGATTGAGCATCCTTTGGGTATATGCCCAAGAGTGGTCTTGTTGAGTCATGAGGTAGACTGATTCCCAATTTCCTGAGAAACCACCAAATTGACTGTGCAAAGTGTCTGTGCAAGTTCGTAATCCCACCAGCAATGGAAGAGTGGAGCGGTCTCCTTGCCCTACATCCCTGTCAGCATGAGCAGTCACTTGTGTTTTTGATCTTAGCCATTCTGACAGGTGTAAGATGGAATATCAGAGTCATTTTGACTTGTTCCCTTGATGGCTCAGGTTGTTGAACATCTCCTTAAGTATTTCTTGGCCATTTGAGATTCTTCTGTTGAGAATCCTCTATTTAGATCTGTACCCCAGTTTTTAATTGGATTATTTGGCTTGCATATGTCTAGTTGTTTAAGTTCTTTATATATTTTATATATCGAAATTATCTGTTTAGGTCTGTACCCCATTTTTAAATCGAAATATTTAGGTTTTTGATGCAAAGACTGGAAGTTTTTATCATACAAGTCTTTCACGAGCTTTGTTAGAGTTATCTCACGATATTTTATATTATTTGTGACTATTGTGAAATAGGTTGTTTCCCTGATTTCTTTCTCAGTCTGTCATTTTTATATAGGAAGGTTACTGACTTTCATGATTAATTTTGTATTCAGTTACTTTGCTGTAGGAGTTTCCTGGTGAAAATTTTAGGGTCACTTATGTATACTATCTTACCATTATACAATAAAGATACTTTGACTTCTTCCTTTCTAATTTGTATCTCCTTGGTCTCCCTCAGCTGTCTTATTGCTCTAGCTAAGATTTCAAATATTTATATTGAATAGATATGGACAGAGTGGATAACCTTATATTGTTTCTTATTTTAGTGGAATTGTTTTGAGTTTCTCTACATTTAAGTAGTTGTTAACTATGAAATTGCTGTAAACTCTCTTTATTATGTTAATTTTATATTGCTGGTATACCTAATCTCTCCAGGAGTTTTATCATGAAGGAGTGATGGATTTTGTCAAAGGCCTTTTCTACATCTAATGAGAAGATCATATGGGTTTTGTCTTTTGGGTTGTTTATATGGTGAATTACATTTATCAATTTAGATGTGTTTAATCATTCCTGCATCTTGATTATGGTGAATGATCTTTTTTATGTGTTCTTGAATTTGGTTTGCAAAAATTTTATTGAGAAAATTTGGATCTATGTTCATAACAGAACACAGATCTGTAGTTCTCTTTCTTTTTGGGTCTCTATGTGGTTTGGGTATCAGTGTAACTATGGCCTTGTAAAATAAATTGGGTGGTGTTCCTTCTTTTTCTATATTATAGAATAAATGGAGGAGTATTGGTGTTAAGTCTTCTTTGAAAGTCTGGTAGAATTTTGCTCTTAAACTCATCTGGCCTTGGGCTATTTTGGTTTGGAAACCTTTAATTACTGTTTCTATTTTTCTAGGGATTATAAGTCTGTTTATATTGATTATCTGATTTATTTTAATTTAGGAAGTGGCATGTATTGAGAAGATTGTCCATTTCTTTGAGTGAATTTCAGTTGGGTGGAATACAGGTTTTTAAAGTATGTCCTTATGTTTATCTGAATAACCTCAGTGTCTGTTCTTACATTCCCCTTTTATCCCCAGTGTTGTTCTTATGTCCCCTTTTCATTTGTGATTTTGTTAATTTGGATTTTCTCTCTCTACCATTTAGTTTGGTTGGTCGATCTTGTTGATTTTTTCAAAGAACCAGCTACTGTTTCATTGATTCTTTGTATTGTTCCTTTTGTTTCTATTTTATTGATTTCAGCCCTCAGTTTGATTATTTCTTGCTGTTTATACTTATTGGCTGTGATTTCTTTTTTGTTCTAGCACTTTTAAAGTGTACTGTTAAGTTGCTAGTATGAGATCTCTCCAGTTTTTTGCTTGTTTGTTTTTGTTTTCCTTTTTATGTAGGCAATTAGTACTATGAACTTGCCTGCTTTCAATGTGTCCCATAAGTTTGGATTTGTATCCATTTTCATTCAATTCTAGAGAGCTAAAAAGAACTAAAAAGTTCCTTAATTTCTGTCTTGACATATTTTTCATTCAGTAGTAAGTTTTTCAGTTTCCATAAGTTTATAGACTTTCTATTGTTTTTACTGTTGTTGATATCTAGCTTTAATTTGTGGCAGTCAGATAGGATGCTGGGTGTTGTTTCAATTTCCTTGTATCTGTTGAGAATTGCCTTTTATTCATATATGTGGTCAGTTTTGAAGAAAGTTCCATGAGGTTCTGAAAAGAAGGTATAATCTTCTGTGTTTGGGTGAAATGTTCTGTATATTATCTGTTATGTCCATTTGGTTTATGACATCAGTCCAGCATTTCTGTTTAGCTTTTGTCTGAATGGCCTGTCTATTGGCCAGAGTGGGATATTGAAGTCTCCCACTATCCGTGTGTAAAAATCAATAGGTGATTTAAGATATAGTAGTTTTTCTTTTATGAATTTGGGTGCCTTTGTGTTTGGTGCAGAGATGTTAAGAATTGTTATGCCCTCTTGGAGGATTTTTCCTTTGAGGAGTATGTAGTGTCCTTCTTCATCTCTTTTGATTAGTTTTGGTTTGAATTCTATTTTGTTGTATGTTAAAATGGCTACACAAGCTTGGTTCTTGGGTTTATTTGCTTGGCATATCTTTTCCCATCTTTTTACCAAGAGGTGATGTCTATCCTTGATGTGAAGATGTATTTCTTGAATGCAGCAGAAGGATGCATTTTGTTCTCTCATCTGTTCTATTAATCTATGTCTTTTTATTGGGGAATTGAGTCCACTGATATTGAGAGATAAAAATGAGTGGTGTCTGTCGATTCCTGTTATGTTGTTGTGGTGGTGGCAGTGGTGTGTGTGTGTGTGTGTGTGTGTGTGTGTGTCCTCTTTGGATTTTCCGTTCTGAGATCATTTATTCTTTGTTTCCTTGAGTATAGTTAATCTCTTTAGGTTGGAGTTTTCCTCCTAATGCCTTATGTAGTACTGGATTTGTAGATTGATATTGCTTAAATTTGGTTTTATCTTGAAATATCTTTTTTGTCCAACTCTGGTGATTGAAAGTTTTGCTGGGTATAGTAGACTTTGCTAGAATCTGTGGTCTCTTACAGTCTGTAACTCATCTTCAGGTATTCCTGGCTTTTAGAGTTTCCACTGAGAAGTCAGGTGCAATCCTGATTCTAATAGGTCTGCCTTTATATGTTACTTGATCTTTTCCCCTTGCAGCTTTTAATAATTTTTTTCTACATTCTGTATATTTAGTGTTTTGGTTATTATGTGCCAGGGCACTTTCTTTTCTGGTACAATCTATTTGGTGTTCTTTATGTTTCATGTACCTTTTTTAGGCATCTCTTTATATTAGAAAATTTTTCTCTTATGGTTTTGTTGAAAATATTTTCTGTGCCTTTGACCTTGGTGAAAAGTTTCTCCATCCCAATAAGTCTCTCTGCCAATGCAATAATCTGAATCAGACCAAATAGAATTAGAAAAAGCCCAGGTTTGATGCATAATCACGCTCCTGGGTGACCTTCCAGCCCCCCAGAGGGGAGACAGGAAAGGAAAATCACATGTTTTTTCTCCGGGGGGGGCAGTTAAATACCCTGTGGTATTTAGCATTTCTGGGGATGGGTCATCATTTGGTGATTTTTCTCGTGGGCAGAATCTGGACTGAGGCAACTCCCAGGGGAGGGGCTTGGGATGGAACTTTCATCAGAAATTTCCAGACTCTTCGAATATATGGATGCCAGGGGCTGGGGTGAAGCCTTCACCCAAACATCCCCAGACTCTTTGGGTATATAGACTCCTGTTCAAGTCTGGCTACTTCCTGTGGGCATGAGACAACATGGGGGAGGGGAGAGTTGGGAGTCAGTGGGCTCATGCTCAGTGGGAGGTGTGGCTGGAGGAGCATCCAGTTAACTGACATCCCAGAGACTTCAGGCAACTGTTCCTTGAGAGAGCTGGTAAGGCAGGTTGCTAGGAGAAAAAATATATTGTTATCATTGGCCCTATGAACAGGGCTAGCAGTGGGTGACAACTGCCAGAATGAAAGGACCAAAGAAGTGCCCGCGCTGTACAGACAAAGCAAGGGTAAATGAATAAGATGAGAGCAGATATGCCCTTTAAAACTAGATTCAGTTGCTGGGTAGGTGCCCATTTGAGCCTGGAGAGGTGGTACCAATGGTGAAGTCCCAGGAGCTGGTGCAGACGCTGGCGTTATCTGGAGGATACTCTGTACGTTGGTCTTGGCCCAGGCAGGATGAGTGAACCTGCAAAATAAGCTCGAAAATGGGTGGGGTCAAAATGAACTCTGGAGACCTTTAGTTTTCATCATATCAGATTTCTTGATAGAGCAGCAGAACTTCTCCCAGGAACCTGCTGGTGTCTGTGAGACAGCTAGTACAGGTTTACATCTTGGTGTCACAGCAAAAGGTTATGGCTCTAGGCTTAAAGGCATGAACACTTTAGAAGACAATTAGAGGGAATTGAAAATTCTGAACTTCTGAAGATACATCTGAAACCTGTTAATTCTGGACTATGAAGCCTGTGAAAAAGACACACCTGTCTGTATTTTCAGCATGAAATTTAACAAATGAAGTAATCAGCTACCAGTACCTAAGTCATCAAATGCCATCAGACAGTTCTGAGAGGGATAAGTAAATGAGCAGAAGTGAGACACAATTTTTTTTTCCCAGCTACTCAGGCAATCCCAAGTCTCTCCACATCTTTGTAAAAACCAGTCTTAGAAACAGTACTTGCCTTTAGCTGCTGAGCTGAGGAGGCCTGATTTTCCTGTGGAGGTCAGGCTCAGTCTACCTGTCATGGCAGGATGAGATGATCGCTTCCCTGGTGTAGTGATGTCCATTCCAGGCAGGGTCCAGGCAGCTGATGAGTTGAAATGCAGCTTTTTGCTGTGTGTGTGGCTTTGACATATCCAAAGGCAAGCCGTCAGGAGGAAGTTTTGCAGCCATGCATCTTCTTGGAGGAGCTATAGGATGCTGCAGGAGCTGGCATGTCTCTCTACCATAAGAAGCTCTTTTGTCAAATGCCATACTCTCAGATCTATAAAGGCTCTTGAGACTCAGGATACCATTACCTTTCAGGTATATCTAAATTAGACACTTGGTTTTGTCTCCTCTATTCCTATTATTCTTATATTTGGCCTTTTCATAGTGTTCTAGATTTTTCTGGGTGTTTTTTGGTCAGGATTTTTTAAATTTTAGATTTAACATTTTCTTTGACTGAGGTATCCATTTCTTCTATCATTTCCTCACTGCCTGAGATTCTGTCTTCCACCTCTTGTAGTCTGTTGATGATTCCCGTCCTGGTTCTTAAATTTTTTTATTTCCAGATTTTCTTCACTTTGAATTTTCTTTACTGATTGTTTCCACTTTCAGATCTTCCACTGCTTGTGCTTTCTTAGATTTCTTTAAGGAACATATTTATTTCCTCTGTAAGGTCCTCTATCATATTCATAAAGGAGGCTATTTTAAGGACTTTTTCTTGTGTTCCAACTATATTCAACACTCAGGGCCAACCGTGGTAGGTATTGCTGGGCTCTAGTGGAGACATGTTGACCTGGATGTTATTGATTGTGATTTTATGCTGGCATCTAGGCTTTTATGTTTGGGAAGATTGTAATTCTAGGTGTTGATGTCTAGTCTTGTCTTTGTTGGGTGGATTTTGCCTCTTGGTTTCAATGGCTTTCTCCTGTTCTTAGAAGGGTGTAGTGGTTGTGTGTTGGTTGGTAGGAAGTTCTTCTGGTAGCCTCATATATGTGTGGCCACTTGGGCTTCCAGGTAAAATGCATTTCTAGGTATTGGTAGCTGACACTTAGGAACACTTAGGAATGGGATTGGGCTAGGAGAAGGTTTGCTGAGGTGGTACACAGGAGGAAGAAAACCATGGTGTTCCACCAGCATCTCCTTAGTCCCCTGGGAATGGGGGCAGAGAGTGAGTAGAGGATGCAGCAGGTGGTCTTCAACAGAGCTGGGGATGAGGCTGGGAGATGGGAGTTGGAGAATTAGGGGCGAGATGAAGACAGTTAGTCCACCTGCTTAGCTGGCCAGAGTAGCCTGCTCATTCCCAGGGAATACCTGCTAGAGTTAGGGGCTGGGATAAAGCAATGGGGGCGGGGGAGGAAGTTTGAAGGAATATGTAGTGATGAGGCGAGCTGGCCTGCTTTTCGTCCCACCCAGATCCTGCATGGCTAGCTTTACACCCGAAATAACAACACACAAATTGTATTCATTTAAACACTGCCTGACCCATTAGTTCTAGCCTCTTATTGGCTAATTCTCACATCTTGATGAACACATTTCTAATAATCTGTGTAGCACCATGAGGTGGTGGCTTACCAGGAAAGATTCTAGCTGACATCCATCTCGGGTCAAAGAATCATGGCATCTGCCTCACTGCCTTCTACCCAGCATCCTGTTCTGTTTACTCCACCTAACTAATTTTCTGTCCTATCAAAGGGCCAAGGCAGTTTCTTTATTAACCAATGAAAGTAACACATAGACAGATGACCCTCCTCTATCAGAAATAGATTTGCATGACACACTGAAGATAGGGGTAGAGTGGGAAGGAAGACTTCAATGGGTGGTTTGCTGGGCATAAAAGTGGGTTGGTTTGGGAGGAGCTGAGGGAGACCTGCATGTCCATTTGCAGTTAGCTTCCCTGCTTCCCTGACTAGAGTGGCATATATCTGTTTTTTAAACTTTACCCAGAGACACTGTTCTTACAGTGTAATAAAATTGTCTCTGCAATTAGTATGTTCTATTTTTGTCTCAATGTTTATTGCATTTAGGATTTCCCATGATTGTTGCAGTCTTAAGAAGAATTATGATTCTTTTGAGACAAGGTATCAGTAGCTCAATCAGGCCTTCAACTTGCAATTCTTGAGCCTCAGCTTCCCCAGTGCTAGGATTACAGGTGTGTGCCATCATGCCTGCAGAGCTATTATTTTTATTTCCTATGCAATATTCCATTCAATCTGTGTTTTAATTCACTTTCCTCTAATTTTGTTGGACATTTGGCTATGTCTGTAGGGGTTTTTAGATTATGTTTAATGGCATTGTAAAGTGTATTTATGGATATAGTTTTTCATTCTTTTGAATGATAGCCATAATAACAAATTTCCAGGAGTGAAATTGCTACATGAAAGGTCATGAATATTTTTATGACTTCTCATACATATATGTTGCCAAATCACCCTTTTAAAGAATCGTTTTTACTTTATCTTGCCACTGGAACAGCATGATTATTTTTCATTTTTGTCCCTCTAAAGTCTAGTCAACATGTGCTTAATTTTCTTGACTTTAACAAGTATAAAATTGAAACTCACCATTGTTCTTTATATTTATTTATTTATCAATTTTCTTTCCTTTTTATTTATACTAATATTTTCTATAGTTTCTCATATATCCACCTGACTATGACCACTCTCACCTCCCAGCTCCCTACCAACCCTGTCTACCGTCCCCACAAATACCTCTCTCATGTTCATATCTATTCATTTTGTTTTGTGACCTCCCAAGATTAACCAAGGGCATCTGTGTGACGCTGGGTTTGGAGTTACCTGTTGGAGCCTGATGGGCTCAGTAGAGGATCCATAGCTGAAGACAGTGATACCCTCCCCCACCAAACCTGAGGAGGCAATAGTTCAGAGGTAATGGGTAGGGTCCCCCTCCTTCCTTGAGTGATTGTTAATAGGGCTTGTCTTGTGTAGTCCTAGTATAGAAAAAAGTTGAGGTGAGTGAATGATTGCAAATGATAGTATGGAATTTAGAGAATGGCATTTTGCAGCCCTTTGCCCTCCCTTCCAGTTCCTGCATACTTCCCACTTTTTCTTCCAGTGTTTGCTGAGTCTTGGAGCAGGTGGTATAAATGACTTAAGGCTTGGCCCACATTTATTACTTATTTTCTGTATCCTAGGCAGCCACGAATCTCTTCATTCACTGTTAATGAAAAGCTTCTCTGATTATGGCTATGTCTATAGATATAAGTATAGGTATTTTGAAGGCAGATTGCTGATGAGTCAGTTAAATTTTATTTATTAGTACATTTGTGCTTGCCTACACTTAATCCAAAGCACATAAGCTTTGGGAGTCAGTTTTGTTTCTCTGTGGCTTCTGAGGATTGCACTCAGGTGCACAGAAAATGCTTTTAATCTGCTGAGCCATTCCACCACCCCTTTTCAAAAAAATGTGTGGGGACAAGGCTTCACAGTGTAACCCAGACTGGTTTCAAAGTTCCAGTCCTCCTGCCACCACCTTCCAACTGAGGGGATTACAAAGTACGTATGACCCCCCCCCACACACACCACCACACCTGAGTCAGCGCAGTGCTTTTTTTTTTAATTTGTTTGTGTGTGTGTGTGTGTGTGTGTGTAAAATATCTGTTGTCTTTTCCAGCTGCCTAAGGATGTGGGTTGTTGCTGGAAAGCAGAGACTGGAAAAGTGGCAAATAACAAAAGGGAAGACAAGGTTCAGGTCCTCTCCCCACACCCTTTTACTCTTTCGTGCTACACAAGATATGCCAGGACGCCAAGTATGGCCAAGCTGAACAAAAAGAGAAGCTGATGAATATTGTGGAAGAATAGAGAAACCATCAGCTAAAAAAAAAAATCTCTGGTTTGCTTTTGATTTGGGAGCCTTTACTGGTTTTCAGTCATATATAAAACCCAAAGGTATATAGGCACTAAATAGTAAATGAGTTACATAATGCGTGAAGTGCAAGAGGAAAAATGACAGAATTCTGCACAACCCTCCCTAGCGTGTTCCTGAAGTTCCCAGTGAGCCTGTTCATGGGGATTGTATTTATTTGTACTCTGTTGCCAGGCAAGAATCAAGGTGTATTTCAACCAGATGTCCTTGCTGGGCTCTGTCAGGGTAGCAACGGGGAGAGACATGTGTTTTCCTTTAAGCCGAGCTTGTCGGGCCATCACCAGCTGCTTTCAGTCTCATGGGTGGATCTCTCCACTTGTCAGATTTCCTAGCTCCTGAGGTTTTGGACAAGCCACCCTTGGTTTCTTTAATCTATCTTGGGCATTGTTAACTCTCTTTTAAGTGTCAAATTACACTTCCAGCAGTTTTCTTAGGCCAACATCTAGGCTGCCATCCCTAACCTGTTCCCCAAGGGTTGCATGGCCTGCTGACCTAAAAGCAGGCTGATTACAACAGTTCTTTCCTGTGTCAAAGAAAATTGTGAAAGACAAAATGGGCAAAAACCGATTACTGGATGTTCTGACTGGTGCATTCCTCAAGGTTATCTGGGTCTCCCATTGGCCTTGAACTATTTAACAATTTATAAGTTGTGGACAACTGAGAACAATGTAAAATGCTCGTGTCAACAGAAATGCAAAGGAATTCTGAATGGGGAGTGCAATTGGTTTCTCCCCCATGGGTGTTGTGCAGTTTTCCACCCATCAATCTGAAAATTCATTCATTTTTGAGTTCTGCTTTAAATTGGTTACATCTTTTGTTTCTCTCTTTGACTTGTGAGTTAAAAAAAGTCTACATGTGTTTCTTTTCTATTTTCACAAGGCACACGATTTTAACCTTTATGAACTTACCCTTTAACCCTATCTTGTCTTTTCGCAAGGAATTACAGGCTCAAATGGGCCTCTCCTTTGGCCCATTTGTCTGTACAGAAAGGATCAGCTCAGTTCACCACGGTATTTTCAATGTAACTAGTTTTTAAAGACTTTTAAAATGATAATGGTACCAGCTAGAAGTCCCCTTTGACCAGTCTATGTTAGAATTCTGATCTCTAACTTCCTCAACAGGTATTTTTGGAAGAAGCAATTTACTTTGGCCCGGTCAGTATCTGCAGAAAAAATTCCCTGATTTGTCCAGAGTAGGTCTCATCACCTGCTCTAGAGAAGTAGTGGTGTACCCGTGGGCATTGAACTTACTAAAACTGCAGTTTTCTATAGAAACTGTTTACATTAGACACTTCATTTCCCCCTCAAATGTCAAAATAGCAAGAGCCCCTTTAGGAGCCAACTTGAAGAAGAAATATTACTAAAGAATCATGGTGGGTTGCAAAGAGCCTTTTTGATAGTGCGTTCTGAAAAGGTTGAGGAAAAAGGAGGGCTTACACTCAGATGGTGGAACACGGGATTGAGACTGGGGAAAACAATCCAAGAAAACCATCAGGCTTGGTAGGGAATGAGGATAGATGGCAGAAGCTAGGCCACAGGTCTCTAGTCAACTTCACTTCGTGCTTCTGGGAGGCAGAAATGAAGCAGAAACAGAAGTAATCCATATGTTTTGAAAATAGTTGAGGATTGTCTGATGTAGACATATAAAGTAGTTCCTTGAGGGATAAAAGGAAGAGATTCAGCTGGGTTTTAGCCCAACACATTTACTAACTTCAAGGCCGTTTAAAGCTTTAATACTTGGGTAGCCTAGGTGTTCTCCGAAGGGCCTTCAGTGCCTCACTTCTTGAATAGCAGATGAGAAAAGAAAACGGGTTTGAAGTTTTTGGATTTTTTTTATTTTTAATTTTTAAAATAGTTTTTATTTAAGGAGTTAAAGCAAGCAGAATGCTGATGCACTTGGGGTGTCACACATCGTGTTGCAGGGTTGAGGTTTTAAGTCTGAGGGCCCAACTTGTGATGAATGTGAATACTAGCTACACCCAGATCACGTAACTTCTCTGGGCTGCCAATTCCTCTCTCAGCTGGCTAGTCTCTCTACTCCCAAACAATCTGGTACATTCCTAAGGGCAGTTTTTCCCTCAAGGTGTGGGTTTAATGTCTCAACTCTTGCTTCTATGGATCCTGTTTTCATTTGCCAGATAAAGCTTAATTTGCAGTCTTCTCGCAAAAGAGTTTGAGGAAGATTCTTCTTCGGCAGCCAGCTTGTAAGGTACCTTTCAGTCAAGCAAAGCCTATGTTACCAGTGTTAATTGGATATAAGTTCCCACAGGCAAAACAAAATCCTTAAATTGACTGAGATGAACTTGTATGAAAAGAAGGCTTAAGATGACGGTCAGGACTGCTATGGGTTTATGGGATGCTGGATTTGGCCTCCTGCTATTTTATCCATTAGTTCACACAGTTTATAGAAGTTCTGTAAGTTGATACTCAAATCTCTCTGCAATGTGGGTGGATGTGTGAATGAAGTAACAAATGGACAAATTAAAGAATAAATATTATCCCCCCAAGATGACTCACCCTACCTCCCTACCATGATTCTTCCCCTTCCCAGTACGAAGAATGCAACCCATAGCCTCATGCATGCTCCGGCTCTCTACCACTGAGCTACATTCCCTAGTCCCCACCAAGACTACTCTTGTGGTAGCAATTTTCAGACCCTTTCTGGGTCCCAGAAAGACCCCACTATGTTTTTGGGCTGTATCTTGTGCAGTCTTTGGAGTTTCTACTTTCTGTAGCTGACATTTTCTTGTTTAGTTTTATGATTTTTGAGATCTAATATGGCTTGGTTCCATTTCCACCTTTCCATTGGAGCATTCAGGGAAGAGGGAAGGGTATTATTACCATCTACCAGATTTCATCTTAAATACTGTGGAGAACTTGAAAATGAAAAATGAACTATCCATCATGGTATGGTGGAAAGAATGTGGACTTTTGAATCCAGATAGATCTGGATTTGAGTCAGCACTACCATTTGCTATATGGGTTAAACATACTTCTTTTCTCTGAACGTTTATTTTTCAACATATAGAAAAATGAACAATATACTTTTAAGGTTATTTCTGAAGATTAAGTAATGTTAAAATGCATCTTTGTCTAAAATGGTGCTATAGTAGGTACTCCATACACGGTAGCCACTGAAGCAAAGAAACATAGAGAAAGTTCTCAACCTGGGATTCCACTTGACTTGAGCAATATACAGACACACATTTACCCAGAAATTCATTTAGTAACCTGGGACACCCACCCACATTAGGCTTCAGGTACAACACACTCAAAACAATGGGTTGCTCCTCTCTAGCCATTCCTTAGTTACTCATCTTTCGTGATCAACACATCCTGAACTCAGTGATATGAGACAATCCAGTCTAAACTGGCTTTAGAAACATCTGCAGTAAGATAACCTCTGGCCTCAGAATGAACTTTTAGGGAAAGTCTTCCATTTACTGTACATCCTATACCCTTGATTGATTGGGTAAGCATATGATTAAAATCAGGTATGTCACAGGAAAGACCATGTACAATGAGTATGAACCTAACCCATGCCTGTTAATCAAAGAGGAGAGCACTTATATTCCATCCCTAGCAACTTGCTCCTCCTTCCCAGTAGTCAGGTACTCTCAAATACTCTAGTTAATATGGTGTACTGTTTACCTGCAATATATTTATTCTGTAGTTTTGTTTTCCCTTTCAGTAAAATTCCTTGCTATTTTGCTGTCGCATTTTGACTTTGAACAAGATTCCAAGAACCTAAGGACATCTTGTTCAGAAAGAGACTCCAGATTACACTATTACCTTAAGATTTTACATTTATATAATATTTTACATGTTACAAATTCTCCCATACCTTCTTTCAGCCACCCTAATTTTATCATTTGGTTTTATGTATACAATCAGAAGTATATTTACATTATTAAACATTAATATCTAGACTCAAGTTCAACTTGGAGCTTGTCTTCAGGTACTAACTGTTCATCTTGGGATATACAATTTCCACATTTCCAGGAGCCAGACAGTTTCCTAATTCTTTTTGAGCTTTCAGCAAATACTAAGCAGACAAGAAAATTTGCTTAAATTCTATACAGGAGGCTACAAATCTAGTGTTTCTTAACCCACGACTGCTGGTTTTCTCGGTATTATTTGTTGTGAGATATTACCTTTAATGGCTGAGCCATCCCTCCAGTCTTTCTCTCAGTATTTTTAAGGAAAGTCTTTTTGGTGTTTTTAATTTTTTACATTTATTTATTCAGTGTGCATGTGCGTGTGTGTAAGACATCATGCAGGAGTTGGAGTTGATTCTCTCCTTCCATGACATGAATTCTGGAAATGGAACTCGGGTACTCAATCTTGGCAGTGAGTGCCTTTTCCTACTAAGCCATCTTGCTGGCCCAGGAAATTATTTGAATGGGATAATTTGTATCTTTTATTCAAAATGCCCCTGAAACTTGTAAGATTTGGTACTTTCTTGCTCCTAGAAATGCCCTTGTGAATCTGGCCCAGCTCAGAAGTATGTTTGGGGAGGGGGGCAGAGCCATTTCAAGGCACTTTTCTGTGAAATTGCATTTATAAGAAATAAAAGTCTGTTTAAAACGTGTATATTGCATTATTGTTTTCTTATTCACTTAGGTATTTTTGTTTCGAACACTCAGTGCTATTGCTTGGAACATTCCCTTTAAGTTTTGGATGAACTGGATACAGTTACTTCACATATCTCGATGGGGAGTTCTATAGAATGAAAGCCTGGACTTTAGCATCTGCAACAGGCTAGGCTGGGGCACCTGTCCCTAATGCTGGGAAGCAGAGAAGGATTAATTCAATGTAGCCACATTGCAAAGAGGGAGTTGCCCACCCGCTCCTAACTCATTATTGTCTGTGCTGCTTAGATTTTGTCTGGGAAGAGGGCACCTCAACTGGAGAACTGCTTCCATTAGATTGGCCTGTGGCTGGGTCAATGGGGTATTTTTTTAAATTAATGATTGATGTGCGAAGACCCAGTGCATGGTGGGCAGTGCCATCCCTAGACAGGTAGGCTTGGGTTGTATAAGGAATTAGCCAAACATGAGTTTGGGAGCAAACCAATAAGCAGCGTTCTTCTGTGGTCTTTGCTTTAGTTCTTGCTTTCAGATTCCTGCTTTGAGTTCCTGCCCCGAATTGTAGCATGACTTCCAGTTGTTCTTAATAATAAAACCCAGAGTCAGATTCAGGGGTTAATGCTGAAGATCAGAGAAGCAGAGCAGCCAGCCACTAGAGAGTTCTTTTACCTCTACCAAGGCTCAGAGTGAATGGGCAATCTTATCAGACTACATCTCCAGACTGCTTAGTCTCCACAAAACCTGAGATTGCAACTGTGTCGACCAAACCCCAGACTACCACTGTCTCCAGCAAACTGCACTGAGATCCTGTCTCCTTTCACCTTATATTTCTCTCTCTACCCAGCCATATCACTCCTGTCTCCACCTCCCTAGTTCTGGGATTAAAGGCATCTGATACCAAGATCAACTTTGTTTGAGCTCTGTTTCTCTTTTAGACAGATTCAATCTTGCGTAGCCCGGAGTGGCCTTGAACTAACAAAAATCTGCCTCTATCTCCCGAGTCCTGAGATTAAAGGTGTGAGCCACCACTCCCTGGCCTCTAGTGGCTTAGCTCTGCAGTCTGATCTTCAGGCAAACTTTAGTTGTTAAAACAAAATATCACTAAACTGGCTTCCCTTTATAACAGACTTTAATCTGTAAGCTAAAATAAACGTTTTACCCCAAATTGCTTTTACTTATGGTGCTTATTACAGAAACAAATAAAGACACTGTCTCAGCTGGGCTGTCCTGCAAGGTGGGCTGATAAAATGTCAAATTGTAAATCTGAAAATTACTGGGGATACAAACTTACCCTTAGAGGTTAGTGTTTTCTTCTTCTGTGGGAATAGTGTCACCGGTGAGGTTTAGCTGTTCCTAGAATCTGAGATAACTGCAGGTTCAGGACAATGACTTGTTCCTGGACAGTCAGGCCAAGTAAAAGAGAGAGAGAAACAAAATGAAGGAAGAGATGTCAGACTCTCATCCTCCTTTAGTTACCTGTGGACCCAATTGAGGAGTCAATACCTTTTAGGAAAATCAGTTTGGACATGCCTGTTTCAAACTGAGCTGATGGTGGGGTAGTTATTACAACTTCAGATGCCTTTAGGTCTTTCTCATAGAACTAAGATCATTTCCTGGTTTGACTTTTTAGAGCTCAGATCCTTGA
Organism: Alexandromys fortis; assembly: GCF_014885135.2. Classification (NCBI taxonomy): domain Eukaryota; kingdom Metazoa; phylum Chordata; class Mammalia; order Rodentia; family Cricetidae; genus Alexandromys; species Alexandromys fortis. Next base: position 1,862,451 of record NW_026068052.1, on the reverse strand, counting down.
GGTAAGTTTTATATTATCTATGACCCAGGAAATTCGGCTCATAGGGAAAAATCAATAAGAGCTTTGGTCAGAACATCTACAAAAACACAAGTGTGATAAATGAATACCACAGTGTTAGTAAGAAAGTGAAACCCAGGCTAAAATTCAGGGCTATTGGCTATGCAACATTAGGCCAATCATTCTACTTCTCTGAACCTCGTGTTCTTCTCTGTTAAATGAGACACAGTGGCCTACATTCCACACACAGTTGTTCTGAACATAAACTGTAAAAGCACTGTAAAATTTCTCTTAAAATCCTCCTCCACTAAAACATAATCTGTGATCTCTCTCTAGGCTGGAAGTGAATGTAGCATGGTCCTGAGCATATGTTTTAATGCTACTTGATGGCCTGATCAGTGGGGCTGAGATACATTGCTGGGGACATAGATGCAAATGGCACTCTGCCACCAATGAGGCTTTCTATTTTTTAATGAAAAATTACTCTCATGGAGTGAGGGTTTTCCCATATGTTCATCCACTCAGGAGTAGCCAAAGATGTTATTGTAAAAAGAAGATTCCATGTTGTGCCATCTTGCTTGTTTATCAAAAGAAGAATTTCTGTATCTTTATCATTCTTTGTGGATTTCTGCAAACATTTATCAGTTACGGCAATAGTCATTTCCTCCAGTGAGTAAAAGATCTGGTGTTCTCTGCCCCCTTGGTGAGTGCATCTTTAAATTTATTTTCTAAATACTCCTGGAAGCCTTGCTTATATAAATGTGCTCAGCATTTTATTTTACTGAGCCTTCCACCTAGAGCAGCTGTCTTCTTTCTGTCAAACCCAGACCACTCTGGCCTTCAAAACCCTGCTTAAAATTCATCTGTGCAGAGTGCTTAATCCATTAGCAAAGATTTGGTAAGCTCTGGCTTGAGGTAGGCCCTGTGGGGGCTAGGGCAGGGTCCTGTCCTTCAAGGAGAGCTGGAGGAAAGCTGGGCAAATGAGCCACTTACCCAGAATGGGGATGAATTAGCAACCCTGAATAGTTTGTGATGGGTGTCCAATGATCTGTATGGGTGCGGTGTCCTGGTGGAGAGCACTGCAGGCAGCAGGCAGGCTGGCCATGGAAGAATGTGGAACATGAACTAGATCTTAGATAAGAACCAAGGAGCTATAAATGCTCACTATTTTCAAGTGATTATCACATGTCGTATATGCGAGATGAATTATCACAATATAAACAATTAAAAGTAATTAACAGAGGCTAAGGAAAATAGCTCTGTGAATAAAGTACTTGTGGTGCAGGCATGAGGACTAGAGTTCCAATCTTCCAAGTCCATGTAAAAAGACCAGCACTTTTGGTAGCTGCTGGTAAGCCCGGCACTTGGGAAGCAGAGACGGGGCATCTCTAGTGCAAGCTGGCTACCTAGAGTAGCAGGAATTGGAGCGCAGTGGACTCATTGAGAGATCCTGCTATAATAGATAAAACGGAGAAAATTAGCAGCATAAATTTAAGAAAAGGAGAATGCACTGCTTTCCATATAGGTAGAGGAAGAAGACAGAGGAAAGGTGTAGGGGAAAAGGGCCAGCCAGAGAAACCAACCAGTCCCTGTGCATGAAATCTGGCACCCTGACCCTGAACCCAGAGTCACCGAAGAGAACCACATCCTAGATCTGAAACCTGAGCCAGTGAAAGAAAATTTTAGCCCTGAACCCAGAACCAGAAAAACAGCGACTCTGAAACCAGAGTCAATGAAACATATTTGGGCCCTGGAATCAGAGCCAGTGAAAGTAATGTGCTCTGGTCCCAAAATTAGAGCCAAAAAACTAAAAACAAAACAAAACAAAAACCAAAAAACAAAAGGCCAGTGAAAGAAACACAGTTTGTCCCTGAAACCAGAGCCAACTCTGCCCCTGACCAACTGAAACAGGAAATCAACCAATCCCTGAGCAAGAAAACCAAGCAATCCCTGAGCATGAAATCTGGTACCCTGACCCTGAACCCAGAGTAAGTGAAAGAAACTTGCCCTGGATCTGAAACCTGAGCCAGGGAAAGAAACATTTTAGCCCTGAACCCAGAATCAAAGAAAAACACCCTAACTCTGAAACCAGAGCCAAAGAAACACACTTTGGTCCTAGAACCAGAGCCAGTGAAAGGAATACACCTTTAGCCCCAGAAATCGAGCCAAAAAGCTAAAAAGGGCCAGTGAAAGAAACACAGTTTAGCCCTGAAACTAGAGCCAACTCTGCCCATGTCCAGCTAACCTAACCAATCCCTGAGCAGAAATCTTCTCCCTGGGAAAGTTCCACCCCTGAGAAGCACTATATAAACTCCTCTGCCTGTTCAGTTGCTGGCTGCCCTTTACTACCCTGGCAGAGGCATCCACACTCCTGGACTCCTCCTTCCCAAATAAATCTCTTTCTTAAAGAGTTTTGGGTGAATATCTTCTTTCAAAGGCACAGAGCAGAACCTTTGCTGAGAGGTTCCTTTAGGGGGACTGAGCAGAAAAAGTAACAAGTTTTCTCCAGAGCTGGAGGAGATTGCTACATTCCTGCAGGGCCTTCCCCTTTCGCAGAGGGAAGCAGAAGCAGCGTCTTGGGCCGCAGAAGAGGCAGACAGCACTGCTGGGACATTCCCTTAGTAAAGGAACAGAGCAAAGCTCAGCTGTAAAGGCTCTCTAGGAGAGGAGCAGGATTGCTATAGTCTGCAGGGAGACCATCCCCCACCACACCCCAGCTCCAGGTATCTCCTGACTTCCCGACCAGTCAGAATACCTTTCCCTCAGAGCCTTTCCTTCAGAGCTGACCCTTTGGCAGCTCCAGGTAGCTCCTAGACTTCCTGGTGCGTCAGGATACAGGTCCCTTCAGAGCTGTCCTATTGCGGCTCCAGTGTCCAGAACTGGCATGTTGCAGCTCCAGAGCTTTAACACTCACTCACGAAAGGAAGTTGAAAAGGGAAGGGGACTAATGTCTTAATAAGGCAAAGAAGCAGGAATGTTGACATTTGTTCCTGAACAGTGAGCGTCCCAGAGGCAGCAGTTGCAGAGGCCCAGTGGCAGCGCAACTACAAATGAGCTCAGGGCCAGCTTGGGTACCAGGCCAAGGAGTCAGATCACTGTCGGTTCATCAGTGGGGAGTTAGTAAGGATTGCTGTGCAGGAAGATAACCTGATACAACCTATATTTGAGTTAGACTTATCTAATGACAGCGTGCATGATGGCCTTGGAGTTGTAGGGGAAAGACGGTGTCGACAGCAGGCAGGTGAGAGGGAGAAGGACTCTAACTTCCAGCTGGATTATCACTATACCCCTCCAGGACTGCAACACTGTGCATGCCTAGCTCTATGAAGGTGCATTTGAGATTTGATAGTAGGTAGGAGGTAATTTTGAGGACAGAGCATAGATTTTATATCCAGTTAGACCTAGATACAAATTCATACTGTGCCACCTAATCTCTGTGTTGGGAGAGCAGGTCCTTTGTTTGTCCCGGCCGCCCAGCTAGCTTACACCCAAAATAACCACACAGAAATTGTATTTATTTAAACACTGCCTGGCCCATTATCTCTAGCCTCTTATTGGCTAACTCTCACATCTTGATTTAACCCGTTTCTATTAATCTGTATGTCACCATGAGTTCATGGCCTATTGGGAAAGATTCAGCATGTCTGACCTGGTAGCTCCATGGCAGCTCTCTCACTCTGCTTCTTCCTCCCAGAATTCAGTTCTGTCTTCTCAGCCTACCTAAGTTTTGTCCTATCAGGCCAAAGCAATAATTAACCAATGAAAGTAACACACACACACACACACACACACACACACACACACAACACACACACACACACAGAAGAACCTCCTCTACCAGATTTGTATCAATGATTTTATTCCTCTGAACCTGTTTCCTCATAGGTGGAATAGCCACAACAGAAACTCAGATGGAAGTTAATGAGAATGATTGTCACACAGGAGATGAAAGTTAAACCAACAATCCTCCCCTCCTTCCTTCTAGATCTGTGTGGCCCTGAGCCCCTTTTTCTCTGGGGGTGGTGCCATGTGTAAGAACAAAGTATTTGTTCCTGAGTCACTGTGTTGGAAAGCCCTTGGCTGTCTATGTCTTTCTCATTTCTCTTACTCCCATAGGAGAGTTTAGGAGAGTTTATTTATCTCATCAACAAACATTTATTTAAAGTTTGTTGTATGGCATATACTGTCTTATATGTAAAGGAATGAACAAAACTAGACAAATCTCTGCCATTATAGAGCTGGTATTTTATTTGTGGCTGCAGAGGGATCTCAAATCAATAAATATTCAGTATGTCGAATGGTAAAAGAGGGAAAAGGAAATGGTAGGAAGTTGGTCAAGATTAAATTGCTTTATTTCTTTATTAGGTGACACCATAGAAGAGACCATGGACTAAGGGAGAAGCCATGTGGCTCTGTGGGACCTTAGCCTTCCAGAAAGGAGGAACTACAGATGGAGTGATTCTTCAGTGGTTTAAGTAACAATAAAGGACCTAATGTGTTTGCAACAGGGTGACCGTGGTGCTTCAAAAGAGAAACATCCCCCATAGATTCACATATTTGAAGACTTGGGCCCTAGATAGGGCCACTGTTTGTAGAGGTTGTGGAAGGTTTAGGAGGTGGAGACTTACTGGAGCACGCATGCCACTAGGGACAGGTTTTGAGAGTTTATAGACTTGCCCCACCTGCAGTTTTCTCTCCCTGCTTTGCTTTTGTTATTGAAGATGTAACCTCCCAGCTGTCTGATCTGCTCACCAACTGCCATGCCTCCTCTGCCATTATGAATATTCCTTCTGGAACTATAAAACCAACTGAACCCTTCCTTCTATACGTTGTCTTGGTAATGACATTTTATCACAACAATATGAAAGTAACTAAAGCAGTAAGCAAGGAGAACAGTATTGGGATAGGAGTCCAGAAATATGTTCAGTATTCAGACAAAGTAGAGCAAGGTAGGCACTCAGAGCAAATCAGAGAGCCATGGGAGGGAGAATTTGATGCAGAGTGACTGACTTAATCATTTTAACAGAATGTCTCTATAAGGGACTATGTTGTAGAGTGGGAAGAACAAAAGCATTTAGACTTGGTAGAAGGGTATAACAATCTAAGGGTCATCCAGGTGACAAAGCATTAAGAGCATCAACCAGGGTGATGAGAGGGAGGTGAGGAGAAATAATCAGGGTCTGGACATATTTTAAAGGCATAAATGGCACCATTCACTAACTGATGGGGTAATGCATGTTAGGATGGACTCAAAGGGGTTTTTTTGTTGTTGTTATTTGATTTTGTTTTGCCTTTTCTTCCTTGAGAAATGGAAGGATAGGGTTGCCATTTACTGAGCTACATTTACTGAGGAACTCATTTGTCACAAATCACTTCCCTGATAATTTTATCAACTGTGAGTGACAAAACACTGGAGAGGACCATGGACTTTAGGATCGTACCCTGAAGTTTAGGAAATACTGAAGTTTAATATGAAGAAGAGGAAACTCTTCACTGACTGTCACCACCTAATCTCAGGACCCACTCACTTTTCTTTAAAAAAAGAATATACATATATACACATACACATATATATATGTGTATATATACATATATTATTCTTAGTTGTCCACATTCGCCTCCATCTCACTTATGATGAGGATAGATAAATTTCTAAATTTCACTGCATATTTGACATTCATTTTTTCTTTCATGTTGATTCCTTTTTGTACATCACACATTTTGTATTCATTTTCTCCCATTAATCTGCCTGCTGTCAGTTTATTTAATAGGCTCAATTACTGAGAGCCCTAAGAGACTACAGCAGAACTCTTCCCCTTTAAATGCATCCCATTTAAGCACAGCCATCTTACAAAGTATCTATTCTAAAAGTATATACTGTCATCTCTGCTTTTCCACATGAGAAAACTGAGGTGGTCTAAGACAAGCGAAAACCACTTGTATTAAATCACATAGCTGAAAAGTAAATAATTTAAGATTCAAATGAGGAAATATCTCCAAAAACCCATATTCCCCTCAACTACCTCCAATCACTAAGTGCACCATAGCTACCCTGATGATCTCTATGCCAGCTATTTATTCTGTGGATTAACCATAGTACCAAGTATTTAATATCAGTCTCTGCCAAATTCTTTAGCACATTCCACTCAGTTGGTTTGTCAGGGATTGTCAACAATTTTTGCCTTTGTTTTTTGAGATGTGAATCTGACTGTGTTCTCCGGGTTGTCCTTAATATCTGGGCTCAAGTGACTCTTTCCCTTCAGCCTTCCGAGTAGCTAGGACTACAAACATACACCACTACATCTGGCTTGTCAACGAATTTATAATCTTATTGCTCAGGGGTTTTCAATTCCTATTTCTTTTAATATTCGGCCCAGGCAAACAAACACAGTAAATGAAATTCAGTGGGTAAGAAAGGCCTATGAGTTAACTGGGGGGGGGGGGGTGCTGTTCACTGGTATAGTGCTTACCTAGCATGTACAAGGCCCTGCGCTCAGTTCCTAGTGTTGTTGGTGCTGAGGATGGAATCCAAGTTCTTGTGCATGATTTGCATGTGCTCTATTATCGAGCTACATCCCTAGCTCTATCATGTGGCTTTACATTCTTTGTATCTTTCCATATACGTTATGCAGTTCAAGACCCAAAAGATGCTTCTTAAATAGTATTCACAGACTTCTTTGGAATTCTAGGTAGTCTAGTTCATTGTAGAGGACTTCATGCCCTACTCAGTAACCAAACAATTTCAGTGCCAACTGTATGGTTGGTACTATGCTAGGGTTTTGGAACAGAAAAATTGAGAAAGCATGATTCTTATCATCAAGAAGCTCGGTTTAGCGGTGAGAAAACCATATGAGACAGTCACTCAAAATATGCCATGATACTTGATATCATTAACGTGTGTATGTTCAATGATAGCACAAAAGAAAATCTGGAGTAAGTTGTTAGGCCATACTAAAGAGAACATGCACATTGATTCTTGAAGGTTTTGGAGGTGGGGAATACTTTTAGTGAAAAATGTTCACTTGGGCTAATATGAAGTGATCTGAGAAGGAATAGTGAATTTAGCAATGTGGTAGCATGACTTCTTTAAAGGGTAGCAAATAATAATGTTGAAATGACAGATTATATGCCAGCCAAGGAGCCCATACCTTGGCATCACACAAGTAAGATAAATGGCTGACAAGGACAGATCTGAGTCAAGGGCTAGGAAGGGTTATGTAGAACTTGATTATTCCTGTTTATCTCAAAGGGGCAGTTTTAGCTGTGTGTAGCCATATGGAAATGTGGATCCATTGTTAAGAGGTCTTGTGATTTTTTTTAATATTTAGAAAACCAGGAAAGCGAAACCTCCAGATTTCCAAATGCTAGAATTGAATTTGCTTTTTTATTCATTTTATTATTTTTAGCTAATATTATAGCAATCACAGCACATTTATTTGCTGAATGTGGTCTACAGGTTTATCATTTTTAGACCTATGCTATGGGGGACAAGGCACTATGGTAACAGAAGCAAACTGAAGCAGTGCATCAAAACACACACAACATATTAATAAAAGGGAAATTGTGGGCTGGGGGTGTAGCTAGGAGGTAGAATGCCTGCCTAGTGTATATGAGACTTCTAAGTTCCATCCACAGTACTTCATCAACATAATGATAAATATTATCATAACCACATCTATTTCTCACTGCCCTGGCTCACTGTGATATTTCTAAAGCATATGAAGCCATATTTTCTGCTTCTTGGGAATCAGAAGGAGGTCCTAGGTTAAATGCATTTTTAAGACTTCTGAGAGTAATGGTGCAAACAGTGTCTTTCTTGGTCCTGTCATTAAAATAAGAGTCACAGTGAGATGGTTCAGCTGATAAAGGTGTTTGCTGCTCTAAGTACAAGTCTGAAGACCTCGCCTTGATCCCGGGAACTATGTAAAGGTGGAGAGTGAAGCAGATTCCATAAAGTTTTGACCTCCTCATGGGTTCAGTGACATGTGAGTCCCCCAAACCAATCTCTCTCTCTCTCTCTCTCTCTCTCTCTCTCTCTCTCTCTCTCTCTCTCCCTCCCTCCCTCCCTCCCTCCCTCCCTCCCTCCCTCCCTCTCTCTTTCTCTAATTGTGATAGATTTAAAACATTTAAAAGCTGGTAGAACATGGACGCAGAACCTAGAAAGACCCTTGAGAATCACCACTACTGCCACCATCACCATGTCAGGAGATGTGCTGCCATTTATTTACCTTTTATTTGAGATGATTCTAAAGTAGCCTTTTAAAACTGGGCGTGCAATAAAGTCAACATAGCCAGTGATGAGACAGATAAGGCACAATGTAATAGCTGTTACAGTTTAAACTCTTGGTTTTACAGTTGGAGAAACCAAGCCGGTGTTTCTCCATTCCCTCAAAAAAGTACGTTGCTTTGCTCAGAGTGACCCAACAAACTACTGGTAGAGTGAGGCCTCCTGACTTCTGGTTTAGCATTCTTTCCAATAATCCTGGCTGTGATAATTAAGGTAAATCGGCCTGGCGGTTTTCCTAGCATCTAGAATTCCTGGTCTGGACAAGTAGATCTTGAGAGCTGCTGTTGCAAGCCTTTCTTTTCCTCCTTATCTGTGTGATGATGAGTTTTTTTTTTTCAAACCTTCTGTTTCATGGGTAAAGGTTAAAAAGAGGACAAAAAGATGTCTGTGAAGCACTGAGACCATTCACAAGGCTAAGAAAGAAAACTTGTCTGTGACTGATATATTTAAAGCTTATGACCTCTGTGCTCTCTGCACCGACCTCTCCACCATATGCTTTTGGTTTTGTTTTTCCTTTTGTCTCCCTTTCTATATTCTTCTGCGCTTTTCTTCGCCTTTATCAGTCTAGGTCTTAGGCCCACCCTTAAGTGCTCTGGGGCACCGTGGAGCCTCTGGCTTTTACTATGCTTGCTTCAAGTCAATAAAATTGCTAATTATTCATTTCTCAATTGCATGGAAATGAGAGTGCCTACTGGCTAAACAAACGTGCATGCTTGCTCTGCTACCGCCACTTAACGCTCTGAAGTCTGAGACGAGTAACGCTTGTCAATTGTGACTCTTGACAACTAATCTTTTCCATCCTTCATTTCCAGGTCCATTGTTCTGACATTTGCCATTTTTTTCCTCTGACCCTGTTTCTGATTGGTGCAGCTGTTGAAGATGCTGCAGTTGCAGCATGTACATCTGGAACATTTGGCTGACTTGTTGAACTTCCCCCAGGGAGTACTCCAGGGGAAGCATGGGAAGGGTGGAGAGGCCAGAACAGTTGCCTGCAAGTAGAGATGCCAATAGTGTCTGGCCATTCTGTGGACCACCCTTGTAAAAATTCACCTCGCCGTGACCCTCAGTTTCCCCACCTGCTTCTTGAAGGCTCATGCTCGTTCAAAACTTCCACAGCCCTAACGGAAGATAAACTTTTGGCTGTGGGTTTTCTCACACAGCACTTTCCGCATTGTGAGAGGGGTCAATGCATATCTGTTGAACGGATTACTATGTCAAGAAATCCTAGGAAACGGTTTACACTCTTCGAGGGACAGCATCACTTCAGCTTCACTTGGCACTAGTCACTTGGCAGTAGGCTTTGACTGTGCCCCCAGACTCACTCAGGGAGTGAGACCGCCTGATTCCCAGTCTGCTTGGCTCCCAGGCTCCTAGGTCTCCTTTTCTTCTGGCGAGCCATTGAATTGCAAACACAGCAGGCATGGTTTCATTCCAAACCCTGAACTGTTTTAATTAGTTTAACGTCTGTTAAACGCTTTGAAGATGGAAAGCAACAGATAAGTACTGGATGATGTTATTAACAACTGCAGTTAATTGCAAACATTTCTATTAATGCTAGTTTCTGCCTCCTTTTCTTTGCTCCACGTCCTTTCCAAGGTTCCCAAATTCTTCTCAGCCTCCCCCCCCCCCGCCCTCCCCCCATAGCGGCGCTGAAGGGTTAAAGCGGGGTGGAGTCCAGAGATGAACGACAGAGGCAGTCACCAACTGCAACGGGGCAAGCGGGAAGAGCTGGGTGGGGCTGCCAGGCAGAGGTGAATCCCCACGCCCCCAGGCCCCGCCCCACGGCTGGAGGCTCGAGTGGAACGGCAGGGGGCGGGGCGCCCGGGCCTGGCGGGCCCGTGGTTGGGCGTCCCGGCCGCCCCTTGAGGCATGGGGCGGGGTAGGTGAGGACCTCCTCCCTCATTCCCTCTTGGGCCGCGCCGCCCCTCTCTCCCGCCCCTCCTCCTCCCTTTCCCACCCCTCGGAGTGGAGCTGCACATGCGGCTGCTCCCTGTTCTGTCCCGCCCAGCCACCGTCGCTCAGGAACGGGTCCCTGAAGCCCCCAGCCGATGGCAGGACAGTAACCGCCTGTCAGGGGTCGCGAAGGGCTGAGGCAGAGGCAGAGGCTCCCGGGCCTCAGATAGTGGCCGTCTCTGGAGGCCATGGGCTACCCTGAGGTAGAGCGCAGGGAACCCCTGCCTGCAGCAGCGCCAAGGGAGCGGGGCAGCCAGGGCTGCGGCTGTCGCGGGGCCCCTGCTCGGGCGGGCGAAGGGAACAGCTGCCGGCTCTTCCTGGGTTTCTTTGGCCTCTCGCTGGCCCTCCACCTGCTGACGCTGTGTTGCTACCTAGAGTTGCGGTCCGAATTGCGGCGGGAACGGGGAACCGAGTCCCGCCTCGGCGGCCCGGGTGCTCCTGGCACCTCTGGCACCCTAAGCAGCCCTGGGAGCCTCGACCCCGTGGGTCCCATCACCCGCCACCTCGGGCAGCCGTCCTTTCCGCAGCAGCCTTTGGAAGCGGGAGAAGATCCACTCCCCCCTGACTCCCAGGACCGGCACCAGGTGAGTCACCTAGGAGGGGCGGCGGCCTCGGAGGCCCCCTCCCCTGCTAGGTTGGGCGGGGGCCTGCGCCGCAGGGCTCGGGGAACTCTGCCACCCGGAGCCAAGTTACAGGGCAGGACCTGGGAGTGGGCCGGAGAGTTTGGGAGAGGTTGTCCGGGGCAGGTTGTCCTCAGTTCCTGGCTTGGCTCATTCAGACCCTCTCGGGTCCCATGGACTTGGAAAGGCCGGGCTGCATGCGCCGCCCCCCCGGGGGGGTGTGGGCTGCTTCGGGGAAAAGTTGGCTGGCCTCGCACCCGGGCCGGCGGAGAGGTGCCTGCGCCGCCCCCGTGGCCGGCTAACGGCGAGCTGCTTGGCCCCTGGTGCCCCTGGTGAGGTTCCCTGCCCGCGGTGCTTGTTTCTTCGTGTCCCGAGCTGATGCCAGCCCTAGCAGCTCCTCTTTGGAGTTGGAGCTGTAAACAGCTGTAATAACTGTTCCACGCCCGTTGAAACAACTTTTAACCGTACTTTGAGCGCCGGGTTCTTGTGCGCTGACCAGAACGTGAGCTTTTTCACACTTACCTGCAATTTGAGACTGATTGTCCTCGGCGTTCTAGTGAGGATCAGCGCCCCTGAGGAATTCTGGTAGAAATATGCCGTCTTGCTAGACAACTTCTGAACAGCAGTTTTAAAAAATCTATGGAAATAAAACTCACCCTTTGCATGCCGGTTCTGACGCTCTTGTTGCTGGACTGGGTGCAGTGGGTGTGAAGAGTTTTCAGCATCGCTAGCTTCAGAACAGGAAGTTGGATTTTTGTTTTGTTTTGGATGTTCTTTAGAGTGTTTGTATCCCTTTCAGCAAACCATTAGCTTGATTGTTTTCCGAACTTTTTCTTCAAGTAAATCCAGCGTACTTGATGCTAAGTATTCTCGTGGTTGCCAAAGTTGTCTTCCATGTGTGTGACTCTTAGGCAGAGCAGCCAAGGACCTTTTTGAGGTGGTTAAAGACTGGTGGTTAGTTTGTACCTTTTTCTTTTCTTTTTTTTTTTTTTTTTTTTTGAGAAAACGACGAGTTGCATAAGTAACGTACTGGAGGTGACACATAGAAGCGGCTGTATTTGGTGCTACATCCATAATCATTGTCCCAACTCTTTAAATATTATTCATGCTACTTTGACCTTCAAAGTTGTACACTTTAGAGCTGTCGCGTTCATGACAATGCGCTGTCAGGACTGACACTTTTCTTATTTCCAATGTGCTTTGTGAAGTTGCCCCAGCCCTAAAATGCCTTTCAAACACACTCCAGCTTATGTAACAGCTTATCAGAGAAGAGAAGCTGCAGGCATGCCTCTCATACGTGAGACTTTAAACACTGTGGCCAGATGAAAATTAATTACGACTCTGGGTCTTTTCTTTATCTCCCCTCCCCCCATCCCCAGTAGAAATATTTAGCTGCTGCACATTAATATTCTGTAAAAAGTATCAGCGAATTCAACTTCTTTCCTCAAATGGTGGTCAAGGATTTTTGGCATTCAGGGTGGACCGTCGTGTTTGTAGGTGGGGGATCAGCGGGACGGCTGTATTCTAGAGCTTTCTGTGATGGCATGGGACTCTCATAGCTTTGTGACGACATCTAGTTGCTTACACTTGTGCAGCACTGAAGTACGTAGGTGTTTCAACACGGCTTCTTCTCGCCTGTCCTTCACTCTTTCTAGTTTAGTCTTTTGGGACAGTCGAAGCAACGATAGTAGCTCTTTACGTGGATTGGCATCAACTTGGAATTGAAGTTTTTCAGATTTGTAAGGTACTACCTTATAAATATAGACCCCGCGGGAGAAATAAATGGCCCAAGATATCATAGCTTGAGTCAAAACTAGGATGAAGTTGCTCCTTCCTCTTCCAGCTTAGTACACATTACCCCATAATATAGTATCTGCCATTTTTTTGAGGGAAATGAAATGACAACAGGTTGGAGCTCCATAGTAGACACTTTATAAAATGAAAGGCTGAGATCTGTGTCATTTTGTTCTGCTCTAACTACATTTTGACCAAACTAAGTTTAACCACATACTCCTTATTTGTCTTGAACTTCATTCACGTTCAGGAAAATTGGAATATAACTGAAGAAATTTTAGTTCCGATTCAACTTGTTTCTCTTGAGGATATTACTTTTGGCATATACATAAACAAATAATGAATAAATAAATAAATAAATAAGGGAAAAGTTGATTGGCTAATCGAGTTAAATTGATGTGCTATATCTTGGGTAAAATTTCTAGTGCCCTGGTGCACCCTCTGCTGGTTTTGCAGTGACATTTAATTGTACTATCTGCTGACAGTCAAAATTCTGAGTTGTTCTGACAGATTCTGATTCATAAATAAGGAAGTAAACAGCCTCCTGGGACTTGGCCACATAGGTCATATTTTATGTTTTAGCTTTTCAGTAGAAACAGCTGCTGTTACAGCAAGTTGGACAGAGAGGAGCAGAGACCAAAACCATGGATCCTCCAGTGGGCAATACATTGGGTTTCCTACCAATGTATTTATAAAGAGTGAAGGGAAGATGATGGTACTAAACTGTGGTGAGCAGAACAGTCAGAGGCATTTCATTATGTAAGGTCATACCTATATTTAGGCAAAGGTGAAGTTATTCAAGCCTGTGGGATGATTGGACTGCGGGCTCTCAATTATGACTCAAAAAAGGACTCTAGAATCATTGAAGGTGTATGTATAACACACTACAATTTAAAGAAAAGGATGCAGAAGGAATTAAGGACATAAAGTAGGAAGATCAGCAAATTTCTGCAAGGGAGGTGTTAGAAAAGTCGCTGTTCATAAAGAGTGAGAGGGTAGCATCTGGAATCATGAACTGTCTCCTTTAGTTGAAAGAGTTAAGAAGCTGTATCTGGATCCTTAGTAAAGATTAGCTTAAGAGCTAGAGATACACCAGTAGTGTCTGAATTTGATAACAAATAATTAAAAGCATTAAAATCATTGGATCACACTATAGAGAAAATGATCTGGTCATGATTATGTTCCTCATATGTCAAAAACATGGTGGAAAATCTCAGGAATGTGTCAACAACAAAACAAAACATTTTTCTATGAAGATGATTAAAAATTCATTTTTGTCTACAATCAGACAGAAAATTCTGGTGGCTGTTTCTCAAGAAAAAGCTAACAGTGGATTGATGAAAGTCTCCAGAAACCCAATTAAATTGATCAAAAGGGGGAGAGAGATGAATATGGTCAGTATGTTGGCGTAATTTGATGATCTAAGCTGAATACATAAAAATTTCTCTGTTAGGTACAGTGCTAAGTACTAGAGGTCTTTTAATGTTGAGAGAGATAAATAAAGGTATCATCTCATAATCTAAACTACAGGCAGATCAATAGGAATTTATTCAGGATGGTTGGCGGTGTTTGAGGTACATTCCCTATTATTTGAGGTGATATAGAAGTCAGCTTTAATCTTCTTCAGACATTTTGGGTATAACTAGATACATCATTAGCATACCAACATTTGATATGCCTACTAACTAAGAATCATTCTAGGAGATTCATGCTGACCATAACAGATCCCACAAATTATGGAATCTTGATAAGTTGTTTATGGTTTTTAAGTGCAGACTTTTCAATGAGTTCTTTAAGGCTTTTGAACTGATTTCATGAAATCCCTCTCATTTCCACTCTCACTAATTTTATTCCTGGAAGTCACCCACCATAATCTCTTTGGGGATTATTCTGTAGTTGTTACTGATTTTCATTTTAAGACATCTACCTTTACATTAAAAGTCATCAGAAATCTACCTTCTGTATTGTCTTTATGATTCCTGACAGCACTAATTATAGCTAAGTAGAAAATAGTTGTTGAACTGAATTATCTGGGGGACTTGGGTAACATTTATAAAAAACAAAGGCATTTTGTAAAACAGGCCTGTTTCTTTCTGGTCCTGTTAAGTATGTGAACTGTCAGTTTTACTTAGGTAAATAGTTCTATTGGTAATATTTCACTGGTTTCTAAAATAATTAGAAAGTGAAGTTGAAAAGAGAAGTCCTAACCATGTGATCCTTTTCCTAGCTTCCCACTTTCCCTCTAAGATGGTACTAAAAGCTTTTTGTAGTACATTGTTTGATATTTTATTTGCTTTTAGGTTTCATCTTCTTTCTTAGATCTTGTGAAAAATGATCTGTAATTTATCTGTAACTACCTTAGAGAGATCTCCTTATACTAGAGAATTTCTGAAGCGATTTTAATTTCCAAGAATATTACCAAGAAAAGCCTTGTGCCTTTGTCTATAAGGCTGCCACTGTAGAGAACCATCTTTGTTTTACTCCTCTGTTAATACCCAGCACTTAATTAATTTCTTTTCTTTTCCTTTATTTTTATTAACATATAATACAAATACAGAAAAATATACACATCATAATTGTGCCAATTGATGAAATATTACAAAGTGAGCACACTCATATTGCTTGCATCTAAGTCAAGAAATAAAATATTTTTAACATCCTGAAAACCCTTAATTGTGTCCATCTTTATCACTATATCATCCTCACTCTCCAAAGATGATGAATGTCCTGACTTCTATTACCAGAAATAATTTTGTTTATTTTGAACTGTACATAAATGAAATCAGATAAATGTATTCTTTTGAGTTTTTTGGATTTTTGGTTAATACTACATTTGTGATAACCATACTGTTGCAGACAGAGAGATTTTTAATTTATATTTTTGTATATTTTGTTGCTGATATGCATAAATTCCTAATAGTAATAAATATGTAGATTGTTTCCAGTTTGGAGTTATTGTGAATAATGATGTTTCAGATAATTTATGCATGTATTTTGGTTCCAATTATTAGAATTGCCATTGAAGATATACCTAGGATTAGTTTCTATGCAATGGAAAATACATACTTGGAAATTATTGATGACAGTTTTTCTAAGTTATTGTCAACTTTTATTCTCACCAGCAATGTTTGAAAATGGCAGTTTTTATATTACTTTGCAATTACAGCCATTCTGGTGAGTGAGTATTTAGTGATATCTTGTTATTGTATGTGATATTGTTGGGACTGGAGCCCAAGACTTCAGGTATTCTAGGTAAGTAGTCTACCTACTTAGGTAGCTTTATCTTAGGATTTTAATGGATTCTTCTCAGAAGACTGATGAAGTTGTGTTCCTTATCACATGTATTATCAGTTTGGGTATCTTTATGAAGTAATTTTCCATCTTTTTGCCTATTTTACTGTCAAATTGCCCTATTCTTATATAATTAAAAACATGATCTTTTTATTTTTATTTATGTGTATGTGTGCTTGTGTATATGTGGGGGGCATGTGAGTGCAGATTTCTGCAGAGACCAACAGAGGGCTCTGGATTCACAGGAGCTGGAGTTATAGGCAGTTATTAGACTCCTGACATGGGTGTTTCAAACCAAACTCATCTATTCTGCAGGAACAATACACACTCTTAACTGCTGAGCCACCTCTGTAGCCCTAGAAATCTTTATTTACCTTGAAGTGAGTTATTCTTATAAATGCAAAACAGCCCCAAATTTGGGGCCTACTTTTATATTTATTGATGAACAGAGGGCTTTAATTTTAATTTATCAAAAATTCTTAATATTTTCTTTCATGAATAGTGTTTTTATATTCTGTTTAAGAAGTATTTTTCCAGGGCTGAAGATATGGCTCAGTGGTTAAGGACATGTATTGCTTTTGTAGAGGGCCAGAGTTTGGTTCCTCACACTCACCATCACTCACTCAGCCCAAAACCACCTAACTTCATCTCCAAATAATCTGAAGCTCTCTTTTACACACACACACACACACACACACACACACACACGCACACGCAAGCCACCCAAAACAGTTTTTTTTAAAAAAAAGAAGTATTTGCTGACTTTGAAATCATTAGACATGCCCATATATTATCATTTAGAAGTTTTGTCTTTGTGCCAGCCACAGATTTACAAGCCACCTGGGATTGATTTTATGTATGGTAGAGATCAGGCTCTATATTTTTCCATATAAGTATCCAACTGATTTAGTCCTTTTTATTAAAAGGACTTTTTCTACTTTTCTACATTCTTACTTTTTCATCCATTCATTGTTTATATACACCCCAAATTGTTTTTGAACTGTTTATTTTAGTCTGTTGATCTGTTTCTCATCAGTCTGTTTTCTGTTGCTATAACAAAATAATTGAGGCTAGATACTTGAAAGCAAAAGAGATTACTTAGGTCATTTAGGGGATTCAGAAAACATCCATTCAGCTTTAGTGAGGGTACTCTTGACTGGATAGAAAAATGGTGGAGAGAGAAATAAAAGTGCAGAAAAGTGAAAAATTGCATGGGTCCACCTCACCTCATTCATAGCAGCCTATATTTTTGAGAACTAATGGTCTGTGTAAGAAAAAGACGAATCCTTGCAGAAGGAAGTGCCTTCAGTGGTCTTGCCTCTTAAAAGTCTTGCCGTATCAACAGTGTGACTCTGGAGCTAATCATCCATCACATGAATCCTTGGGGGTACAAAACCATAACAATAACCTATAATAAGCTTTTAATATCTGGGAAAGCAAGTCCTTCCTACTTGTTCATATGCTTTAAAACCATCCACTCTCATCATTCACATTTTTACATGCATTTTAGAATCAGCTTTTTTACATGTCTCAATAAAAGAGAAATCTCTTAGAATGTTTATTGCAATTACATTGAATCTAAGAATTGTGTTAGTTAAGGTTTCGTTTCTATTGCCATGATAAAATCCGATGACAAGACAACTTGTGAAGAGTTTAAAGGAGCTCACAGTTCCAGAGGGTTAGTGTTTGTGGTGGAATGAAGGTGTGGCTACAGGCAACCAGAGCAGCACTTCAGAGTTTGCATTTTTGATCCACTAGCAGGAAACACAGAACATGGGGAACAGTGAAAGTCTTTTGAAACCTCAAGCTCTGCCCTTGTAACACACCTCCTCTAACAAGGCCATACCTCTTCATCCTTCCCAGAGAATTACAGCAACTAGGGACCGAGTATTCAAACATATTTTGATTATATTCTTATTCACCACATAAAACCCAATTTAGGAGGTCACATCTTCCAGTTCAGGAACATGTTAATTCTTGTTTAATTTTCCTAGCAATAATTTTTCTTTCTTTTTCTTTTTGAAATAGGACTTCTATGTGTAGCCCTGCTTGTCCTGGAACTGTAGACCAGGCTGGCCTGGAATTCACAAAGATCTGCCTGCCTCGGCTTCCTGAGTGCTGCGATTAAAGGCTTGCACCACCACTGCCTAGCCTTACTTTTTAAAAAAAATTAATAGTGAGAGGATTTCCAAGGTATGTTTTTAAATGTCATTATATATGTTATGGTGGATGTTGTGGTTCACTATGTAAATTCCACTTCAGAAATGCAGAATTTATGCCCTCAAGTATCACGAGAACTTTCATGAGGCAGAGTTCAGCTGAGAATTGTCTTTTGATGATTTTTTTTCAATCAAGGAGAAACTTCCTTCCAGGGCTGCCTGCATCTAATGACTAACCAGTGCGGAGCTGTAAATCACTTTCCCTTTCTTCCAAATTGGGAAAACATTGAAGAGTCATATACCAGCCATACCAGCTCAAGAGGTCAATAGAAATTTGGTTAGGGCAATTTGGTGATTGACTTTTTTCCTTGTCTTACACATATGTTGATCCCCAAAGCACTATTGATGGAGGAAGGTCATTGGTTAATAAAGAAACTGCCTTGGCCCATTTGATAGGCCAGCCCTTAGGTGGGTGGAGTAGACAGAACAGAATGCTGGGAGAAAGTGAGGCAGATGCCATGCCTTTCCTCTCTAGGGCAACTGCGATGAAGCTCCAGCCCAAGATGGAGGTAGGTGAAGGGGAAATGATGCAGGAACGCAGCCTGCAGCTCCTTCTACACACTATCTAATAAAAATCCTGCATCGTAATTTTTCAATTGACTTGGTAGGAAACCCAATGTGGGGCTACATAATTTTTAATTTTTGTGATTATAATATATATTATAATATAATTACATCATTTCCCCTTCATCTACCTCCATCCAGACCCTCTCATGTAGCTTCCCTTGCTTTCTTTCAAATTCATAACCTTTTTTCTTTTAATTGCTTTAAGTTTAATTTTAATTGCTTCTTGCTGATGTTTAAAAATCTGGTTTAATTTTATGTATTAAGTTTGTATCCAGCAGTTTGCTGAACTAGTTTATTGATCCCAATAATTTATTTGCATGTTCTTTTGGATTTTCTATATGTCTATCAAAAAGTTTATGGAAAATATTTTAATTTTTTTATTCTTTTCCTTTTTAATCTATACACCCTGGAATGTGGTTGATATGTCCAGTGACACTCCATTGAAGAAAACTGACTTTCCCTTTGCAAGCAGACATCAAATGCAATTAGCTTCTTGGTTGGGGTTGAGACCCAGAGTTCTCATTGTCCTCTCAGTGTGGGGACCCTTTCTGACTAGAACCTGTCCAGATCTTGGGAATGCTTTCACAGTCTCTTTGAGTCCATCTGTGTATCAGCCCTGTTGTGTCTGGAAGATACTTTTTTTTTTTTAATGTTATCTATCCCATCTGGCTCTTACAATGTTTCCTCTTGTTTGTCTGTCCAGATTTTCACTTTTTTTGCTGTTTTCTTGTTTTCCTTATTTATCCATCCATCCATCCATCCATCCATCCATCCATTTATTCTTCTCTCATATATTACACCTCAATTACAGTTTCCTCTCCCTCTTGTTCTCCCAGTCTCTTCTTCCCCAGATCCACTCCTCTTCTGTTTCCCTTCAGAAAATAGCAGGACTCCCAGGGATATCAACCAAACATGACATAACAAGTTACAGTAAGACTAGGCAGAAACCCTTATATCAAAGTTGGGTGAGGCACCCCAATAAGAGGGAGGAAAAGGGTTCCCAAAGCAGGCAGAAAAGTCCTAGATATCCCCCACTCCTACTGTTAAGAATTCCACCAGAACAGCAAGATATACATCCATAACATATATGTACAGGACGTGGTACAGACCCACACAGGATCCATAATTGTCAAATCAGCCTCTGTGAGCTCCTGTGAGCACAGGTTAGTTAATTCTGTAGGTTTTCTTGTGATGTCCTTTGACCCCTCTGGCTCCTACAATTCTTCCTCCCTCTCTTCTGTGAAATTCCCTCAGCTCTGCCAGTTTGACTGTGGGTCTCTGCATCTGCTCCCATCAATTGCTGGAGCCTCTCTAATGATTATGCTAGATTCCAATCAAGTATAGCAGAGTGTCATTAGGAATCACACACACACACACACACACACACACACACACACACACACACACACAGAGAGAGAGAGAGAGAGAGAGAGAGAGAGAGAGAGAGAGAGAGAGAGAGAGAGAGAACATGAAATTGAGTGGGGAGGGAGGTGGGGATCTGGGAGGAGTTGGGGGAAAGGATGAATATGATCCAAACATATTGTGTGAAAGAAACTTTAAAAATTAATTTTTTTATTATATTGGCTAAAACTTTCAGACTAATGAATGGAAGTAGTAATAGCAGACATCCTTGTTCACTTCTGAACATTGGAGGAAAACTTTCATTTTACTGTTTGTCATATGTTTTATTATTATTGTTAGTTTTAAAAAATATTCATCAACTTTAGAATTTTCTTCTAGTTTTCAAAGGTTTCTGAATAACATAAGGAATTACATCATTGTATTCCATGGTTTTCTTTTATATATTGAATTAGTAACAGAATTTTTCTCCCTTATTCTGTTAATATGGTATGAGCCAACCTTATTCCCCTTAGGACACAGCCTCTTTAGTTTGAATGTGCTGTCCAGTTCATATCTATCTGGAATTATTCTACTAACATTTCATTTAGAACCTTTGATTTTTATGAGTGAGAGAGATTAGCATGCAACTTTCTCTCATCAAGTTTGGCTATCAAAGTTATTTTATGCTGTCATTACTATTTTGTTTGTTTTATTTGTTGCTTACAATCATTCTTGTAACATTGGTAACATTTTTTTCTTAGCTGTTTGGAAGAATTCATGAAGTCATTTTGCCCTAGGGAAGGTTAAATTGTGTTTGGTGTCCTAATACATATAGGACATTCAGACAATAGCTAACAAAAAAATAAAGTACTTAGAAATAACTTTAGCCAGGAGTGTCAGAGACCTGAACAATTAAAACTATAAAACAATGCTGAAATAATTGAAGAAAACAAAAATAAATTAAAATATATTCCATATCTATGTATGGGAAGAAGAAAAAATTGGCGAAATGCCTTTACTATCCAAAGAAAATTGCCAGTTCAGTAAAAACCTTATCAAGATTCCAGTGACACAATCTAGGTGTGTTGTCTCAGAATAACTCTAGCACTTGAGAGACAAAGGCAGAAGGATTATGAGTTTAAGGGTAGCCTTGAACACAGTGAGTTCTTATCTCAAAAAAGTTAAACAACAACAACACACTTCAATGGCATTTGTCACAGAAATAGAAATTCTGAAGTTTATAGGGAACCACAGAATATTTCAATCTACTTCTATTATCAATTGTATATCTTATTTTTCTACTACTTGACCGTTTTGTCATATGCTTGATTGCTTTTGAATGGATGGCATATTGTATGTTTGTATACATATGCATATACACACTTATTACACACACACACAAATGTTTTGGGGCCTCAGTTGTTTTTATTCAGATAGGAGTTATATTTCTGGAAGTTGGCCTCAGGTGCTAGCAATCCTATGTTAGCTTAATCCACCATGATATTGAAATCATCTGAAACTGGCTTTCTGTCCAAATGAAAGTTGATTGACTATTCTTTTAAACTATTGTTCTAATTCAGAACCTAAAGATTGGTGCTTTTTCCTGAGTTCTTGTTCCTAGAAGGGTCATGAATTTCAGTTTCTTTTCTTCTTTTTTTCTCCTGACTCTATGTTCAGTCTTTTAATAGTATTACATATTCATGGTGTCTCTTCACAGCATTCGAAGCCCTAAGACAGTGGTACACAAATGTGGAGCTATAACTGTTGAGCAGGTCAGAGAGAATTCCTGCACTCATGGAATTTTGAGTCAAGTGACTAAGCTAGAAGAATTCAGTTTGATGATGAAGCAAGCAGTAGGGGTAATCTTACTGCTTGAATTATCTGGAACATGTGATAATTTTGAACAAAAAAGTTGAACACCTGGAACAAACTTTTGAAATCAGGGGACATTTTCTTGACAAAGCATATTCTGAATTTAAAACTGAAAAAAAAATATCTGGATAATTTAGTTTCCAGTAATAGGAACTGAATATGCAAAGGCATGGAGGTGAGAGAGAACATGGCATGTTTAAGGAATGAAAAAATCTATTATTTATAAAGCCACAGTTATCAATCCATTATGGGGCTGGCATAAGGATAGACATTATAGGTTAATGGAACAGAATTGAGAACCCTTACATTATAACCAATTTGTTTTTGAAAAATATAAAAACTCAAAACAAAAAACAAGACAGTCACTGGAGTATAAGATTCCCTATTCAACTAATGGTGCTGGGAAAATCATATAGCCACATTTTAAAAAAGGGTGAACTTTATAAAATAGACCAAATTCACCTAAATAAACATTTCTCAAAAATAGACAGATGCCTAATAGTTTTATGAAAATAAATATAGGAGTATCACTAGTCACAAGGAAATGCAAATTAAAACTACCATTAGAGACTAGTTCTCCTCAGTAAGAATGCCTAATATCAACAACAAAGACTAAAGATAATGTATTTGAGGATGTTGAGGAAAAGAACCTTTTCATACACTATTGGTTAAATGTATATATATGTATGTGTACACACACACACACACACATGCCATATCAAACGATGTGGAAATGTTTCTGTGTCAAAAGTTTCAAACAGAGTTGTCATATGATTTAGCAATCCTACTACTGGATATATGTTTTAGTTTGAATATGTCCTCCATAGGCTCATGTTTGAATACTCAGTCACCAGCTGGTGGAGCTTTTTCGGAAGGTTGTGGAACATGTGGGATGTAGAGGCTTGCTAGAAGAAATGAGTCACTAGACAGACTTTGAGGTTTTACAACCTAGTTTGGCTTCTAATTTACTCTCTGCTTCTGTAGTGTGATTATTCAATGTGAGGAGGCAGCCTCCTCCTCCTGCTGCTGCCTTCCCTGCCATGGTGGAATGTATTCCCTTGAACTGTAGTCCAAAGTCAACTGTTTTTCATCTCTAAAGTTGCTTCTTGTCAGGCATTTTGTCACAGCAGGGAGAAAACTGTCATGTACTGTGTATGTCCAATGGAAATGAAGTCAGTCTTTGGAAGAGACAGCTGGCCTCCTCATGTTTATTGTAGCACTATCAGACATAGCTAACAAATGGAAATAACCCATGTACTCATCAGTTTAGGTGCTGAATGGGTATGAAAATACAGCCAGGTATGCTGATGGTACCTGTAGTCACAGTACCCAGAAGTATGAGGCAGAATGACTGTAAGCTCAAGACCAGCCTGGGGCATATAGCAAAACCCTATCTGGAAACAAACAAGCAACCCACAAAATGAAATAAAACAGAAAATTGTTACACATTCATAATGGAATACTAGTCAAGCATAAAAACAATGAAATTCTGTTATCTGTGACAGTATAAATGGAGCTGGAAATCATTTTGAATTTTTAAATTTCATTGAATTAAATGAAAAAAGGTCAGACACAGAAAGACAAGTACGTATGTTCTCCTTCACATATGGAATAAAAAGTTATTGTATAGACTCTAAGAGTAGACTAGGATGGTGGTTACCAGATGGTGGGGAATAAGTGAGGAGTAGGGAAGATTTATGGGGAATAAATTGATCAATATGTATTAAATTATAGTTATCTGGAAAAAGATGATCTGTTATACTGTTGCAGAGTAGAATGACCATAGACAGTGTATGTTTCAAAAAGTTGAAGAAATTATTTTGTATAGAGGCTTCTATTCTAGGCCCTCTACATAAATGCTCTGGTTGTGTAGCTTAGTGTTTTGTGGGACTCCAAACAGCGGGGATAGGGGGTGTCTCTGAC
Organism: Alexandromys fortis; assembly: GCF_014885135.2. Classification (NCBI taxonomy): domain Eukaryota; kingdom Metazoa; phylum Chordata; class Mammalia; order Rodentia; family Cricetidae; genus Alexandromys; species Alexandromys fortis. The sequence goes on along the minus strand of NW_026068052.1, from coordinate 1,838,587 downwards.
AGTTTTGCCTACTCATGGGACACTTTACCTCTTATTGGGCTGCCTCACCCAGCCTTGATGTGAGGGTTTGTGCCTACTCTTACTGTAAACTGTTATGCCATGCTTAGTTGACATCCTTGGGAGGCCTGCTCTTTTTTGAAGGAAAAGAAGGATGAATGGATCTGAGGGGAGAGGGAGGGTAATGGGAGGGCTGGAAAGAGAGGAAGGAGGGGAAACTGCATTTGGGATGTAATATATGAGAGGAGAATAAATAAGAAAGAATAGATTTTATATTTTTCACTATAAAGGGTAATAGTTGGTTAAGAGATAGATGTGTTTAACCTGATTTAATCATCATGCCTTGGGTATCCTGGTTTCTCTTTATTCACACATCTTTTTCCTTTTACATTTGCTCTATAATGCATACATATATTAAAACATTATGCAGTGCACCATTAATATGTATGCATTTTATGTTTATTCTATCAATTAAAAAGTCTTAAAAGCCATGAATTAAAGAAAAGAGTAAATGTAGACATGTACTATACAACGACCCTGAATTAACTTTAAATAGACTTAAATTTAAATGCCAGAACAACATTTTTAAAGAAAACAGAAATTTTCTTGACCTAGGATTGGGAAAATAGTTCTTAGATATAGAACCAAATACATAATCCAACAACAACTCAAATACGTGAATTGCATTTTTTTTAAAAAAAACTTTTATTTTACTAAAGAAAACTTTTTAAAAATGAAAAGAAATATGAGAGTAGGAGAAAAGGTTTGCAAAAGAGGCCTCTTGAAATGCAATAAATAAGAAGACAAATAGGGAAAAGATACATATATTTATCGAAGGAGAGGCACAAATGTCCAAAGCTACACAAAAATCTGCTCAACACTTATCAATCACGTATATAAAAATCAAAACCACATTGAGGTGTAATTTTATACCTATTAGAATCACTATTATGAGAAATATAGTAAACAATGGAGATGTGGAGAAGGGGAACGCTCATACATTGCTGGTGGGGATGTTAAATGATATAGTGGTTTTTGGAAAATGGGTTTTCAGCCTCTTAATAAGTTAACACAGAATTGCTTATTGCATTATGACCCAATTCTACTTGTATGCATGTGCCCAAAAGAATTGAAAACGTCTGTTCACACAAAAACCTCTATAGGAATGTTCACAGTGAGTGGCATTATTCATAATTTTTAAAAAATGGAAACAACCCAAATATCTGATGAATAAACAAATGTGGCATAAAATTCTAATAGAATATATTTCAGCCATAAAAAGGAATGAAGTTTGAATATCTGCTACTACATGGTAGGATCTCAGAAATATTATGTTAAGTGAAAAGAGCCAGTCACAAAACCCACATTTATATTGTATAATTCTATTTGTATGAAATGTCCAGAATAGGCAAATATGTGGATTCAAAAATTAGATTAGTGAGTGTATGTGGTGAGTGGTAGAAATGGAGATTCACTAAATGTGAGCATGAGGGCACTTACTGTGGGAATGACAATGTTTCACAATTGATTTTACCATGACTAAGGCAGTAGTTGTGTGGGGCTTTAAAGAAAATAATGCAAGAACTATCATAAAATTACACAGTTCAGTATAGTTGCTATAAAAATGAGTGAATTGTATAGTATATGAATTGTATCTAGATGCATCTGTTATTCTAAAGATGCATAAAATAAAAGTAATGGACAAATAAATAAGAGATGTTAGTTTTTTTTGGTATTTATCTTTACATTGATGTGGGAGTGTCATATATCAATCTGTTGATTTCATTGGCTGAGCAATAAAGAAACTGCTGGCCCTGATAGGTTAAAAGATAGGTGGGTGGAATAAACAGGATAGGATGCTGGGCGGAAGAGGAAGTGAGGTCAGACTCTGCTCTGCTCCTGGACAGACCAGACAACTCTGCTCGCTGGAGCAGAGACGCCACGCTCAACTCTCCCAGGATGGACAGAGGCTAGAATCTTCCCGGTAAGCGCACCTTGGGGTGCTTACACGCATTATTAGAAATGGGCTAGTCCAGGTGCTAGAATTAGCCTGTAAGGGCTAGAGTTCATGGGCCAAGCAGTTCTTAAATGAACACAGTTTGTGTGTTGTTATTTCGGGCATGAGCTAGCCAAGCGGCCGGGGTGTTGGGGACGCAGCCCCGCCGCTCCTATTTCAACATTACATGAAGAGAATCATCAAGATTTTTCATTCCAAATACTCCAAACTTTTTCCATAATAGATGTGTTCAGGATTCCAGCCTGGAATAAACTCAACCAGAAGCATCAGGGATGTCAGGCAAGTAATGTTTAATATGAAAAGGCTGTACTGTCGATTCTGGTGTGCACTTCAGAGAAAGAAATCTTTAATTTGTGGGATTTAAGTGAGTTAGTGTGGACAGAATCTAGCATGTACAAATAGCAGTCTGTGGTTTGAATATCCCCCTCTAAGACCCATGTTGAAATTTAATTACCATTGTAACAGTATTATGAGGTAGGACCTTTAAGTGGTTATTAGTCAATGAAGCCACATGAATGAATGCGTGCTATTATCATAGAACTGGGTCAGGAGTCGAGGGAGTAGGCTCCCAATTAATATCCATCTGTTACACTTTCAATTGATCTTCTATCTTCCTTCAGAACTATGAGAAATAAAGTTCTTTCCTTTCTGTTTATGCTTGTTTCTTTGAAACGGAGTCTCATGCAGCCCAGGTTGGCCTCAAACTTATTTGGTACCTGAGGATAAAGCATTCACTACCATCCAAGCTTTGGCTTCTACCTCTTAAGTGCTAGGGTTATAGGCATGCAACGCCATGCCTGGCTTAATAAATTTACTTACTTTATAAATTACCCACTTTGTGGTATTCTGTTATAGCAGCACAAAACAGACTGCGCTAGGGTCCAGCTAATTACTTACACTACAGTGGGTAGTAATTAATTCTGACTCCCAATTGTTATCTCTTTCTTCCTCGTCTGCCCTCTCCATTACTCCCTTTTCCTCTCTATCTGTCTTTTAGTCTTACTCTTTAGTCTTTCTGTTAGAGATAGTGGAATTGTCTCAGACCCTACTTAGAACTTTTTCAGACTTCTAGGTTTAATATATATCATAGAGATGAATGTGAATGTTATTTTCAATCTGAGGTGTGTATTAGTGTTGGAGAACTTTTGCAAAACCTTCCTATGTGTGGCCACATCTAGTCCCACATCTTCAGAATGTTTAGTCTACCCATGGCTTCTTATGTAATGCTGGTGTTCATCTCAATTTTTTGAATTGCTGCTCTAAAGGAAGAAAATAAAAGCAAGAGTGTAAATTAGATAGGAGTTGGTTTCCCATGCCTAACTCCAGTTCCCTTATGATTGGCTATTACATTTTTGTCATTTTTGTCACTAGTCTTCCCATTGATGACCATTGACGCAGGAGCTTGTGTGGTAGCGGATGCTTAATGAACACACCATTTGGAAAATTTGTTAATGATTGTGTGTCTTTTAGGGAAAGAAGAATTAAATTTCAGTTGTCATTTCCTAAGCCAGATGCTGGGACTATGTGCTTGTAATAACCGAAAGAAGGAGTAGTTCCCTGACTTTTGTGGCTTCCTAGGGATTTTCCTGCTGGTAGCTGCTGAAACCACTTTAAAATAATAGACTGCTGAGTAATTTTCCCCATGTACATCCACTTGTCAATGGGCCTGCACTTCAGAGATGAAGACAATTTTTATTGGAGTGATGTCGTATAGCATGGTTTGAAAGCAGACAGCCACAAAGAAATTGATTTTCAAAAGGAGATTACTGCTAAATTTTATTTTGTGGTTTGCAGATCTTTATTCTTTCAACCTGCCACACCACTGGCCTGCAAGGTCAATCAAAGTTTAAACAATAGTATATGTCTAGAAGCATTGCATGTTTCTAGAGAACTTTTAAAACTATTTCTTATTATCGTGGGGGTGGTGGTATATCATAATGTAATGTATGTGTGTAGGCCAGAAGACAATCCTGTGAAGTCAGTTCTCTCTTTTTCCCCTTATGTTGGTGCTGGGAGTTGAACTCAGGTAACCAGGCCTTCATGGCAAATAATTTAATCTGCTGAGCCAGCTTGCAGGTCCTAGAGTCCTTTTAATATATAGTCTAAATTGTTAAGGTGGCAAAACTGAGGGATTTTTCTGGAAGGATTGTTACACCTGCATTTAGACTCACGGGAAGGAGAACGGCAGATTTCAGGTGCTTCTCAATTTCAGTGAAGTAGAAAGGCAATACTTGTGGGGTTCTAGTTCTCAAAACTGATTTAGCTATCAGAGTCAACCAAGAAGTATAAACTTCCTTTGTTTTTAATGACATCAGACAACCTTGTTAGGTGCCATTAGTTTCTGCATGGATTTCCATCTGCCACCTCAAATTTAGTTAGCTAAATTGAATTCATCTCCACTCTTCCCTTCTCCTACTGCACACACTAAATTTTAGAAAATTAAACCATGGTTTTATTTTTTCAATAACTCAGGCATAAAATCTCAGATGCATTTCATTTCTCCTTTTCCTTTGCTACTCATACTTAGCATTCTAGTTGCTAAATTGATTCATACTTTCTGATGCTGATTTACATTGTTTATGTCACCTGCATCTAGTCTCTGTTATAATTCTGATTGTATTTGGTTTAGCTACTATTCAAGTTCTTTTTCCCAAATCTGTGATCCTTCCTCAGCTTCTTATTTCTCATAGTAATTATGGACTAGTGAGTTACTTTGTTCTCTACTGGAACTTTTCATGCCACCCCTTCCTCAAATACCTTTGTTTTCCTCTCCATTGCGTGTACAGAAAGCTTCAGTCTTTTTGGAAACATTCCTGAGCAATCCTGATGCTGTCCTTGCTGCTTGCTATCTACTTGAGTTCAATTTCATCTGGACAAATCCACTGTCATACCTCTTGCATTCTTGCCTGTATTTACCTATTTCCCCAAAGCTGAATGTTCAACCTCTTCTTGGAGCCCTCAGTCTTTCAGAGCTCAGCTCAAATCTTATCTTTTTGATAGATTCATCCTTGTCCATTCATCCATCTCAACATTCTAAACCCTTCATTTGCCATTGTATTGAATTGCAGATTATCTTGTTTTCTCAATTAATTGAAAAGGGTTTTGAAGGCAGCCACTTTATACTGATTTTAGTAGAAACCTCTAGTTTTACGTAAATTGGTTTTCTTCCTCTGCATTCGTACCTCCATTGTTGTGTCATTTTTCTCATTAAAAAGTTCCTTTGGATGGTAGAATACTCCCATGTTTAAGGACAAATTTAAATATGCGACATTTTTTCTGATCATTTAGCCCTTAGTAATATTTTTCTTTATTTTGTTTCAACTAAATCTGCATTTGTGAGACACCTGACACTATATCCGGCATTGGAAGAGCTAGAAAGGTAAAATCAATCCCTGTCATTAGAGACAGGCTCAAATCTGAAGGGAACATTCTTGGCAGAGGAAGCAACACGATCAAAGACTTGAAGAGAGCAGTTTGGGTAAAAGCTTAGAACCCAGGATTTTATTTGATCGAGAACTATTTGTCATCTTGCAACAGCTCTGTGATAGTGTACAACTGTATAATACAAAATTGTGCTTAATTTCCCATTTATTGATTACTCACCTTATGTTTTCTTTTCCCAATGGCACTGTACTTTTCATTATGGGAAAAAGTCTTGATGACTGGGGAAATCTAGGATTTCACAGCAGAAAACAAGACTGATAAAGACCTTTGAGTACGGCCACGTGAAGATCAAACCATGTATGTTCTCTTTGGGGACTAGCTCGACATTTATTCTTACTAAATTAGATCCTTTAACCCACTGTTGCTAAAATTCCTTCCTGAGGGGGAACATGAGCTGCAATTGCCCCTCTTCCCAAGGTTCCAACAAGAAACTGAGGCAGGAATCTATCAAAGTTCACTCTGATGGAACTATGCATTTATTGAGCTTTCTTACAGAGACCAAATGATGGCTTACTTAGATGGATGGAGACATTCCTTCCCCACTGACCACAACTATAAAGCTTACAAAGCCTTACCAAGCAAGGCTTCCCAAAGCTACATGATGAAGCACCCCCTCCTTCCAGGCTTCCTTGACCTCTATATGCTCTAGCCCTTGTCTCCCAAGCCACTTGAAGATTTGGCAGATGGTAGGGTGCAATGGGATACTCACCTGAGAATCCAATGCCCTATCGTCCTATTCTACCCTCTGTGAGGACAGAGAGAGAAAGAGAGAGAGAGAGAGAGAGAGAGAGAGAGAGAGACAGAGACAGAGACAGAGACAGAGACAGACAGAGAGACAGAGACAGAGAGACAGAGAGACAGAGAGAGACAGAGGCAGAGAGACAGAGGCAGAGAGACAGAGGCAGAGAGACAGAGAGAGACAGAGAGATACAGAGAGAGATACGGGGGGCAGAGGGGCAGACACACACACACATACACACACAGAGAGAGACAGAGAGAAGGGGGGAATAATAAATTGGCAACCAGCCCATCTGGGATGATCTTTTGCAAGAAGGTGCAGCTGTATTCCCAAAGATCTTGCCTCATAGGAAAAGACAGTCACTCAGGACACACATTGCTCCAGTAATTAGCAAGTCTCTGGGTTTCCAGGTTCTTGTGCTTTAACAAAACCCCAGCTCAGGGTCAACTTTTCTGTTTTGTTTTATCAATTCTACAGGATTGGAGAAAATTCCAAATTAGTGCCACTGCAAATTCAGTTTCTAGTTCTTTTTCCCTTTATATCCCACCCCCTGCTCTCCTTGTCTCCTCCTTATCTTCCTGCCTCCCTTCCTTGGTTAGTTCAATTTTCTGTTCTCAGCAGCAATTCCATGCTTTCATTTTGTCCATAAACCTCCTGCCGTGATTATATTCACTTTACTTTCAACTGTTAAACTTAATTCCTACTGCATTTAAAAATATCAAGATTGACATTGAGATCACCCACAAATTCATTCCTTTTCTTGTTAACTATTCTACAGATTCAGCCCACATCTTTGTGTCCGCAGATCTCAGTAGAGGAAGTACGTTCTTCGTTTCTAGACCAGTTCTTTCACTTAGACTTTAGATTCTTTTCCCTCTTACCTTTTCTTAGTCCTTTCTCTTAGTTTCTTTCATATCTTTTTTGTTTTGTTTTAAGATAATCTCATTATGAAACCCAGGCTGACTTCCAACTTTCAGTCTTCCTGCCTCAGCCTCCCACATTCTAGGATAATAGATGTGTGTCAGAATGCTCATCTTCTCTTGTATCTTTGATCTCTCTCAAATGTCTTTATCTCGCATACAATCATGCTTACATAGTGTGTGTGTGTGTGTGTGTGTGTGTGTGTATGAGCGCGCGCGTGTGTATAAACTTATTTGACCCAGCATCTTTTAAAAGATAACTTGTTTCCTTTTTCCCTTACCATTCAAACTTCAGGAAGTAATGAAGTAAACTTGCTGTCTTGGCATTTTAGCCACTCATTGATTCTTCATTTTCTTTTAGTTTGTTTTTTATATTTTCTTTACTACTGAGTCTCTTCTTACTAGGGTCACCCGTGATCTCCATATTACAAAATTTACCAGGTCCTTTTGGTTTTAATATTTTTAATGAAAAAAAATTCATACAATGTATTCAGGTCATGCATTTCCCTTACCTCAACTCCTCCCAGATCCTCTTCACCTCCTGCACCCAATCAATTCCATACCTTTTCATTCTCTCTTTACAAAACAACCAGGGAGCCTGCATGGGACTGACCTAGGTACTCTGCATATGTGTGACAGTTTTGTAGTGTGGGACTCCTAACAGTGGGACCAGGTGCTGTCCCTAACACTGCCTGAGTCTTTGAAGCCTATTCCTTATACTAGAATGGCTTGCCCAGCCTAAATACAAGGGGAGGTACTTAGTCTTACTACAACTTGGTATGTCATGTTCTGTTGATACTCATGGGAGACCTGCCCTTTCCTGAACAGAAATGGAGGAGGAGGGGGTTGAAAGAGGCAAAGGAGAGGTGAGGGATTGGGAGGAGAGGAAGGAGGGGTAACTGCAGTTGGTATATAAAATAAATGAGAGAGAGAGAGAGAGAGAGAGGGGGGGGGAGGGAGAGAGAGAGAGAGAGAGAGAAACAGTTGAACATACCCGTAAGGACATGAGGAATTTACCTTTGGTCATGGGGATTGTGTTTATGGTTTGCTGCTGTTACTAAGGCCCTAGAAACAGTTTTTATTCCTATCCCTGACTGAAAACACCCAAAAAACAAAAGTTTTACAAGCCTTTGAAAGTAAACCTGAGAATAGAAAAATGCCCTAAGATATTGTTTCTTTCCCAAATACTCCTTGGATTGAGCTTCTCCAGTCAGGAAAGTGTTTACACTATGGCAACTTTATTGACTTAGGTACCAGGTTTGCCCTCTTTCTAGGAGCAGAGAAGGAAGGGAAAACTGCAGATGGGATGTAAAATAACTAAATTTATTTTATTTTTTCTGTATTTCACATTTTATTTTATTATTATTATTATTATTAAAAATTTCCACCTCCTCC
>NW_026068052.1:1794889-1829127 GCF_014885135.2 Alexandromys fortis | reverse complement strand
GGGGGTGGGGGTAAGGGGAGATGGGGAGAGAAAAGTGAGAAGGGGAGGATGGGGAGAGTTTGGGGGGAATGGGAGGGTTGGGATGGAGAAAGGGTGGATATGGGAGCAGGGAAGTATATATCTTAATTAAAGGAGCCATTTTAGGGTTGACAAGAGACTTGACTCTAGAGGAGTTCCCAGGTGTCCAAGGGGATGTCCTTAGCTAAATTTATTTTAAAAAGCCCAAAACAAAACAAAAACCTAATAAAACAAAGTCTTTCCCTCACCAAAACCCCAAGAAACTCTTTTATGCATACTCACAAAAATACAAAAATGGAAACCAAGTATACAAGCAAAAGACTTATTAAGAGAAAAAATGCCCAAACAAAGCAATTTGTGACAAAAAGTGTACAAACATGCCATTGAGTTTGTTTTGTGTTGGCCATCTACTGCTTGGCATGCAGCCTACCTTGAAGTGTGGTTAATATACTCATTGAAACTCCATTGGGAAAACTAATTTTCCTTTGCAAGTGGCTGACAATTATAGATAGTTTCTTAGTTTTGTTTCTGTTATACTAGATATTTTCCAATCATTTATCTTTCATTTAAACTTTTGGTTTGATGTAGTATAAGTGGTGATTATGTTACTTCAGTGATTACTGTTTCTTAGTGAGTATTTATTAAATGTGAGAGTTAAATTATATTTTAAATGTTGAAATTGAAACGTAATTCACACATGGAATTCATCCATTAAAAGCATAACATTTAATGATCTTAGTGTATTTATAGAGCTATATAACTGTCACCATTGCCTGATTCAGGAACATTTTCATCACCCTCAAAAGAAACTCTGTGCTATTGAGAATCACTACCCAACGCTGTATTCCAAATAAACTACCATAAATCTACTTTTAACCACTAATCTGCAGCCTCAATTGTTTTACTTATTATGTTTATTTTATATACATGAATAATATGTGTTCTTTTGTGTATGGACTTTTTCAGTTTATATATACATATGTATATATGTATATGTATATATATATGGTAGTGGGAGCGGCAGCTTTACCCGAAACAATTACATGGAAACTGTATTCTTTTAAACACTGCTTGTCCCATTAGTTTTAACCTCTTATTGGCTAGCTTTCACATATTGATCTAACCCATTTCTAATATTTTGTGTAGCACCACGAGCTGGCTTACCAGGGAAGATCTTAACCTGCGTCTGTCTGGAGTGGATGAATCATGGCGACTCATTTGGCTTCTTTCTCCCAGCATTCTGTTCTGTCTACTCCGCCTACCTAATTTTCTGTCCTATTAAAGGGCCAAGGCAGTTTCTTTATTTAACCAATAAAATCAACACAAAACAGAAGACTCCCACATCATTTACCCTTTTTCTGTTTAAACAAAAAAGAAAGGCTTTAACTTTAACATAGTAAAATTACATATAACAAAACAGTTATCAAGCAAGAATTACAGTTACAATATTTATATCTATTTTATCCTTTATCATAAATAAGGAAAACTATAACTATAAATAATCATTCTTCAACTCCATCAAAGACTCCAGAAGGATATAATATTACCTAAGCAAACAAGAAGTAAGCAACTTCCAAACTCTAGAAATGACAGAGCCATTTTGCTGCCTGGACAATCACCCAAAGTTCCTCTGCACCGTTGGGGCATCCATCTTCGGCCTACAGGCCCATAGTTTCCAGCAGACATTTCCATGAAGCAGGAAATTTCAAAGGCAGTTCAGTCACTATCTGCTGTGTCCGGCAGAATGTCTCGCAGACTCTTTCATGAATCAGGAACCCCGAAAGACCATCTCACCTTTAGGCAAGTTCAGCAGTCTCCTTTCTGCAGGTTCTTTGTGTCCATTTATGCAACAGTCCAGGCAAGAACAATTTCTTGCCCAAATGGCTATCAAACTCCATAAGGAGCCTCTTTGATGCCCATCTTGCTCTTGAAGTAGATTGGTGCTGCCAAGAGCAGATGTGTCTCATTGTCATGAAAAGCCCTAATTTATTAAAACATCTTAAATGCCATGTTCTGTAGTCTTTGAAAGATTTGAAGAATGCCTATCTAATTGAAATATATCTCTATATATCTAGAAAATCTAATCAACATGACTACAAGCTTAACTATTAGCAATGATTATCCATTAACAACCTACATTTCCTAATTATACAGTACATTTTTAAATGAACTACACAATCACAATACCTTAATCAAGATCACAAATACATATAACAAAACTGACCTTAAAATCCCTACCAATGTAAATTATTCATATTTATATCATATCCCCCTTTAAATGTAAAAGAACAGTTTTAAACAATATATGGGAACATGGGTGCAGTTTTTTCTCTCCAAACTGCTTCCTGATGAATGAGGGCACTGTTATTTAGGTCTTTTATTGTATAACCTGTCTGCCAGGTTCATCTCAGTTGGCAGTTGAATGAAGTAATTTTCTGAAGGTGTTTACAGCAACCTTGAAGGAGGACGTGGTCTATTATACCATATTGGGTTAGAAGCAATACACAGGGTCTCATCCTCTGTGAAAACAAAAGAAGACCCTCTCCAAAGCATCATATCCTTAGATCCAAAGTTTGAAATCGTAATACCCTTATATCCATTTTGGTTTAGCTTGGCAGCCCATGTAATGAAATGTCTCTCTGTACTTAGCTCCTTTACAGTCAAAAATTTTAAAGAAAACACAATAATACAAAGAATCCAGACTCTCTGTGAATTTTCCATTTTTACGTGGCTTATTTTTCTTTATTTCTCTTAATCTATAACTATCTGTACTCTGTCTCTTTAAAGACTTTACCCTTTTTTAAACCATTAACTTTATTCTCTATATTCTTTTTCTTCTCTCTCTCTCAAGTGTACGTACATTCATCCAACACTGTGATCCATTTATAGGTCTTCTATGTCTGAAATCTGTTCTATTGTGAATCTGTAATTTTTTTTATACTATCCAGGAGCATTTCTTAAAATGTTAAGCATTTCTTAAAAACTTAAGTTGCACCATGTACAGGTAATACGATACCGCCTGTGTCCTGCTCAGTCTAAACCTTAACTGTGCTGTTATTACGGTAATTATGATAGTTCCTGCCTGAGACCAGCACAGTTCAGCATGGCGGAGTTGAGCCGCTTCTGCCTCAGAGCCATTTGGTGCCCCTGAGCCACACACAGTTCCAGGCACACAGCAGTCCACATTGCCATCAAGCAAGCCGTAGCACTTTAGTCCAAATAGTCCATTTAAAAGCTCTGTTTCCTGCAGGAGCCAGAGAGATCACCATGGCGGCACAGCCTAGAAAGCCGGCATTTTAAAACAGCCAGTTTTTTTCCTGTTGCTGAGTCAGGACAGTTTCTTTGCGGCAAGCCACCCACAAACAGCAAAAAGCTGTTTTAAATTGTCTCTCTCTCCTTTTTAAGTCCTCTCAGGTTTTACGTGGAGTTTATTACCACGTTGGGTGCCACTCTGTAGTAGTGGGAGCGGCGGGGCTGCTTCCCACCACCCGGCTAGCTTTACCCGAAATAATTACATGGAAACTGTATTCTTTTAAATACTGCTTGACCCATTAGTTTTAACCTCTTATTGGCTGCTCTTACATATTGATCTAATCCATTTGGTGCACTCCTGACACCAGAGTGGCACCCAACGTGATGGACTAAATCCACTTAAAAACCTGAGATTAAGAATCTCATGCTCTACCGACTGAGCTCCTACTACATATATATACTGGTTTTTTGAGATAGGGTTTCTCTGTAGCTTTTTAAAGGTTCTTCCATATTATAGCACATCTCAGAATTCCATTCTTTTGTGGATACATAATATTTCATTATATGCATTTACCACATTTTTGTTTATCTATTAATTTATTGATGGATATTTGAATTTCTTTCTGATTTGGAGCTATTATGAACAATGCTGCTGTTTAAGTACTATTTTTTCTTTTTTTTATTTTGCATTCTTTTTAATGTAGTGTACTAATCCCCGAGTCTTATGAATGCTAGGTTAGGTCTACCACTAAATTGTAACCCTAGCCTTAAGTAAATGTTTTAAATTCTTTGAGATATATACTTATCAGTGAAACTCTGGGTCATATTGTAATTATATGTTTAATTCATTAAATACACACTAAACAGCTTTTCATAATTGCTGAACCATTTTATTAGTGGACTATAAGGGCTTTAACTTCCTCTTTTAGTTTCATTTCTATTATTATGATAAAATACCCTAACAAAAAACTTTAAAGGAGAAAGAATGTATTTGGCTTCCAGTTTCAAACTATAGTCTCTCAATGTGGGGAAATCAAAACAGGAGCTAGAAGCAGCTAGTCACATCCTCAGTTAAGAACAAGAGAGTTAATGCGTTCATGCTTACTGCTCAGCTTACTTTCTCCACTCTTACACAGTTCAGGATCTCCTGCCAAGGGAATGATGCCATTCACAAGTGGCTGATTCTTCCCGTTTTAATTAAGGTAATCAAGATAATCCTTCAGAGGCATACCCATATAGGCCAACCTGATGTAGACAATCCCTCATTGAATGTCTTTTCCCAGGTGATTCTAGATCGTGTCAAGCTAACAATTTAAATTAACCAGGATAGTTTCCCACATCTTTGTTAAAATTTGTTATGATATATATTTTGGATTATAACCATCCTACTAGGTGTAATGTGGCATCTGATTGTTTTGCTTTGCTTTTCTCTAAAGAGTAATGACATTAGACATTTTACCTGTGACTAAATAAAAGAATACAAAATAAAAGAAACAATTCCAAAAGGGAAGAAAGAAAGAGAATGTCCTGGGGCTCAATCGGCATGGAGCATAGAAAAGAGATCTTGACCTCAAAGCTAGTCATCTAAAGATGAGAGTCAAAATATGAGTTCATTAAGAGGTCATGCATGCTGACAGTGTATCAAATACCAAGACAACATAACCCAGTTGCAGAATAAGCAACATTCAAATTATTAGCAGTTCTATGAGAACTTGAAGGGGGGAAGCCAGAAAATTAGAAAAAATAATACACATTGATATATATATATATTTATGTATATATATTTACACCATTACCTCCTTTCCTTTTCTGCATCCAACCACCACCCTATATACCACTCCTTGACTCTTTCACATCCATGGCCTCTTTTTTCATTAATTGTTGTTACATGCATAGATATGTTTGTATAAATATAAATATATCCAAATATAACCTTTTCAGTCTTTATAGTATTATTTATATGTATGTTTTCAGGGCTGACCATTTGGTATATATTTTCCCACTAAATCGTTTTTAAACTAGGTGCTGTGTCACACACCTTTAATCTCCGCACTTGGAGAGGCAGAGGCAGGTGGATCTCTGTGAGTTTCAGGCCAGCCTGGTCTACATAGTGAGTTCCAGGGCAGCTGGAGCTATATATAGAGAGCCTTTCTCAAAACAAGTTTTTTCCATACAATGGGTTTTGATCATATTTCCCTCTCCCAACTCCTCCCAGAGCCTCCTTACCTTCCTACCTACCCAACTTCATCTTTTCTCTTTCTTCCTCTCCATCTCTCTCTTTCAAAAACACCACAAAAGTCACAAAAATGAAAATGAGAACAAACATGTAAAATTAATAAGCCAAACAAAGCCAAAACAAAATAAAAACTCCACAAAAAAAATAGCCCATGGGGTTTGTTTTGTGCTGGCCAACTATGCTTGGGCACAGGCCCTCCCCTGGAGTGTAAGGTTGATATACCCAGTGACACTCCATCAGAGAAAACTAATTTTCTCTTTTCCAGCAGTTATCAATTGCAAAAACTTCTTGGTTAGGGGTGGGACTTATATATTGTATGAAAAATAATTTAAATAGAATGCCTTATATTGAAATGAAATAATTAAATTAATAAAAATTAAATAAAACTAAAACAAACAAAATTTATGACTGTGTGTTCTAAAATCTCTCAGTCTCTGCACATTGTCCAGTTTTAAGTTTATGTGTTAATTCCTTCTATTGAAAGAAGCTCCTCTGATGAGGGTGAAGCAAAGCACTGATCCTCTGTGAGATGTATAAAGCTCTTTTCCCATTCTGTAAGTTACCACTTTGCCTGACTAATGGTTTCCTTTGATTTTCAGCTTCATGAAGTTTTATTTATTAATTGTTGGTCTTAGTGCCTGTGCTATTGGTGGAAAAGAATTTTATGTGATACTTTTTTCAGTGTTGGGAACTGAACCTAGGGCTTTGTACTTGCTAGGCAAGCACTCTACCACCCAGCTAAATCCTCAGTCCATCCAGGTTAGTTTTATTGGAAGTGCCTTCAGAGTCTAATAGGAAACTACTTATCATAAATTGTATTCATTTCTTCCCCCACTTTAATTATAATCCTTTTCTGTTCATTTGAGTGAGTAATACCACTAATTTTTTTACTTCTCCAAGCCAGATATGTGAAAATTGTTTTTAGATTATTTCTTTTTGCACTTCTTTACCTACAGTATAACATCTATCTCTATAGATTCTACCTCTTTAATGTTCCCTAAATATATTTTTTATTTCAATGCCTGACGCTTCAAATGTCATCACCATGTCAGTTTAGTTTGCTTTTTCACCTTAAGTGTCAATCTACTCTTTAAAAAAAGTTCCTTGACTATTCTTAGCCATGTCTGAAACTATAGTGATTTGAATGAGAATGGCCCCAACAGGCTCATGTGTTTGAATGTTTGGTCCCCAATTGGTAGAACTGTTTGGGGAAGATTAGCAGGTGTGGCCTTGTTGGAAGAGGTAAGTCACTTGGGGTGGGATTTGAGGTTTCAAAAAGGCCAAACCAGGCCCCGTAGCCTGTTGTGCCTCCTGTTTGTGGATTGGGCTGTAAGCTCTCAGCTACTGCTTCAGAGCCATGTCTGCCTGCCTGCTGTCATGCTTACCACCATGATGACCATGGATTCACCCTCTGAAACTCTGAAACTGTAAACACCAACAGACTCTCTTCTAAAAGGTGCTTTGGTCATGGTGTCTCCACAGCAGGTGAAAAGTAAAAGAGACATAAGTAGATCCTTTTGATGTGGCCCTATTGAATTCTGTACTTAGTAATGTCTTTGCATTAAACTATAAAAACATGGTATTCTATGATTTTTATTTAGTTTACCTGCCTTCTCCATGGAGTTATTTCTGTAGTAATCCTTGTTTTATATGAATTCACATTTTTATCATCTGGAGAAAAAAACCATAAATACAGTAGTTACCTCAAACTTTTCCATAGCTTCTTTTTGATACATAAGCCTTTTTGAAAGAAATAATGAGATTAAGATAGTTTTATTTGTCTTGGGCATATGAAAACTCAAGGAAAATATTTTTTTATTGCTAATATAGATTTAGGCTTTCATGGCTGTCTATTTATTGAGAGAATTCTGTTCTTGGTGGGACCTGAAACTCTGTGGACAAAAGAAGAAGAAGAATTATACCTTGTTGGATATGCAGTCAGTCTTTCTCATGCACCAGTGTTGTGTTGCAAGATTGTGGCCTTTTAATTAGTTGAACAAGAATTGAAAGGGCAGGATAACAGATTTTTAAAACAGCAACATTTTAAGCATTGTCCTAAAAAGCTACATTAAAGTTCATCTGAAAAGAATGTCAATAGGCCATCTTGTCAGGCACTCTACCTTTAAGCAGGCAAATTCTAAAGGCTTAATGACAAATGATCATCAAGGAGCTCATAATAACTCACTGAAATGAATACTCATTGTGAATGGGAAGAAAAGCCCTAAAGAAATGAAAAAAGCCTTTAGGGTGATAGACGTTCTAATTTCCCTGAGTTGATCATTATTCAATATATAAATAATATATTCAATATACATTCATATATATGTTATATTTGTATGTAAATAGATGAAAATCACATTGTTTTTTTATAAATATGTACAAGTTTTATGTGTTAACAAAAAAGAATTTAAAAGACTATATATGAAAGTACAAATAGTTAGCCAGGCATTTGGAAGGGTGAGGCATAAGAATGGCCTAGGCTAACCTGGGAAATATAGTAGTTTCTAGTCTAGTATGAACCATTTAGCAAGATCCTATCTCAAGAAAACAAAAAGTAGAAAGATTATGTATATCAAGTTGTCTGTGATATTGTGAATGAGAATGGCCACCATAGACTCATATATTTGAATTCTTTGTTCCCAGTTAGTAGAACTATTTGGGAAAGATTAGGAGGTGTGGCCTTGTTGGAAGAGGTGTGCTACTGGAAGTGAGTTTTGAGGTTTCCAAAGCCCTGGCCAGGCACATTGTCTCTCACTCTGCCTGCCTCTGGATCAGGATGTAAAACACTCAGCTACTGCTCTGGTGCCATGCCTGTGTGCTTCCTGCCATGATCAGGGTCTAACCCTATAAAACTGTAAGCAAACCCCCAATTAAGTGCTTTCTTTTTGGAATACTACTCAGTGGTAAAAAATAATGACATTTCACAATTTTCAAGCAAATGGATGGAACTAGAATAAATAATACTGAGTGAACTAACTCATACCCAGAAAGACAAAGACAAATACAGTATATACTCACTCATAAACGGATATTAGACATAAAGCAAAGGATAAGAAGCCTACAGTCCACAACCCCAGAAAACCTAGACAAAAAAGATGACCTTAAGAGACACATATATGGATCCACTTAGGAAGGAGAAAAGGGACAAGACCTCCTGAGTAAATTGGGAGCATGAGAGATGGGGGGAAATATAAGGGGAGAGGGGAGGAAAGAAGAGGAGTGGGAATATGTATAGTTCAATAAAAGCAATAAAAAAGACTGATGATGAAGGAGAAAGAAAGAAAAGAAAAAAGAAAGAAATTAAGAAAGAAAGAAAAAGAAGAAAAAGAAGTTTCCTTGGTCATAGTATCTCTTCACAACAACTGAATAGTAACTAAGCCTTTTCCTTGGGTATATACTGATCAAGGTAAAGAGAGATATGTTAGGCAATGACTGAAGTGTAACACCATATATAGAAGTGAAAATTGTGTATAAAGTGGTAATTCTGTGATCAACTTACTGAGATGTGACTAAATTGCTTTTCATAATCATGTTCTGGTTAGTTTTAACTGTCACCATACACAACTTAGAACCACCTGGGAAGAGAACCTCAATAAGGGCATGTGGGGATGTCTGTGGATGATTATTCTTGATTGCCTTAATTGATCTGAAAAGACACAGCCCACTATGGGTGACTAAAGTCCCTAGATAAGAGGCCCTGAACTGTATAAGAGCAAAGAAAGCTGTATGAGCATAAGCAAATGAGTGAGCATGCATATATTTATTTTCTTTGTTCGTGGATATCATTTGACTATTTGCTTCAAGCTCCTGCCACTGTGACTTCCTTGCTGTAATGGAGTGTGGAATTGTGATCTAAAATAGGCCATTTCCCTCTAAGTTGCTTGTTGGCAGGATATCTTATCACAGCAACAGAAATGAATCTGTAATGTATTATCTTTATATTCTCACCATTTCTCAAAATGGTATACAAATGATAGTTTCTACCAAATGAATGAACAATAACCTATTCTGAAAGCTATTGTTGAAATTAAATAAAACAGCATAAAAGATCTTTGCCAACAGTTGTTATATCTACCTTTTAAAAAATTATTATACTCATCCTATGTAATTGGAAGTACTAGCTCATTGTAGTTTTAATTTGTATTTCCCTAGAGACAAATGACACTGAACATCTTTTCATGTTTATTGGCTATTAGTATGTCTTCTTTGGAGACATATATATTCAAGTCATTTGTCCATGTTTGAATTAGGTCGTTTTTGTTACTGTTGAGTTAAAGGAGTTCATCATGTGTTTCAGATAATAACCATCTATCAAATATATCATTTATAAGTATTTTGTCCCATCCTACAGGTTGCTTTCTCACTCTGTTCTTAGAATTGTTTGATGCACAAAAATTTAATTTTAATGTAGTCTAATTTACCCATCTCTTTTGTTGCCTGTGCTTTTGACAGCATATAAAGAAATGGTTGCAAAATCTAAATGCAAGTACGTTTTCATGTTTTTTTCTAAGAATTTTATAGTTTTATGTCTCTACCATCGTGAGCCATTTATTTGTTTGTTTGTTTGTTTATTTATTTATTTATTTATTTATTTATTTATATGTTATTGTATTGTTCCAACCCAGGGCGTTACATATGGTAGAGAACTTTCACTAAGCTATAACCTAGTTTATGTTAGTTTTTATATATGGCATAAGGTAAGTGTATACATAAATTCTTTTATGTGTAGGTGTCCAACTTCATAATATCACTTGTCTAAAGACTTTTGTTTTTCTATTGAGTTGTCTTGGTACCCTTATCAAAATCAATTGACTATGTACAAGGGCTAATTTCTGGGCTTTCTATTTTGTTCACAGACCTGCCTTTAGTCTTGGTTCTGTTACACAGAGTACAACAATCTTTGGGCTGTTCAGCTTTTCTCGTTAAAAACTTTCCAATGTGTCTGTGGTTATGTCCCCCTTTTCATTTCTGATTTTATTTATTTGCGTGATCTCTAGAGGAACATGGGATGTACTCACTCATATTTGGTTTCTAGCCATAAATAAAGGACATTGAGCCTATACTTCGGGTTCTTAGAGAAGCTAAATAAGAAGGAGAACCCAAAGAAAATCATATAGGCATCCTCCTGAATATTAACCATCAGGCGATGAAAGGAGACAGAGACAGAGACCCACATTGGAGCACCGGACTGAAATCTCAAGGTCCAAATCAGGAGCAGAAGGGGGAGCACGAGCAAGGAACTCAGGACCGCGAGGGGTGCACCCATACACTGAGACAATGGGGATGTTCTATCGGGAACTCACCAAGGCCAGCTGGCCTGGGTCTGAAAAAGCCTGGGTTAAAACCGGTCTCGCTGAACATAGTGGACAATGAGGACTACGGAGACCTCAAGAACAATGGCAATGGGTTTTTGATCCTACTGTACCTATTGGTTTCGTGGGAGACTAGGCAGTTTCGTGGATGCTCACCTTACTAGACCTGGATGGAGGTGGGTGGTCCTTGGACTTCCCACAGGGCAGAGAACCCTGATTGCTCTTTGGGCTGACGAGGGAGGGGGACTTGATTGGGGGAGGGGGAGGGAAAGGGGAGGCGGCGGTGGGGAAGAGACAGAAATCTTTAATAAATAAATAAACAAAAACAAAAAAAAACTTTCCAATGATAGAACGTTTCTTAAAGGCAGTCATTTTTGTTTATTTTGCTTGCTCCTATGTCCCTGGTATAGAAATCAATGATTGATAATACAAATGATAGCGATTTTTATCGAGTGAACAGTAACCTATTTCTGAATGCTATTGAAGAAATTAAATAAAACATAGTGTGTAAGAAAGGATAGTTATTTAAAATATTCCTATTATAATAATGTAATACCCATGAATGAATAGAATGATAAATATTAAATTGATACTATATTAAATTTTTTTTTCTTAAAATACAGGAAACAGGGTGGTATGGATCTAGAGTTACCTGGAATTGAGTGATTTTCAGTTGTGTGGGGGGCGGTACATAAGGATTGGGCACAGACATCTTACTTCCTATTAAATTGTTAAGATTGACTCCCTTGTTTCTAGCATCCTACAAACACTAAATGAGCACTAATGTTGAGATGCCAAACGAAAAAATGAGTTTATGGTGATGTAGAAGGGAGGAAGTCATTTGCCAGACAGCTCTATGGTTCTGAAAGGAGCAACATCAGGGTCACCATGAAGCACAACTTCAGGTCAAACCAAGAGATTAGAGGCATTTCCATAGACATATTTAATCTTTCCTTTCTAATTTTTCTGCAAAGTAGGCATTTCCATTCTATAGACAAGGTAACAGACTCTGAGGAATTAAATAATAAGTGGTAAATGGCAGAACCAAGATTAAACCTGGGTTTATCTGGACCTCACAGCCTATAATCTAAAGCAACCTAGATTTTATTTAGTTTCCCTGTTAAATGTCAACTTTACATGTATGTATAAGAATACCTAAGACAAATTTCAGATTCCTTTAATGTTTTTTTTCATTGTTGTTTTTCTGGTATGTAACTAGTCTTTAAAAAAAAATTAGTGCCCTATACTGCTGATTTAACTAGCAGGTTGAAGTATTCAAAGCTGCTAGCAAAGTTACTTTGAGAAATGTAAAATTTTCTAAGTATTTTTATGTATTTTTTATAATTTGCAGTAGAACTATAAAATGTAATAACACTTTTGCTATTTGTAGTTTGTTATATTTGGCAAGATATGTGGTAGAGTAGGTGGACAAGTATGATGTGAATGTGTATGTGTTTGTGTGTGTGTGTGTACACATATATGACAAGTGTGGAAACTTCTGAGTCGGGAAAATGGAAAAGTACATTAAGGATGGTTCACAGTGAAAATCATGTAATTATGGTGCTAAAAGCTATATCTGATTCATTCACTCTACTTCTATGTTCAGCCAGTTATTTTTATAAATTCATGCTGTTATTTGCAAGGTAATAAGAGCAGAAAATGTAGCTAGTTTATCCAAGTTATTTCCTTTGTTATAACTTGCCATGGGGAGGTATCTTTCAGAACCACTGATGTCATCTTTATAGAAAAAGGATGGGATGTTGCTTGTATATATTTGTGTGCATGTATAGTGGTTCAGAAGGAGCTGTGCCAATAGCCCCCTGAGTACATTCTGTGTAATGTGTGAAACAATGAGAGTCCAGATTGTAGAGCTGAACTACATGGCTTTTGCATCCTTTTTCAGATATAGTGCTGTGACATTGAAAGAGTTACTTAAGGGGACAGATGTAGTGTTTGCTTGTTTTGAGACTTGGTCACCAAATAACCTTGAATTTCTGGTCCTCCTGCTTCTGCCTTTAGAGATCTGGGATTGCAGGTGTGTACCACTACACCCAGTCAGGTTTTGTGTTTATGTGAAAAGTGTGAATAATAACAGGATGTCTGAGTTAGGGTGGCTATAAGAATAAAATAATACATGAAAAGCTCTTAGAAAAGTTCCCAGATCATAAAGTTTTCAATAAATGCCAGCTATTTTGTTTGTTATTGTTGATTACTGTTATTATCGCTATTATTATGTGCTGTGAAATAAGCAAAGAAAATACACAAGCTTTTTACTTTGTATTCTTGCAATGTGAAATATAGCCTTTTCTTTAAGCTTGACAAAAGTTGTAGTCCCTAGCGTAGAGAAATTCTTTAAATCAAATATCTGGAATCATATACAATTGTCACATCTTTATGGAAATTTGACTTTATGACTTTATCAGATTTGTGTTGATACAAGAAAAAAGTTCTTTTTGGTGTGGCAATGTAACATCATCATCATCATTTATGCCCCAGCAATGAATGCTAAGCATGCATGGGCAGCCCATTTATGGATGTTCTCCAGTTGTTCCCATCCTGGGCAGTCCTAGATGCTTGTTCCACAGGTTTCACAGTCTTCCTTTAGGTTGTCTATCCAGCGTTTTGAGGGCCTTCCTCTTCACCTTACACCAGGCACTCCTCCAAGCAGTGCTATCTTCAGGTATCTGCCATCATTCATTCTTACAACATGGCTGAAGTATTCCAAGCACTGTTGCCATATCCTGTAGTTTACTTCCTTCTGTAGTTGGAGATGTTTCTTAATGTCATCACTGCACAGGCTATCTCTTCTTGTGACGCCTAGAATCCTCCTGAGACATGCCATCTCAAACACATTCAGCCGCTGTTCTGAGGAGCCTTTCATTGTCCAGGTTTCAGAGCTGTAAACAAGGCAACTCAAGTCTTATATACTTGTAATTTTGCTGTTGTCATTATGTCTCTTGCTGACCAAACCTTTCCTAGTGCCTGAAATGCAGCTATTGCTAGCCCTATCTGCCTCTCAACATCTGAAATAGTTTCCTCCTTTGAATTCCTTTCTCCTCATCCTCTATGGCTGTTGCTATCACAAATTCCAGGAATATATTAAAGAGTAGTGGTGAGAGGATGCATCCCTGCAATACTGCAATACTCCTATCTTTTTTTTCCTATCTTAAACTGATCACTTAGTTCTCCACAGACTTTGACTGATGCAAAAGTATCTTTATAGGCATTTTCTAGTATTCTTATGATTTTCTCTGGGTACTTGTAGAACCTCATTGTTTCCCCAATCCTTTCCTCCAAATGCTATCGAATGCCTTCCTGAAGTCGATGTAACAGACATATAAGTCTTTTTCAAATTCTTTGTATTTTTCTGCCACTTGCCTCATTTTGTCCTCCTGTTAGCTCTGAACCTGCACTGGGCTTCTACCCTTGATCCTTTGCAGGATAATGGAGGAAAAGATCTTGCTTCTATGGTACAACAAACTGATGCCCCTGTAGTTTGAGCAGTCCAGCTTGTCCTTCTTCTTGCATATGGGAATTATGACTGAGTGCTGCCATTCCGTGGAAATCACTTCATATTCCCATATCTCTCTGAAAAGTCTGAGAAGTGCCTCGGCCCCTGAGCCTATTGTAGCTGCCTGCAGCTTCTGCACTTCATCCACTCCTGGGGCCTTTCTTTCCTTTGTTCTTTTGATAGCTTCCTCTATTTTTAGAGTATGAAGACTGGTTCTACTTATTATATGTTTTAGAGCAAATTGTTGAACACTTCCACTCCAAAATTTGGGTTTCTCTATCTCATACAATACAGGAACTTGAAAAGAAAAAAATGTTTATTTATTCATTTTCTCTCTTCTTTTTTGATCAGGCCTCACTTTATAGATCTAGCTGGTCTAGAACTTGCTATGTAGACCAGGCTGGCCTCTTCTGCATTCTGTAATTATTGTATTACTTCTGCATTACTATAATTTCAGTAACTACAAGTGAGCATCACAATGCCTGGGTTATTTATTTGTTAAGTAAGGTATTTATTGAGTGACTTCTTTGTGTCTTGTATTATATATTACATGCTGAGTGCTTTATTACAACTAGAAAACAAATAGTATTTCAGATCCTGATGTAATTTATGGTCTCACAATATAGATAACAAATATATAAGAAAATATATGTTTATATATGAGTGAATTATAGGAAAGGGCCTGATTTAATTAGGATGAATAGAGAAAGACTTACTAAGGGGGGATTGGTATACTGAGAGGTAGGGTAAGAAGGGCATTAAGAGGCTGCAGAGATGCTCTTGTTTTAGCGTACTGACTGCTCTTCCAGGGTACTGGGGTTCAATTCGCAGCATCAATTTCTTTGATTCCAGTTCTGGAAGATTCAACACTCTTCTGGCCTCTGAGGGCACCAGACACACATGGTGCCCAGACATAAATTCAGGCAACACACTGATATACATAAAATAAATATATTTTAAAATAGAAAATGGAATTGAGATGGGAGAATACTGAAAATCCTGTGTGAAAGTCTATGGAAGAACTACCAAAAGAGCACTGTGACTGTGAAGAAGTAAGGGGGAAAGCTATGCCATCTGACATTAAAAAGTAGGAGGATCCCTATGTTCCTGCCTATACTTATCAGTTGACTTTACCTATTCTAAGAGCAAGTCCTAATACAGCAAAGAGTTGGTGTGTTGAAGGGATAAGATATCAGTGTGAATAGAGATGAATATGAGAAGTGCAAGGTTGGTAGGGGTGAGTTTAGTTTTTGATTTTAGTAAAATGGGAAGCTGAAGATTTCAAGTACAAAAGTAATTAGAAAACTATGTGTTGACAAAAGTTTCTGTCCTGCCTGGTCCCACAGACATTCATTCCCAAAGAAACACATTAATTATAAACCGGTTGGCCTAGTAGTTCAGGCTTTCTTTTAAAGGAAGGTTTTAACTTTAACATAGTAAGTTTACATATAGCAAATTAGGTATCAAGCAAGAATTGCAGTTACAATATATCTACTTTGTTTTATTATAACTAAGGAAATCTATAATTGTAACTATCTATTCTTCAACTTCATCAAAGACTCCAGAAGGATATAATATCACCTAAGTTAACAGGAAGTGCATTGTAAGCAACTACCAAAACTCTAGAATTGACAGAGACATCTTGCTGCCTGGACAGTCACCCAAAGTTCTTCTGTATCTTGGGGTATCCGATCTTCAGCCCACAGGCCCATAGTATCTGGCAGACTTTTCCATGAAGCAGGAAATTTGAAGATCTGTTCTGCCTTGTAATGGCAAGTTACTTTCTTCTTATGATTTAGTCAAGCTGAAATAAATTCAGATTCATGGGGTAGAGTAAAGTTATCAAAAATCCTTTACATTTCTCAAAAAGCAACAGGACAGTGAGGCAGCTGGAACAGTTCTCCCATGGTCAGCAGAGAGAGATGAAGGCTGCTACTCAGCTCATCCTTACCTTTTTATTCAGTCCTATACTTCAGCTCATGTGATGGTATCGCCCACAGGTTAAGATGGGCCCTCCCACCTTGAAAAACTA
Source organism: Alexandromys fortis (assembly GCF_014885135.2). NCBI lineage: Eukaryota > Metazoa > Chordata > Mammalia > Rodentia > Cricetidae > Alexandromys > Alexandromys fortis. The sequence continues at coordinate 1,812,766 of NW_026068052.1, read as the reverse complement.
AATCTAGAAACTCCCTCAGACATGACCAGAAGGCTCCTTCCATGGTGATTCCAGATTCTGTCAGCATGGATGTGCATTTGTATATTCAAGGCTCTGAGAGGCTCTTCAGCACTGGAAGCCCTTTGGCTGGATGTCATCTTGTGTCTCCCCAGTAGTCTTGCTTTTGTCTCATTCCATACTATGGGTTTCCATTCTTTCCAGAGAAGGCACTCTGGAATTTTGGTTTCCCAAGACTATGCGTTTTTCTTTTTAAAACAGTTTTTTTTTTGAGATTATAATATCATTACAACATTTCCCCTTCTCTTTCCTTCCTACAAACCTTTCCATGTACCACCCTGTCCTGCACCTTGCTCTTGTTCAAATTCATGGCCTTTTTAAAAATTGTTCACACATGCACACACACACACATACACACACACACCAAAATATATAAATACCATCTGCTCACCCTGTATAATGTTGCTCATATGTATGTTTTCAAGACTGACCATTTGGTATTGGATAAGTAGTTGATATGCTGTTCCCTGTGGAAGACTATATAGCCATACACATTTCTTAGTTGTGTATAGTTCTTTGTGTAGGCGTGAGGCTCCTGAGCGTTGCCCTGCATTTATAGTAGCATGTCTATTATTGTTGTCCTTGTTCAGCTCATGTTTAGGCTGTTATGGTTTTGAGACTTTGGGTGTAGCTTCTGATATAACCAGGAGACAAAATATCATAACAAATTCTTTGTTCCTCTGGCTCTTATAATCTTTCTTTCCCCTCTTTCACAATGATCCCCAAGCCTTAGATGAGGGAATTATAGAGTGTTGTAGGGTTAGTAGAGTATTGGTTGTAGATTCTTTTCCAAGATCCATGTCTTTGTTAGCCTGGGGTAGTTGTCTAGGTTTCCAATATACAACATGTTTTTTCCTCAGATTATTTGAATCCACAGTATTTAAGTTATGCTGCAAAAATCTAAGGGACTGAGGATCAGACAGATCTCAGTAAAATAAGTCTCCCCTTAACTCATGATTCATGCCTACATTATAGATCCTGAAAATGAATGCCATTTTTCTCAGCCTCATGAGCACTTAGCTGATAATCTACCTTATTGATGTCCTGTGCATCGTCAAACATTTTGGCAATTCAGACAAAATTCCCTTGTCTAACCCTCTAATTCCCATAGACCACCATTTGCCAGGCATATACCTTGTTTGTGCATCTCAGGAATCTTTCCATTACTTGAAGGAGCCTAGATTTATGGCTGACCTCTCAAATCTCACCTGTGTGTTACTCTGCACAGCAAAGATTCAAATGCTATTTACCTGTGTACCACAGTTAAGATATGAAATGTCTCCAAAAAGTAATGTGTTATGAACTTAATCCTCAAATCAGCACTATTGGGAGATGATAAAACCTTTAAGAAGCCACTTAGTCAACAAAAAAGGAGGCATTAGTAGCACATGGCTTTAAGCCCAGCACTAGGGAGGCAGAGGCAGGTATAGCTCTGTGAGTAAGATCAGTCTGGTCTACAAGAGCTACTTCCAGGACATCTAGGACTGTTACAAAGAGAAACCCTGTCTCAAAAAACCAAAAAAAAAAAAAAAAAAAAAAAGAGGTCACTTAGTGGAATGAAGTATGAAGTTATGGCATTGAATAGTCCTTGAATAGTCTATTGTTATCCCTGACCCTTCTTTACTTTCCCACCTCCATGAAGTGAGCATCTTCTTCTGTTGCCAAAGGAACCTGCCTAGGTGCTTCAAGCTCCTGTTGCTACGACTCCCTGCCAGGATGAACTGTTACCTGGAATTATGAACCAAAGAAACCTTTTCTCCCTTAAATTTCTTTTGTTAGGGTATTTTACCATATCAGCAGGAAAAGAAACTAAAACATGATTTAACCACTTTGTGCCTTGTGAAATTGCTAATTTGAATAACCCCCATTGTTCTTCTTGTTGGGTCAATTTAGGGTACTTCCTTCCCTCCCTCCTTCCTCCATTTTTCTATTTTCCCTTTGAAGTGTGATCTCTCCTCTAGGCTTGGCTATAACTTGCTGTTTCACTGAGGAAGACCTTTAACTTTGGATGCTCTTGTCTCTACTTCCACATCTGATTTATGTAGTGCTGGGTATCAAACATAAGACCTCATGGATGCTAGGCATGGCACTCTACCAACTGAACTACATCCATAGAAATGTATTCTTCTTTAGAAAAAGATAATTCTATTGGCTCTTCAGTTTACTCCAGCACCTAATATACCTGCCTGTAGTTGAGAAATTCTTACTAATTAATCTGCAGAGAGACACCTATGCTCTCATCCCTAATTATGGAAAAGGAGGATCTTCACATGTGCCATGTTCATTCACAGCATCATTATGTGAGCATTTTGTTTGTTCGCTGATTCTCTTAATTCTTTTTGAGTACAAAGAAACTGGCTTTCCATCTACATCTATAATACCACAAAAGGTAACCTCTTTGGACTGGAGATTTAACAATTGCTTTTATTTTTTACTTCAAAATTTCTGATCTGCAATTTGTTTATCACAAAATTACCATTTTTATTATAACTTAAACTGTTTCCACTTAAATATTAATCAATGTGCCTTGTTTTTAATATCTCTTCTTGTATTAAATTAATGTTTTTGGAACAAATAGAAAACATTGAATTTTATTTTCTAAAAGTATTTATTATTTTCTAGAAGGTTCTTTTTTTCTTGGATACAGTAGATTTTGAGTGAGTTGATTATAAAATTCAATTTATGATACCTTTTTTGAGACAGGTTTCTTTGTGTAGCTTTGGAGCCTGTCCTGGAACTTGCTCTGTAGACCAGGCTGGCCTCAAACTCACAGAGATCTGCCTGCCACTGCCTCCCGAGTGCTGAGATTAAAGGTGTGTGCCACCCGCTGCCCAGCCTGTTAGCAATTTTTAATGCCTTCTATGAAGAAATGTTTCCTCAGGTTCTTTACTCATTTTAAATCAGGCTATTTGTTTGTCTACTATTGGCTTATTTGTATTTTAATACATTTTGAATATTAATCTTTATTAGAATACATTTTATACTTTTTGTCCTAATATTAAGACTACCACTTCTTTTTATTGGAGGTAATAAGGTCACCCCACAATGATGATTTGGACCCTGTAATGGTAGAAGATGACAATGGTACAGGCTCTGTGAATTTGAGTGCAGCAGCAGTAAGGACCCAAAAATGACAAAATGTCACTGTGGCTTGGTGACATAGCAATGACTACCCCTCTGATAGTGGGGTACCTTAGCAATTCAATTGGAAGGCCAGTCCAAATGCTGATACAGAAGATGCTATATCATGGCTGTTTGGCCAGGAATGTCAATCCCAGTGGAATGACACAGTTTAGCTAAACTGGTATGAAAGGCACAATATTTGCTTGACCCTAGAAAAAAATGAGTATGCAGGTTAGCAGTGCCTCCAGATCCCTAGGGTATAGGATACCACATTGATGCTGCAGCTAGTCCATTTGCCAATAACTCAGAGTCTTTGGGGTCCTGTGGCACCTGGATTAGGAGAGGAACTAGGATCAATTGCTCTGATGTGCGGGAGGCCTGAGGTATCTCTTGGGGGTGGAGTCTTGCCTTGACAGAGGATTCAAATCTCAAAGTGCACAGAATGTTTGAGGTACTTGGAGGATGGAGTCAAGCTGCAACTTGACCATAAGTGGATCATGCACTTGTTGAATGGAATGAAGGAAATGGAAGGGATTCATGGTATTTTGGCCCTAGGCATTAGGGAATAGCAGCAGCTTGACTGGGGATGGCTACCAGATGGGTGTATTTCAGTTATGGCAATGCCTTTTGTTGAGAAGGCCTTGTGGCTACTTGCCTACAGAACATGTGGTCCCAAGATGGTACTAAGTACAGTAGCAGCATGGGCTATGAGAAGTAGGGTATAATGTTCTTTCCTTTTTCTGGAGGTAGCTTAGTATAAACACTGGGTAGTTACCTGATATGGATTCAGAGGCCGTTCTTCTAAATGACCCTAGTTTGATTTCCAGCACCCACTCAACACTTTTTAGCTCCAGTTCCAGGGGATCTGACACCTACTTTTGGCCCCTGTGGGTACCAGATACATGAGTGGTACACAAACATATAGTAGGCAAAATACACATGCATATAAAGATATGTGTGTTTGCAAAGCATGTATGAATACCTGAGTCTGATTCCTGACACATATATGCACAAGAAAAAATGATGAAACAAATTAAAAAATACTCTGCTTTTCCCTAATAGACTAAAAGCCATATCTTGGTAAACGCAAAAATCTTACATAATCCTTATTTTCCTCCATAATTCCTAACATAATTAAGTAACATTATAAATAAAATTTTCTGAGCAGTGAATAAATAGCACCCTTTTTTATTGTAAAGATAAGCAGAAGATGGTATACAGCATGTTAACTTCTGAGAGAATCAACCTCTGGACAGCTTTCATTCAAAAGTCTTAATTATGTGAACCTAAATTTCCTTATCATAGTATTTTGGGCTAGTGGTCACTTAGATAATGCTATACATCTACTACCCCTTTTAGGTGAGGTAACTGAGGCTTTGTTTAAGGTTATCATGCCAGGTTATTTTCTTTATGTTTTTCCTTCCCTTTATCCATTTATTATATATTTCATCATCTGAGTTCCAAGAAACTAATAGTGTATTTACTCTATTACTTAAGAGCCAAGGTCATTATCTGAAGAGTGGAGCTGAGAATGGGAGTACTTTAAATTTTTGAGGAACATGTGAAAATTTGAAAATTGTGGCAGAAAATGAAAAGAAAACACAGCAAAACTGATGAATCTCAGGATTCAGCTGCAAGTAGTAACTTTTAATATTGTGTACTAACACAAATCTGCCCGGTTTATAGTTTTGCCCCATAAGTGACCACTAGACTTAGGATCAGAGAGTGTAGATGGAAGGAATGATCAGTGGTCAGAATTTAACAAGAGGAGTTAAATTGTCATCATCAAAATCATCAACAGCAATATCACTGTAAGGAAGGAAGCTAGATTATGATTTCGCAAGGACATAATGGCAGTGATGTACTGTGAAACTTAAGCCAGCTAAAGAAGGTAGTGAAGAAAATTATAAATAGGCAAAGTAGAGGAAAGATCAGTAAACTAGTCTTGATGAACTGAAAGAATGGCTGTTATTAGTGAAAGTAGTAGGAGCAACCTATTGTGCTTGTGTTAGTGGCTTTGGAGAAGGAGTGGTAAATGGTAATTATTGGTAACTTCCAGTTGTGTGAAGAATGAGTGACTGATATGGCATGAAAGAAAGTCATTGGGGATGAGGAATTTAAAGACTCAGAGTTCACCATACGAGATATGTTGTGTCAAACTTTCATTAAGTTTTCTTCCCTTTCATTCCTTCATTTTTTCTTTCTTTTTAAATTTTAATTTAACTTAATGTGTATGGGTGATTTGCTTGCTTGTATGTCTGTGCACCATGTGAGTGCCTGGTGCTCTCAGAGCCCAGAAGAAAGTTCAAATCCCCTGGAACTGGAGTTATAAATGGTTGGGAACCATTGTGTGTGACCTGGGAGTTAGATCTATGTCCTCTAAAAAAAGCAGCCAATGCTCTTAACCACTGAGATATCTCTCTAGCACCAAGGATGGGTGCAGTAAGAAAGATGTATGAATTTTCAGTCTCTTCTTCTCTGCTATCCCCTTTGTCTTTAGACATTATCAGGGTTCCTCTTCTGAAAACTGTTTCCTCTGTTTAGGAAGGAAACTTAGTGGGAAATCCAACATTTGACCCAACTTTGAGTTTTCTTTAAACTGCCCTCTCAACTCTCTTATTCTTTTCATTGTTATAAATATTTATTTATTGGAAATAAATACTTTTCATCAAGCAATATTACATGGAAGAAGAGCAATAATTGTACAATTATAGTATACAACTTTTGTTACTTAGGAGTATACATACATACATATTATTTGCCCTTATGATTTGAATCATAAACAATATTATGAGGAAACAAAGGCTTGTATCATATATATGTTACACACATATAGTGTATACATATATGTGTGTAAGATATACATGCACTTACATACAAATATCAGTGCTGGGGTGGAACTTGGGTTTGTGTGTGTAGGCAATCACTCTACCATTGAGCTACATTCCTAGCCCTAAAACATTTTAAGTTTGCATTTTGAATGTTTTTTAGTTAACATACCATTTTCTGTTTTCTTCATATTCTTTAAAATGTTCAGATATTTAACTTTTTATATATTTTAAATTTAACTTTTTATATATGATGTTTTCTCATGGGCTGATCTTTCATGNGGTTAGGCTTACTTCAAGAGATTTCAGTCTTTGATGCTACTGTAAATGGGAGTGTGCTTGTTGGTGGTGTACAGAAAGATTACCAATTTTTTGTTTGTTTTTTGAGAAAGGGTTTCTCTCTGTTCTTTAAAAATACTTTTGCATGTGTCTCTATGTGTGTGCATGGACCTTTGTATGTACAGTGTGTGTGTGTGTGTGTGTGTGTGTGTGTGTGTGTGTGTGTGTGTATAAAGGCCTGAATTGATGTCTGAAGTCTTCTTTGATCACTCTCCACATTATTCATTGAGGCAAGGTCTTGGTTCAACACAGAACTCACCCATATGCCTAATTTAATAAGTCAACTAGCTTAGCTCAAGGATCCTCTCTCTCCTTTCTGAGCACTATATTTATAGGCAGGTCATCATGCTCACTCAGCATTTACACGGCTTCTTACGATACACCCTCTTGTCGTCAAGCTTGAAGGCAAATGTTTTATCTACTGAGCCATATTTCTAGCTCCCTTATTCTTTTGGTGAATATTTTAAAAAGATAAATTCCTAGAAGTGAGATTAGCTGGCCAAAGGTTATAAGCATTTTCATTCTGATGAGCTTATTGAAAGAACTGTATACACCCTTTGCCTTCATGACCTGACACTTTCCTTATGTAACTTGGAATTTGACTACAGTGAAGCATCTCTCAAAGGTTACAAACATGACTTTCTGTTTGGCAAATTAAACTGCTCATTTTGAATTTTAAGAATTCTTAAAACTTATTTTAATGTGTAGTACTTACTTCTTACCTTTTTGAAATTCTCCTGTTTTGACTCATGACATGACATTTAGTTCTCTTTCTACCTCCCTAATACTGTTCTTTGGATGCCTGAAATATAGCCTTTCTCAGTCCATCCCTAACTATAAATAACCTACAAACTGCTTTCTCTAGCCCTGACTTTCTTTTTTAATTGAAAATACAAATATTTTTATACAGTATATTCTGATCATGGTTCCCCGCTTATTTTCTGACTGATCCTTCCTTCCCTTCCCTTTCCACTCCAATTCCTTGCCTTCTTTCTCGCTCTCTTAGGAACACAAATAGTCAAATAAAAAAGTTGAACAAGGACAAACAAGAAGAACAAACTAACAAAAGAAGAAAACAGAAGCTAAGAAAGAACACGAGAAGCACACACACACACACATATACTCACACAAACCCTTAAAAACTCAAAATTGGAAACCAACATATAGAAGTAAAAGACTAGTCAGGTAGGTGGTTTTTAAAAAGCCCAAACAAAGTAATAGGATAATTAAAAAATTTCCAAAATTACTTTGCATTAATTTTGTGTTGGTCATCTACTGCTGGACATGGGGCCTTCCCTTAAGTTGGGTTTGTATACCTAGTGACGCTCCATTGGAGAAACTAATTTTTCCTTTGTGAGTGGCTGTTTATTTTGTGGATAGTGTCTTTATTAAGAATGGGAACTCCAGTATACTTCCCATCTCAACACTTGGACTCTGTCTGGTTTGGAACTGTACAGGCCCTGTGCATGCTGACAAGTCTCTGTGAGTTCATATGTGCATCTGACTTCTTTCTCAAGCTCAAGACTTCCATTGCTCATTCTTGTATCATGTAGTCATTATGTCTAAAAATGAATTATTTTCCATTCTTCCCCATACTGTATTTCTGATAATACCATTTGAAGACTGTGGACATGTGTGATCATTTTGCCTTATTCCATCTGTTCTACTGGTTGTTGTATTACATGAATTCTTTGACCTTTGGGTTTTTAATTTTTTACATTTTTATTTTTATAATTCTTTCATCCAACAAATATTTTTTAGAGAATTACCATGTGCTAGGACCAAGGGTATAGCAGAAGCACAACAACAAAAAATCCTGGAAAATTAGAAATGATATTCTAATGAGGAAAGATATGCAAGAATTAAAGTAAGGCATGCAGAATGTCAGATAAGATATATGTTGAAGAATTAGGGAAAATAAAATCAGGGTATACATGTGTGCATAATTATGTTAGTTAGTTCAGGGAAGCTAACTTAGAAAGTAATGTTTGGGCAAAGATTTGAAGGTAGTCAGAAGAGAAGCCCACAGACTGAAAGAGAATGAGGGTGCATTCCAGGCAGGGCTGGCAGGTATAAGGATTTTAGTGTTAATGAATTAGAATGAGCAAAAGGAAAAGTAGTAACGGGGCATCAGATTCGAAGTGAAAGAACCAGATCTTGTGAAGATTTTGGCATTGTGCTTTCAGTGAAAAGGGAAGCCACCGGAGAGTTTGAGGGAAAAGAATGAGCTGGGCTTATTTTATTATCAGTGTATCTGTAGCTACTGTGTTGAGACTAGATTGTGTCAGGTCAAGGGGAGAGGCAGGAAGCAAGCAAGGAGGCTGTTGAAGCTAATACGACGATGATGATGATGGTTTGGACCAAGGTATTAACAATGAAAGGCTGTTGGATTCCTTATTAAATATTGTTGAAATGTGAGATTTAAGAGTAAAGAAGGGCATCAAAAATGACTTCAAGATTGTGTTCTGTGAAAAAAAAACTTGAGTTCTGATGTGGGAGTGTCATATCAACCTGTTGATTTTATTGGTTAAGCAATAAAGAAATTCCTTGGCCCTGATAGGTTAAAACATAGGTGGGAGGAGTAAACAGAATAGAATTCTGGGCGGAAGAGGAAGTGAGGTCAGACTCTGCTCTGCTCCCAGGTAGACTTGACAGCTCTGCTCTCTGGAGCAGAGACGCCAGGCTCTGCTCTCCCAGGCAGTTCGGACCCAGGATGGACGTAGGCTAGAATCTTCCCGGTAAGCGCACCTTGGGGTGCTTACACACATTATTAGAAATGGGCTAGTCCAGGTGCGAGAATTAGCCTAGAAGAGGCTAGATAGAAACGGGCCAAGCAGTCTTCAAATGAATACAATTTGTGTGTTGTTATTTCGGGCATGAGCTAGCAGGCGGCCGCTCCTATTTCAACAGAGTTCTCTCTCTCTCTCTCTCTCTCTCTCTCTCTCTCTCTCTCTCTCTCTCTCTCTCCCCCTCTCTCCCTCTCCTTCCCTCTCTCCCTATCCCCTCTCCCCTCTCCTGTTTTTGAGGCAGGGTCTTACTCTAGCCAGGCTGTCTTAGAATTCACTTATGTAGCCCAGGCTAGTCAAAATTATGGTTATCTTCCTACTTCAGCCCCACAAATGCTAGGATTACAGGGCATAACCCACTTAAACCCAGAGGAGTTATTCAACTACTTTGTATTGATTGACTCTCTTATAGTTCCCATAGTACTTAATTCAGCTCCACTCTGTTCTGTTGCGTTCTTTAATTACCTTTTTACTTGGGCCATGTCAATATTCTGGGCATATGTTCAGTGGTCAATCTGATCATCCTCTCTCTCCCCTAACTCCAATACATCTTCAATAAAGTGAATCACTAGTCATATTCTGTTTCAGATCTTCTTTGATTTCTAATTGCACTTAACTCAATAGGCAGACTCTTCTACTTTGCATTTAAAACCTTTTATAATATGAGATCAACCTATTTTAATTAGCTTTATATTTTATTAGTCCCATATGTATTCCAGATAAAATGGTTTGCTGTCTCTCTGAAGTTAGTGTTTATCAACACCTCCAGTTATAAATCATGCTTATTTGAAATAACATAATGGTTAAGAACATACACTCTAGCTGAACATTCCAAGTTAATTGTGTCTCTATTTCTTACTGTATTTTGGTGAAGTTTACTTTGACCTCTCAGTTTTCTATCAGTAAAATAAAGATAATAGTCATCTACTTCATAGAAGTGTTTGAGAATTAAACGAGTTCATATGAATAGAACAATTGAACATTGCCTGACACATGTTTAGTGCTCAAAGTTGTTAGCTCTTATTGCTGCTATTATTAATATTCCTTATCTTCTTCCTAGAGTCACTGTAATACCAGGTCCATGTAGATGCGGACTTTATCTGTTCTGTTTACTGCTCTATTTCCTGTGCCTTCAATAGTGTGTTGCAAGTAAGAACGGTTACTGAATAAACGATTTTAGTTTCCTTGGCCTGAGATTCCTGCTACTGCTGCCGCTTCTCCATATTTTCTTAAGAACTTTATGAACCTACAAAGCTCATCATGAATGACATTTATTCCATAGAACACTCTGTGATTTTGCTGATCCTTTTCCCAAACTAAATTTAACCTCTCATTTCTCTGAATTCCTGTAATATCCTGCTTATTCTTTTCTTACATCCTTTACTTTTCATTACCTTTCATCTTAGTCATTTGTATCTAATCTTGCTTACTAGACATCAAGGTCTTAAAGCACGTTCTGTGTCTTACTTATTTTGTATTCCCTGTGGTGTTAGCATAATGCCTCGAATATGGTAGATGCTCAATAAACTTTTGCTGATTGAATTGAATTGAATTCATTCTTCTATTTATATACTTAGTTTTATATGAATCTTTAGATTTCTAAGTCATGCTTCCAAAGAATTAAATCTCTAGGCAATCTACTTTTTAGGTACCCTAAGTATTCAAGCTTAGAAACACTATTTGCAATTGCAGAAGGAGTAAATTTGTCTTTACCAAACCTATAAGTGGTTTGAGGATTTGTAACAGATCACAAAACTGTTCTAAGTCAGTGAAAGGGAAAGTTTGTCAAATATGATAATATACAGCTGAAATTCAATATTCTAATAAGTATTCACGTAAGAGCCTAAAGGAGAAAAATAACTTTTGTGCAGATGATAAAGTATATGGTGTAAAATATATGCACTTAATCTCATGTACTTATAGGGTAAGCTCCGCAAGTACTCATAATTTATGTACTCATCATTACTCTTAAATTATCATTATTAGATTTACTAGCTAACATCTGTGGAGAGGCAAATTAGAAATGCTAAGAAGGTTCACAGAAGAGAGTAGGAGGGAGAGACAGCTGACTCCAATCAAAGTGACAAAAAAATAAAAACCAGGTAAAGGACTTACAGCATTGTGGAACCAATAGCCCCCATATAGCTTAAATAGACCTTGAGAACGTCAGTGTGTTATAACAATACAGTGATCAATGAGTTGATGTTCATAATAATGACATGAGTTTATTTTTAAAAACTATTAAATGTATTATATTCTATTAATGAGATAAGCAATAGGTAGTAAATGTTCAGATGTTCATCATCCAAAAGATTAAATTTCAGATCATTTTGTACATAAAATAGTAAACCCATATCTAGCTAGACAGATAACTCATTCCTGAGTTAAATAACAAGCTTTTCCTGCTTATACATACCTTTCTGTTCCAGTCCCTCTAACTGGAATTGAAATGCAATGGGAAGGCAGCATGAGGCAGTAAATCCATAAAAATGAATTGTTCATTCACACTACATTTATAACACAGGAAATACTATTATAGAACAGATGTTGACTGATTGAAATGCTGTATGCTCAATCATGTTAGTGTTTATTTGATAAGGAATGCCATTTGTTTAGCTTTGCTCATTTATTTAGTGGCTGTGGTCTGGAATTTGATTAGATGCTGTCTGGCTGTATATCTCTACCCACCAGAATCCTGAGACAGTATTAGTTTGCAGGAGAATGGAGGAAAGTTGTAGTTCTTTAGCGTTGAGAATGAAAATAGGAAGCCAGTTTTGTCAATTTAAACATCTTTGTTTTTCTATATTTCACTTTTTGTGGGCATCAGAATGTAGATGTGACTAATAGTCTGGCAGTAGTCCTTCCTTGTTTAACTTTACTCTGAAAACTGCATTTTCCTAAAAGTCTTTTCAGTGACAACAAGGAGAGAGAGAACCAAGAAAATTTCCTGAAATGAAATCGTTTACAGATGATGTGTTTCTGAATCATGGAGAAGCCTAAAATTTAATTGTAAAGCTACTGTGATACTAAATAGCTCCTATATTTGAAATAAATTATTCAACTAATTTTGTTCTCCCTTGGAGACAGTTATCAAATATCTTTTATGTGGCAGCAAGATTACAGCAAATGATTTCATGGGAACATTTATTCCGATGTTATGCTTTATTAGCTGATAATGCCTATATCTTTATGATATAGAGTTTAGTATAATAAATAGATTTAGGAATGAGGTAATTTGGAGTAAACATTTCAAAACATGAATTAGCTTTGATTTCTGGAGGTAGTATGTCAAGTTATTTTGTGATACATTGTAAAAATCCAATTACAGTGAAATAAAAAACTAAGACCTTATTTAAAATATTGAGAAAAAATTTTCTCTACTTTTAAAAATAAGATAAATAAGTTTTTAACACACCACTGAAATGTTTCTGTGTGGTTTTCCATCTTAAAGAGGTTAGAAAAAGTTATTTATTATTTCTATCATCATTATTATTTTACATCTATTTAATTATTTGTGTTTGTGTCTGCGTGCATGTGTATATGTGTATGTGTATGCATGTGTGTGTGTGTGTGTGTGTATGTGTTGTGTATGTGCCAAAATGCATGTGTGAAGGTCTTCCACTATATGGATTCCAAGAATTGAACTCAGGCCATTAATTAGGCTTGGTAGAAATCACCTTTACTGTCTAAGCCATCTCACTGGCCAGGAAAGAGTTTTAATGGTTACCAATGATGATCAAGTATTGTTGAACTCAAGCTAGATGACATGTCTGTCATCCCAGTACTTGGGGGCTGAGGTAGAAAGATTGTGAATTCAAGATCAATCTGATCAATATAACAAAAATAAATCTCTATCTCAAACAAAACAAAATGAAATGCTATATTCTCTACAAACTGCAGAGTAAAACTGAGTGTACATTATATCAGTGTATTATTTTAGTGTTGAATGTGAAATTACTTATAATCTCTAAAAATAACTTTAAAATTTATTTTAAAAATAATAATAGGGGCTGGAAAGGTGGCTCAGACGTCAAGAGCCCTGGCTGATCTTCTAAAGGACATGAGTTTGAGAGTTTGATTCCAGAACCTACATGGCAGCACACAACCTTCCTTAACTCCAGTTTCAGGGTACTCACAAGGCTCTTCTGGCCTCCACAGACACCAGGAATACATATGGTGTACAGACATACATACAGGCAAAATACTTATACACATAAAAATAAACTTAAAACATAATAAAAGTAACAATAGACCAATGCATGCTAACACAAGTAGCATCTTAATGACAAGTAACCGTACATTCTTCTGCATCAGTAATAACATTGTTAAATTAAATGCCATTCTTTTTCCTGAATGATGGTAAGACTATAATAGACATTTGTATAATTTATCTCTGCTGCCTCAATCCAAGTCAAAGTCCTAGCAGTTTTCCCCACTCCTACTTAAAAAATACAGTTCATTAAGATATTCACTACCATACAATTTACCCATTGAAACTGAATAATTTGAATTATTTTTAGCAAATTCACAAGTTGTAGAAACATCATTATAATCTTAAAGTAATAACAAAAAACTCATGTCCATAAATAGTTGCTCCCTTCATCTTCTGATTTTCCTAAGGGAACCATGGATAGACCTTTTGTTTCTATATCTTTTAATATTGTGGATAGTTTGTTTAAACGGTATGCAATTGGTATTTTAACTTAGCATATTATTTTTAGTCTTTATGTAAATTAATATTCTATGCTGCAGATATACCACACTTTGCTTGTCCATTCATTAGTGGATGGGCATTTCGGCTGTTTCCACTTTTGACTGTTGTGAATAGTGTGCTACTATGCACATTTATATATATGATTTTGTGGATATTTTTTCATTTCTCTTCACTGCATGCCTATGAATAGAATCACTAGCCCATGTGGTAACCCTGTTTGAATTTTCATTTTTGAGACAGAGTCTCACAATGTAGGTCTGGCTAGCCTGAATCTTACTGTGTAGAACAGGTTGCCTTCAAATTTACAGAGATCCACCTGCATTTTCCTCTGGAGTGCTGGGATTAAAGGTGGGAGCTACTACAACCAGTCTATGTTTGATTTTTAGGGACTGTCAGACTGTTTTATAAGTGGGTAGCATAATTGTGGATGTTCTAACTGCACCAAACCATTTTTTCTTCTGAGACATGGTCTTGCTATTATATAGCCTAGGCTGGCATCACATCCACTGTGTTCTGGAAACTGGCCTTGAATTTATGCGTATCGTCTATTATAACTTCCCAAGTCCTTGTATATTACTAGCATGCATTGCCACAATTGGCTAATTCCATGTTGTTGTTGTTTTATTATATCCATTTCAGTGATTCCAAGGTAGTATTTTCTTTGTGGTTTTAATGTGTATTCTGTAAATGATAACGATGTAGAGCATCTTTTCATGCAAGAATTGTCTGTTTGTATGTGTTCCTGGGATGAGTTTATTTTTAAATCCTCTACCTGTTTTTCTATTGGAGCATATAGTTTTGATTATTGAGCTATAATTTTGGAACTTCAAAATGTTAGCTCATACATTTAGAACTTCATCATCGTCATCATTATCGTCATCAGCAGCAGCAGGAGCAATAATAGCAGCAGCAACAGCAGTAGCACCAGCAGCATTGTTTTGACACAGGATCTACCTATGTAGTCTAGGGTTCCACTGAACTTAAGATCTGCATCATCTGCCTAAGTGCTGGAGTTACAGGTATTATCACTGTACCTAGCTCCAATTCATCACACACACACACACACACACACACACACACACACACACACACACTGTATATTATGAGGTATCTGTGATAGTTAATCTTTGTTGTCAACTTAGTGGGATTTAGGATCACCCTGGAAATATTTTAGGCTATGTCTATGGAGGTGTTTTCAGAAAAGTTCGAAAGATCAGGGAAGAGACTCACTGAATGTGGTTGGGCCTATCATTGGCTGGGGCTCCAGACTGAATATGAAGGAGAATGTGAACTAAGCACCAGCATTTGTTTCTCTCTACTTCCTGACTGAATACAATGTGTTGAGCCAATTTTGCCTGGTCTGCCACTTTGATTTCTTCACTGCAATGGACTGCATCCCTCAACAATGCCGAAATAAATTCTTTCTTTATGAGTCTCTTGTCAGGTGTTTTGTCACAGCAATAAGAAAAGTAACCAAACTGTTTCCATACTCATTGTTTTGCTACAGTTGTACCAGCATTATTTGTTTGACG
The DNA here is from genome assembly GCF_014885135.2 of Alexandromys fortis. Taxonomy (NCBI): domain Eukaryota; kingdom Metazoa; phylum Chordata; class Mammalia; order Rodentia; family Cricetidae; genus Alexandromys; species Alexandromys fortis. The sequence goes on along the minus strand of NW_026068052.1, from coordinate 1,797,387 downwards.
ATTTTTTTCTCCTCTTTGAGTTGTCTTGGTATCTTTGTAAAAACGTAATTGATTGTAAATGTGAGAGCTTGTTTCTGCACTCACAGTTCTACTTCTCCAATATATGTATTCTTATGTGTGTGGCTGACATATGATTTGTTTAAAATGTATGATTTTTTTTAAAAAAGTGTGTGTGTGGGTGTGCACACATGAATACAGGTGTTGCAGAAAGCACAGATGTTGGATGCCCTGGAGCTGGAATTATAGGCAAATGTGAACCCCTGATGTGGGTGCCCGGGAGCCTAACTTATCTTCTGAGAAAGCAGTATACACCCCCAACCACAGAATCATCTCTTCAGACCCTGTATATGGATATGGATATATTTTTTATGGCAGTATGACAGTTTTGATCACTTTGTAGTTTTTCTAAGATTTATTTCTAATTGTGTTTCTGTGTGTGCTTTTGTGAGTGTGTGCCACTACTACATGTGTATGAATGCCCTGCAGAGACCAGAGGCATAAGATCCTGAATAAGTGCTGGGAGTTGAATTTGGATCTTCTGTAAGAGCAATATTTGTTCCTAACCACTGAGCAATCTCTCAAGCCTACACTTTGTAGCTTTTTAAAACTTTTAATTTTACATGTAGGGGTGTTTTGTCTGCACATATGTCTTCACCATGTGTGTGCCTGGTACCCATGGAGGCCAGAAGAAGGTGTCAGATTCTCTGGAACTGGAGTAGCAAACAGTTCTGAGCCACCATGTGGATGCTGTGATTCAAACCCAGGCTCTCTGGGGAAGATCAGCTAGTGCTCTGAAACCTTGAGCCATCTTTCCAGCCCTACTTTGTAGTTTGTACTTACTTTTGATACCAGAAGTGTGTGTCCTCTAACTTTTTTCTTTTCTTTTATAATCACGAGTGTTTTTGGTGTTCTGTGCCTCTTGAATTTCAGTATGATTTTTTTAAGTCAGCTTGTCAACTTCTATAATGATTCTAACTGAGATTTTAGTTGTTTTGCATCTGTAGATCAATTTAGGGTATAATTCAATACAATTTGCAAAATTATTCTTATGGAATTTGTTTTGTATTTGATGTTATTATAAATAGGTTTGATTTTGATGGAACTGGAGATTGAACTCAGGTTTTTACACTTGCTAAGCAAGAGTTTCAGCACTGAGCTTCATCCCCAGACCTATAATACCATTATTTTCTGATAGTTCATTACATGTATAGAAATATAGATTTTTTAACATTGACTTTCAGACTGGCTGAATTCCTTTATTAGCTTTGGTAATTTTTAAAAAGTTGAATACTTAGTTTTTCTCTAATACTTTTGTCATCTGAAAAGAGATATACTATTTTTTCCAAGATGGATACCTGTTTTTTATTGTTATTGCTTGGTTTAATAGCTAATAATGGTATACAGAATAGAAGTCATAAGAACACACACCCTGTCTCGTTAAGGGGGAAAGCAACTAGTCTTTAATATTCAGTATGATGTTAGCTATGGGTCTTTCCTAGAGATATTTTTGGCCATATGAGGAAGTTTCTTTTATTTTATTTTATATGTGTGGATTAAAGTGTTTTTGTAGTGGTATATAATTTGTATTTTGATAAATAAATCTTTCCTGAAGACCAGAGGCAAAGCTAAAGCCACTAGAGGTCAGGTAATGGTGGCACATACCTTTAATCTCAGGATTTGGGAGACAGAGTCAGATGGATCTCTATGAGTTCAAAGCCATCCAGGGCTACACAAGATCAGTACAGAAACAAATCTAGGTGGTGGTGGCCTACACCTTTAATTCCAGTACTAGGGAATCATATGCTCTTAATCCCAGCACTAGAAGGAATATAAAATGGGAGGAGAGAGAGGCTCTGTCTGCTTAGTCTGCAGTCACCTAGCCTTGGTAGAGGTAAGACTTTTCTAGGGGCTTGGCTGCTTTGCTTTTCTGGTTTTCAGGTTCCTTTTTTTTCTTTCTTTTTTTTTTTCGAGGCAGGGGTTCTCTATAGTTTTGGAGTGTGTCCTAGAACTTGCTCTGTAGACTAGGATGGCCTCGAACTCACAAAACGCTGCCTGCTTCTGCCTCTGTAGTGCTGGGATTAAAGGTGTGTACCACCACTACATGGCGAACCCCAATTTCTATCTCTGGGTTTTTATTATTTATGCTACAGTTATATTTAATGTGTATGGATTAAGAATGTGCACCATTCTTGATTCATTATATATGTCTTCCTTTTAGTCATTAGAATGGATACTGAAATTTTACTTACAGTGTCTTGCTGTATGGCCCAGGATAGCTTCAAACTCATGATCTTCCTACTTCAGCCTTCTAGTGCTAGGGTTGTAGGCATTTTTTTTTTTGCCATATCTAGCTAAGGATATTTAATTTTCTCAACATTTTTAAATTTGTCTATTGAAATGTTCTTTGATTTCTTCTTTTATCTATGGTATGTTGCATTAGCTAATTTTTTAATAAACAGAACTTGCAACCTGGAATTCTACTTGATCATTACATATAT
>NW_026068052.1:1792379-1794449 GCF_014885135.2 Alexandromys fortis | reverse complement strand
CCACCGCCTCCCATTTCCCTCCCCTCCCCCCATCCCCTTTCCCCATCTTCTCCAGTCCAAAGAGCAGTCAGGGTTCCCTGCCCTGTGGGAAGTCCAAAGTCCTCCCCTGTCCATCCAGGACTAGGAAGGTGAGCATCCAAATAGACTAGGATCCCACAAAGCCAGTACATGCAGTAGGATCAAAACCCAGTGCCATTGTCCTTGGCTTCTCAGTCAGCCCTCATTTTCCACCACGTTCAGGGAGTTTGGTTTGGTTACATGCTCCATTTAACTGTAATCTTTTGTTGGAGTTCATCAGTGAAACCATGGTCTGAATCTAGGCTTTTCTTCGTCAGAAAAGTTTGGATTGAAATTGAATTTCTTTGTTTCCTGTAGAGCTGTCCATATTTTATTTTACTTATTAAATTAGTTTGTAAGTTTTTTGTCTTTCTAGGAAAATTTTTATTTCATTTTAGTTGCCTAATTTCTGTACATAGAGTTCAAGTTATTCCTTTATAGTCCTAAATATCTGTGTGGTCTGTAGCAATGCTCCCTCCATTCTGAATTTTAGTAATTTGAGTATTTTTTTTTTGCTTTATAATTTTCCTGTTAAATGCACTTAGACATTATTTGTTTCTTTTTTAAGTGATTAATTTGATTTTGACAACTACATACATATACACATTCACACACACAATGTATTCTGATTATTCTAGACCCCTAGCTGCTATCTTCCCCTCCTCCCTGTTAACCTGTACTTATCAATTTTCATATCTCTATAAGATAAAGGCTAGCATTTTAGTAAAGTTGTTATCTTTGAGATAATTTTATAGTATTATAATAAAGAATAAGTAGTTTTACAGTTACCAAAACTTACTTTGAACAAAGGAAAGCAGATTGATCAATTTTTAAACTCTCTGTTACAAGTTTCTATACTCTGCTATCAGGATTTGCATTCTCTTCTTACTGAGTATTCTTTGGCCTAACCTCTTTCAAAGGTCTGTAGATTTATTGCTTTATTTGAGGAAATAAGAATACTTTAAGTCTAAATGTTTATCAATAAAAAGTAATTCAATTCTGCTATCCATTGTGATGCAAGAGATGAGCTCAATATTTGGCCTAGGTATTTTTTATCTTCCTGAAGAGAAGAACATTTGATGGCACCTCACTTCACAGGTGCCTGGCCAGCTAGTGTAGCTCTATCACTGGCTTTGCCTTGCATTTAACATGTGAAGTGGGAATAATTGAAAAGCAAAATGGGATTATTTATTAGATTTTGATAGGTCATCTATAGCCCTGTCTGATAAAAGTAGATTATAAAATACAGTCGTAATTCTAATGACAGAAAAATACTCCATACCCCAGGTTCCACACCAATAGTGTCCCTTTAATCTTACCAGTAATCCTAACTCCAACCAGGAGATATATTTTTTCTTTCCATGAGATATAGACAATGAAAACTTCTGAATAGATAAAAAAATTATTTTTAAGGGGTGTGCCCTAACTAACTCATGTACTTTATTGCCGCGCCAGCACAGCAACTGTAGTTCTTCTGAGTGAGGGACATCAGGATTAACACACAACACAACTTCAGGTTCTGCAGACAAGCCTTTATTCCACTTTCTCACACAGTATATATAGCCCTCAGCAGGGGAGGCCAAGCCAGCAAAAGCAGGAAGCTCATCACAGTAACTCACATGGCTTAGGGGTAAACATCCTTAGAAACATTGCTGAAAATGACAGATTGTTCCTGTTTTCAACCAACTACAAGAGTGCAAAACAGATCAGGTGGGGGTTTGAAGGCCTGTACTCTAGGGACCCAACAATTCTCCCTTTTCATTTTAAAAGCATGAGAGCCCCTGTCTTAGGACTTCCCCAGATAGAGATGGCTATGGGAGGCCTTAATCCCTGTCTTAGGTGAGCTCTCTATACCAGGACAGTTGCCCGTCATAGGGATCCCTCATGATGTCTGAAGCATCTGCAGCCAGACTTGGGGTGCTTCCTGATTACTGTAATGCAGACCGAGCAACACTTGTTGAGTGACAGTGTGCTGTAGTGGGATTACTGCATAAAGCAGCAGAGAATCCAAAA
>NW_026068052.1:1782644-1784727 GCF_014885135.2 Alexandromys fortis | reverse complement strand
TCAGGATTAACACACAACACAACTTCAGGTTCTGCAGACAAGCCTTTATTCCACTTTCTCACACAGTATATATAGCCCTCAGCAGGGGAGGCCAAGCCAGCAAAAGCAGGAAGCTCATCACAGTAACTCACATGGCTTAGGGGTAAACATCCTTAGAAACATTGCTGAAAATGACAGATTGTTCCTGTTTTCAACCAACTACAAGAGTGCAAAACAGATCAGGTGGGGGTTTGAAGGCCTGTACTCTAGGGACCCAACAATTCTCCCTTTTCATTTTAAAAGCATGAGAGCCCCTGTCTTAGGACTTCCCCAGATAGAGATGGCTATGGGAGGCCTTAATCCCTGTCTTAGGTGAGCTCTCTATACCAGGACAGTTGCCCGTCATAGGGATCCCTCATGATGTCTGAAGCATCTGCAGCCAGACTTGGGGTGCTTCCTGATTACTGTAATGCAGACCGAGCAACACTTGTTGAGTGACAGTGTGCTGTAGTGGGATTACTGCATAAAGCAGCAGAGAATCCAAAACCAGATAACCCCAATAACAATATAAGCACAAGTGAGAGCATTACAGACAATGGGTGGACCCAGCCCCCAAGCTGGGCCATGGCATTTCACTGACTGGATTCAGACACAGCAGGGACCCGTGTGCTATTAATACTAACAATATGATGAGCTGTCTTCAGGGTAAAATTCAAAAAGGAGGAATTCCAAGGGCCATCTAAACATGCTTTCAACTGTTCAACCACATCAGAAGCACCCACAGCATCAGCAGGTGCAACGCAAGCTGCACTATAAGAATGAGAACAAGATATCTGCCCTAAGAGCCAAAGGGAATCCACCCGCTCCTGCAAAAGCACAGTCCATAGATCCAAATTCAAAAGTCCAAGTCCAGTATGAGAGTACAGAGCATTCTGTGTCTGCAGGGCCCCACCAACCTCCCCAGACAGCACAGTCTCTGCAGTCACAGCCATCTGTGAAATGGCAACTCCAGCAACTGTAGCTGCAGTGGGAGCAACAGCAATAGCAGCAACAATTGCAGCTGTTATCCCAAAGTCTCACCACTGTCGATAAAGGATGATCTCCTGACATTCTTGAGACACCAGCACCAGCAGAGGAATCACAAAAGGCACTCGAACTATCAAAGCTCTGTCAGAACTGTCCCAGCAATTACTCAGCTTGCAGATCCTGAAGTAGAAGGAACATCGCGATCTTCGTCCTGTGTCACCAGCCTTATGCACTGCTCTGGCACCCAAATTGGTGTATCAACTCCTAAAGGAAAAACACATACAGCTCCCCTCACCTTTGCCAACAAGGGGGTTGGTTTCATCCATCGTCCTGTTTGCAGATCTTTCCAACAAACCCATCCTAGGCTCTGAGCCCTAACTTGTGTATGGCGCTCCATATGCGAGCGCCCTTCAGCATCCACAGCCAAAAAATTTAAAATAAAGAGAATGGTGGATAAAATAAAGAGTTGCTGGGGAGAATATGAACTCCCCCCTTTTTATTTTTTGAAAATATTGCTTGAGGGTCTGATAGGGTCTTTCCACAATTGCTTGACCCATTGGGTTATACAGGATGCCTGTTTTATGGGAAATTTCATAGAATGAACAAAAGGATGAAAATTTTTTGCTGATATATGCTGGGCCATTGTCTTCCTCAATAACTTCAAGATTGTCCATATAGGCAAAAGCATATAGGCAGTATGCAATGGCATCTTTTGCTTGTTCTCCCGAATCAAGGATGCAAAAATTACTCCTGAAAAGGTGTCTACTGATACACGGACAAACTTAAGTTTCCCTGCGGCAGGCAGGTGTGTAACATCCATCTGCCCAATGGGCCCCCCTTTTACATTGTGGGAACTTTCCTGGTCTGGCAGTAGCTCCCTGAGGGAGCTGTGGCTTGTTTTGCTGTGGTTTGTTTTTTTTTTCTTTTTTCTCTTTTTTCTTTCTATTTTTTTTTTTGCAATGCTGTTTGGCCAATAGCTTAAGCATATTTCTAGCTATCTCTTATATTCTTTTTTTTTAATTTTTTTTCATTTTTTTATTTTATTGAAAATAAGAAAAAAAAGTTTCCGCCTCCTCCC
>NW_026068052.1:1642686-1782111 GCF_014885135.2 Alexandromys fortis | reverse complement strand
CTTCTTCTTCTTCTTCTTCTTCTTCTTCTTCTTCTTCTTCTTCTTCTTCTTCTTCTTCTTCTTCTTCTTCTTCCTCTTCTTCTTCCTCTTCCTCTCTCTCTCTCTCTCTCTCTCTCTCTCTCTCTCTCTCTCTCTCTCTCTCGTTCAGGGGAACCACAGTTAAAGCAGGTTTTATCTCCAGTTGTCTGGGGTCCTCTCCTAGGCCTGATGGCAGCGGCAATCACCTGGCCCTGAATGAAGTGCCCATCAATATTCCAGCAGATCCGGATGTATTCATCTAAGCTTTTTGCCTTATGTGGCCTCAAGGCTTCTTTATAGTATTTATTTGTATTCTCAAATGACAGCTGCTTAACTATGGGCATAGCTGTGGTCCTATCGCCAAACCATCTCCCTGCCAACTGCAATAGCCTATCCACATAGTCCTGAAATAGTTCTGAAGGCCCTTGTAAAACTTTTGACAGCTGATCCCTCATGGCCTTGTTTGGCAGAGGCTTTCCAAGCTTTGGTAGCCGAAGCGGCCATTTGTAGATACACGGCAGGATCGAGCACAATTTGATTGGCCAAGTCAGCATAAGCTCCTGCTCCAGTTAGCATGTCTAGATTGTGCTGTGCCTGTCCTGCTTGAGCATTTAACCTACCCTTTGGAAAAATTTTCTTGATATTCTCCCCTCCACAATAAGTAATTTTCTCCCGATAATACTGCATGACATAGCTGCTGCCAATCACTAGGTCTAAGATTCAATGCCACAAAAGCTTCTACTATGGCAAGAGTAAAGGGGGCCTGAGTGCCGTATGCCGCCATGGCCTCTTTCAATTGTTTCATCTCCTTAAAGTTCAAGGCCACATGTTGTCTCAGCATCTGTCCTGGATTGTTTGGATCAGGTACCTCTATGACAGGAGCAACTGTGTGCCGGGGTCGAAAACAGACACCTCCTCTTCTTCCTGAGCCCTCTTCGGCCTCCCTGTCATCTGTCAGTCCCCAACGGGACTTCCTCCTTCCCCAGTCCTCATTAAAAGCAGGTGGGGCTGACAGCACACGTGAGGAATCCTTCGCCTTACAGTGCTTCAGCCTTTTCCGAAGATAAACTATTCTCTGCACTAGAGCTGAGGCTGCCTTCCCCATTTTCGGACTCGGAGGTTATTGCTATCTGGTCTTGTGCCCAAAAGTGGTGAGACTTTGACACTAGCCTTGGTCCTGAGACAGATTCCAAAATTCCCCCTGGTACCCCTGACATTTCCTTTCAGTCCCTATGCGACTCTTCCGCCAATCCTATGGACCGGCGAGTCTCCTCCTCCTGTATTTCTTCAAGCATTTCTTTAGCTGTGGTGACCTCTGGTCTCACTTTCACTTTATCAGTAAGTAGGGCATTGTGGACCAGGTGCCATAGTGAAAAGATAGATATAGGGACACTATAGGCACCCTCCTTTTGCAGCTGTTTCTGCAAATCTCTTTTTACCTGTTTCCAATCAGAGATGTTCAAACCTCCACCTGTCAAAAACTATGGGCTTGCTGTGTCTATATTCTTAAGAAAACCCTCTATAGTTCTCTGTTTGACCGTGGTTCCTTGTTGCTCTAACAATTTAGCTATCTGATATATCAGGTCTCTCTTACTGCTTGTGCATCCCATTTTTTTTAGTAGGCAAGCCTGTAGGGCATTTTCTTTTTTTTTAATTAATTTATTTATTTATTAAAGATTTCTGTCTCTTCCCCACCGCCGCCTCCCCTTTCCCTCCCCCTCCCCCAATCAAGTCCCCCTCCCTCGTCAGCCCAAAAAGCAATCAGGGTTCTCTGCCCTGTGGGAAGTCCAAGGACCACCCACCTCCATCCAGGTCTAGTAAGGTGAGCATCCAAACTGCCTAGGCTCCCACGAAACCAATAGGTGCAGTAGGATCAAAAACCCATTGCCATTGTTCTTGAGGTCTCAGTAGTCCTCCTTGTCCACTATGTTCAGCGAGACCAGTTTTGACCCAGGCTTTTTCAGACCCAGGCCAGCTGGCCTTGGTGAGTTCCTGATAGAACATCCCCATTGGTTTCTAGCCATAAATAAAGGACATTGAACCTATAATTCGGGTTCTTAGAGAAGCTAAATAAGAAGGAGAACCCAAAGAAAATCATATAGGCATCCTCCTGAATATTAACCTTCATCAGGCGATGAAAGGAGACAGAGACAGAGACCCACATTGGAGCACCGGACTGAAATCTCAAGGTCCAAATCAGGAGCAGAAGGAGAGAGAGCACGAGCAAGGAACTCAGGACCGCGAGGGGTGCACCCATACACTGTGCATCCCATTTTTACCCCAATCCATTCTTACCGGTCAAGGAAGACCCCGTCCGCTAAGCCTTCTTTCTCAGATCTCAGTGGAACCTCCACTTTGCGGGGCCAGCACAACAACTGTAGTTCTTCTGAGCGAGAGTAGTCAGGATTAACACACAACACAACTTCAGGTTCTGCAGACAAGCCTTTATTCCTCTTTCTCACACAGTATATATAGCCCTCAGCAGGGGAGGCCAAGCCAGCAAAAGCAGGAAGCTCATCACAGTAACTCACATGGCTTAGGGGTAAACATCCTTAGAAACATTGCTGAAAATGACAGATTGTTCCTGTTTTGTTCCTGTTGTCAACCAACTACAAGAGTGCAAAACAGATCAGGTGGGGGTGTGAAGACCTGTCCTCTAGGGACCCAACACTTTATTAGCAATATGAGCTCAAGGGAATTGTTCAACTTCTGAAGTTCAATTTTCACATGTATAAAATATGGGTGGTTTAAAAGAGTTATAAAAATTTAATATGCTAATTTATGTGTAGTACTTAAAATTGTAAAGAGTCTTTGTCAAAATAATATATTTTCTATGGTCCATCTGGATGTTATAAACAGTCCATTGAAACATTCTTAGACTTCATTTGGAATTTCAGGATATGGACTATCTAACTTAAATCTGTTGACTTTTTAAAAAATAATATTATTCTCTGAAATTTCCTACATTTAAACAATCTATTTGAACATATCCATCCAACAGTACCTCCCTTTTTTTACTTCTGTGCCTCTTCCTTGTCTTCCTTCCTATGTCACATCTTCTTTTTATTATTATTATTAACCCCCTGAGTCTGATTAGTGCTGTTCATATGTGCAAGCCAAGCATAATTAACTATAAGTGCTCATCTGTGGATGGGTCACTACATCAACCTCTCCAATCAAAATATACTGAATTTTTAAGATTTTTACAAACAAAGGTATTATTATTAACAAACCTTACTTGTTTACCCCATCCTGTTACTGAAACTAGTTCTGCCCAGCCCCTGGCTACACAATCATTTTATTTTGCTACCACTACGATCTCAGGCAATCCTGGTCTGTCCCAGATAATATTTCCTACTTTCTTGAAATGCAGTAGAATCTTAACCAAAGCAACTATCTTACCTGAAAAAATCATATCCTGTTGATTGGTACAGTACTGTAATAACAGAAAGTATATCCAAAGAGAGGAAGACTTTCTTAGATTATAATAAAGATTTGCATCCACTTTGGTGATACTACCAAACATTTTTATGGACCCAAAGGGTCTTTTAATTGAAATATATAAAAGTTATATGTTTAATTCAGTAATTAGGATAATAGCTATTCATTGACTTTTCATTATATGATAAGCACAGTGAGTAATAAATACTTACAAACATCATTGTTGAAGAACCCTAACAGTTCTTAAAACTATCCTATTTTTATCTACATTTTTGCAAATGAGTAAATATACATATACAGACATTAATCCATTAAGGTTAACATAGATGACAATTGGCAGATTGAGGTTTCAAACTGACATTTGATTCTAGCACTGCGTTCCTTAACTTATTACATGGTGTCTCTCATGTATTGAGTGTGACTTCTAGAACATCCAAGAAAGGTTTGTCCTTCCTTCCTTTCTTTTTTCCTTTCTTCCTTCTTTCCTTTTTCCTTCCTTCCTTCCTTCTTTTTTTTTCGAGACAGGGTTTTTCTGTGTAACAACACTCACTATCCTTGAACTTGCTCTGTAGACGAGGCTGGCTTGAACTCATTGAGTACTGAGATTAAAGACATGCACCACTATTGTTTGGCTGAAAGGTTGTCTCTTAGTCCACCTAAATAAACTCAAATATTTCAATTTATTTTTTCTTGAGGCAGCCTTTTATATTATGTGACCAATTAAATGGGTATTGAGAAAGATGTTGAAATAAAATCTGATGTTGTGTACACAGATTAACTCAAATACAATAATAGTCTATAACATCAATACCCAATTCTCATCCCCCCATATAGAAACAAGAAAGTAAATGGCATCATAGATTAAATGGAGCAGACATCTACCAACCATTTGAGCTAAACACTGAAGAATTCATTCTTCTTGACAGTCTATGGAATGTCTTTTAAAATAGATCATATATTAGGATGCAGAGCAAGTCCTAACAAATACAGGGAAATTAAAATCATTTGTTGTATTCTAGCTGACAAAAATAGAATAAAATTAGACATCAACAACAAGAGAAACTACAGAATATATACAAACTCATAGAGTTTGAACAACATTATATCAAATGAAGAATGTGTCATTGCAAAAGTTAAAAATGAATTTAAAAAATAGAATCAAGTTAGATACAGGACACAGAGAAGCCAATTTGGTACTGACTAGGAAGCATCCTCCCTGCTGGCTAGTTTTCACAGTAATGAAAGGTGTAATGCAGGCTGCTGGGTGTTAGGAAGCATCACCAACTTTGCACCTGTCAGTTATAGAAATGACCATTGTGGCACGCTATGCCCACGGGTGTCATAGTATCACAAATGTTATGGGTATAATCAACTGCTTTCTGATTGGAATTACGGTCAGCTCTAGGGAAGGAAGCATATGCCTCATATTACAAATACGGCTCTGGCACTTTGAATTGTAATGGCTCCCATAGGCTTATATATTTGAGTTCTTGGTCATTAGGGAGTGAGATATTTGACAGGGATTAGGAGGTGTGGAGTTGGAGTAGATCTGGCCTTGTTGGAGGAAATGTGTTACTGGAGAGTGTGCTTTGGGGTTTCAAATGCTCAAGTCAAACCCAGTGTTACTCTCTTCTTCCTGCTGTCTGAAGATTCAGATGTAGAACTCTGAGCTCCTCCAGCACCATATCTGCCTACGTATGTCCATGCTTTCTGCCATGCTAGTAATGGACTAAACCTCTGAACTGTATGCCAGCCTCAGTTCAATGTTTTCCTTTATAAGAGTTGCCATGGTTATGGTGGCCCTTCACAGCAATAGAACACTGACTAAGGCAATGATCAAGAAGCCATGATGGGAGCACACAGACTCCAAGAATGAACCTACTAATATTATTTTGTTAAATGTTTGTAGTATCAAGCTACCTCTAAATTCTTATCTCCATACTTGTAGATTAGTGCACTTTTAAGACCTCATCAGAAAAGTTTCTTTGTGCAGTGAATGACAGTTAATGCAGAATGTCACAAGTGGTCAAAGTGCAGAGAGTAAATATCAGTGGAGCACTGAGCCACAAAATTGGACATCTACATCACACCCACTCCTCAGTACTCAAGGATTATTGTACAAAAAAGGTCAGAGAGATCATAAAGCAAGAGGCCAGGGAAGACCAGAGAGAAACAGTGTCTTTTGGACATGATATGATAGGAGCTGTAGTTGCCTGCAATCAACTACACCATTCAAATCAAGCTAGTCACCATTCAAGCATGAAGTGAGAAGTTTTTTGTTCCTGCACCCCTAACTGAGTTGATGGCTTCTGTGGGAGGGAGAGTCTGTTTTATTTAAGGGTGTGTCTTTGAGTACATTGACCATGCTCCAGTGGAAGAGCCTGCATTCAGAGGTGTATGGGCAGCACAAATTAGTGTCAATAAGATATTAAATTCAAACAAAATTAAACCTAGTACTTGAAGACAGCCTGGTCTACATAGTGAGTTCCAGGCTAGCCAGGGATACTTAGAGAAACCCTGTCTCAACAAACACCAATAAACAAGCAAACAGGTAATTAATTAATCAATTAAATATAAAAAGAGAACATAAAGTTGGAGAGACTAGGGATGTAGGAATGTCTCTGGGAGGAGTAAAAGGGAGGAATTGGGAGTGAATATGATAAAAATACTTTCTATAAAAATTTTAAAGAATAAATAAAATATATAATAAAGTAAAGGAACGGAAGAGATTGCCTAGTGGTTAAGAACACTTGCTGCTCTTGCCTTATGGTGGTGATGCACGCCTTTAATCCCAGTTCTTGAGAGGCAGAGACAGGTGGATCTCTATGAGTTTAAGCCAACCTGGTCTACAGAGCTAGTTCCAGGACAGACTCCAGAGCTACAGAGAAACCCTGTCTCAAAAAACAAAACAAACAGAAAAAAAAACCCAACAAACAACCAAAAAACAAAACAAACTTGCTGCTCTTACAGAGAACCTAGTTTGGTTTCTAGCACCCACATCAGGTGACTTTCAACTGTAATTCCATTCCAGGGGCATCTGATATTTTCTATCCTTTGTGGGCACATTCACATTTGAGAATATACCCACATGTAGACATACACAAAAATAAAAAAATTAAAAAATAGTTTAAGAACAACATAACAAAATCTACTGGATAAAGTAAAGGAGTCCCAAAGGGGAATTTTATGGTTATAAATGCTTATCTTAAAAGAAAAAAAAAGATGGTAGATGAGATGACTTAGCAGGTAAAGGAGATTTCTGCTATACCAGTGACCTGACACTGGGCCTCTGGAACTCACACAGAGAAAAAAACTCCTGAAAGTTATCCTTTGACCTTCACATATGCACCATGGCACATGTGCTACCTCTCTGCTTCTCCAAAATAAAGAAGTAAGTGCAAAAGAAATGATCATATCTCAAATAAATCACTTAATTATGTACCCTTGGACTTTGAAAAATATCAGAACAAGTCAAACTTGAAATCAGTTAAATTGAAATAGTTAATAATAGTTCAGTGCTACTTTGGTATCAAAACCAGATTAAAGAGAAAAGAAAAAAATAAAGATTAAAAAAAGCAAGCTTTATATGTTCCCTCTTATTTGTGGATCCTAGATCCTAAACTTTTGATTTGAGTATATAATCTGAAGTAATCAAAGAAGCCAGGAATATAGAAAGGGATAATTTGGGGACTGCAGGAGCTCTAGAGAAGGGGATAGTGGAATACAGGTACAACAAAAGGGTTAATGACAAAATGGGGAGGAGTTTAACTGGCTAAGGGGCAGGAAGAGTAATACAAGGAGAGAGGGAGGAAAGAGAGATAAATAGCACTAATTGTTTGAAAAAGCTATGGGTAAGCATTTTTATAAGCTTACTTAGATACACCCTGCATTGACCTCTGGCCTCCATATGCACACTACACCCACAAATCTGTGTGTATCCTCACGTGCAGATATGCACATCCAAATATCCATAAAACACACACACACAAAGATGCCACCAGAAAACTTTTAGATCTGATTACACTTTGACAAATTGGCAGTGTACAAAATTAACATATAAAACTCAGTAGTCTTCCTATATTTATAACAATTATGTTTAGAAAGAAATCAGAAAAGCAGTTCCATTCACAATTGCTTCAAAACAAAATATCTTGGAACAATTTTAACAAAGAAAATAAAAATATCTATATTGAAAATTTAACACATTGAAGAAGTTGAAGTATTAGATAATGGATTAAAACAGAGTTCTTATTGTGAAAATGTCTAAACAACTAAAAGAACCAGTAGACTCAATGCAATCCCCATCAAAATCCCTATTCCTTTCATGGAAATAGATTTTAAAAAATCTTAAAAATCACATACAAGTGACCATGGATAGTCAAAGCAATCCTGAGCAAAAGGAATAATACTGAATTGATTACCATACCTAATCTCAAGTAATATTATCAAGCCATGGTAAGAAAAACAGCATGGTACTGGCATGGAAACAGATATGTAGATCAATGGAGTAGAATAAACTACTCCATTATACATAATAATAACAGATATTAACTCCCATAGCCACAGCCCCGATTTTTGACAAGTGTGCCAACAATATACATCAGAGAAAACTTTTTTTTTGACAAATGGTACAGGGAAAACTGAATATCCACATGTAGAATAATAAAAGTAGATTCTTATCCCATAAAACAATCAACTCTGAATGGATCAGAACTTAATGTAAGCCCTTTAACTCTGAAACTGTTAAAACATTGGGGCACAGACAAGGACTTTCTCAAAAGTCCTAAAGTCACCCAGGGAATAGTTTAGTTTCAAGAGCTTACAAATGGGACTTCAAGAAATCAAAATATCTTCTGTATTGAAAACGAAACAGTTCATCAAGTTTATACAATGGGAGAAAATCTTTGCATGCTATACATCTAGCAGAGGAATATTGTCAGGAATATACAAAGAACTGAAAATAAGACACAACAAAAAATCAAGCAGACCAATCAATAAATTGGGTAATGAAATGAGCAAACAATTCTCAAAAGGTGAAATAGAAATGGTCAAAAAACATGAAAAAATGGCCAAACTAACAAGCCATCAGAGAAATAAAATTATAAAATTATATTGAGAGTTCATTTAAAAATAGCAACGAATGCTGGTAAGAATGTAGACAAATTGTACTGGCTTTTTGGGATCCTATTCTATTTGAATTCATACCTTCCTAAGCCTGGATGTAGTGGGGAGGGCCTTGGACTTCCCACAGGGCAGGGTACCTTGCCCTCTCTCAGGACTGGAGGGGGAGAAGGGGAGAGTATGGGGGGGAGCAGGAGAGAAGTGCTAGGAGGGGAGGAAGTGGAAATTTTGATTGGTATTATTTATAAAGTAATAAAAATGTACATTATAAAATAAAAATGTGATGACTTTGTATGCTAATTAACATAAATGAAAAAACTTCAGTACAATATATGTATTACTGAAATAAAAATGAAAAAATATAAAAAAAAGAATGTAGACAAATAGGAACTCATACACACTGCTGGTGGGAAGGTAAACTAGTCCAACCACTCGACAGTCAGTATGGAAGGTCTGTAAAAATCTAAAAATAGATCTCGTACATAATGCGGTTATTCCACTCCTGAGGATTTATCCACAGGACTCCAAGCCAACATATCACCTGAGTATCAATATTTATTGTATTACTGTTTGCCATATCTAATTTATTGAACTATCCATGTATCAAAAATTAGAGGAGTGAGTAAATAAAATGTGGAATATAAATACAATGGAGATTTTTTTTTCAGCCATAAAGAACAAAGTCACGTCCTTTGTGGAGAAATGGATACAACTAGAGATCTTCATATTAAGTATAGTAAGTCAGTTTCAGAAAGACACACTTTCTTTCATTTTTGTTTCCAGATTTTATGTAGGTTCACAAGGACATTTATGCACATATGACAACAGTAAGAGTGAAATGTGTAGGGAACAAAATGGACTAATGGAAGGAAGTATTAGTGAGAAAGAGGAAGAGGGTATGGGGGTGATGTGCTTAGCATACAGAATATAATTGTGTGAGAATATCCTTGTTTATGTAGTGCAGTGCCATGTACAATGAGTACAGAAATTGAAATTTTAAAAAATCTGGTACTTAAACATTTTTATTACATTAATTTTACGGTGTGAGTGAGCACATGGATCCCACAGTCACATGTGGAAGTCAGAGGACAACTTTTAGGAGTCAGTTCTCTCCTTTCTCTATGTGGGTCTCAGGAATTGAATTCAGTTGAATTCAGGTCCTTGAGATTTTTAGCAAGTGTCTTTGACAGATGAACAATCTCACTAGCGAAAACAAAAAACCCTGATACCTTTTAAATGGCAATACAGATATAAAGCATTGAAGAGGTGTTCAGAGATTGTCTACTGTATCCCCTCCATGTTACAGATGAGACATTTCATTCTAATGAAGACAGGTGAATAAAATTTTATAGGACTTACTGAAGTTTGCTTGTCTGGAACCTCTGAAATAACTGTTCTATATTTTTCAGATAACGCTTTTAGTATTTAAAAGAGCCCCCCCCCCTTTTTTTTATTCTTCTCAACTTTTCTTTCATGCCAAGCGTACCCAGATTTTCAATTCCTTTATAGCATGAATGATTTTCAGGCTGAATCATTCTAGAAAGCCATTCTGGATCCTGGTCCTAATCGATTATTTCCTCATTTAATTTGCAGTATGCAAAACTAACCCCATATATGCTTCTGAGATTGCTTATGCAGCCCCACCTCTTTTAAAGTCACTTACTAAGGAATTTTTTTAGTAAAATTAGTATAGACTGTTGATGCTGTAGACTGGTCTGTATTTATTTCCCTTTCCTTATTATCAGATGAAAGGAACCATTTGAGACAACAAGCATATCTGAAATCATAGTTCTGAACACTGATTCAGTAATTATTTTCTTCAGCATAGATTGCTAATATCATGAGTAGTCTTTTTCCTAAACACTGATTTATTGGAAAAATGAAATGGCAGACATAATTTTGTACTAGATATTTTATTCTCCTAGCTATATTGATTGGTTAAATTATAAACACCAGTATTTCCCATATTTGCTATTCAATTTTTTTAAGTTAGACTAGCTTATGCGTCATTGACATCAAATAAGATTGTAAAGCTGATCACTACCTGAAGCGTAGGTGTTGAAAGACTTTCTTTTCCAAGAAAAACTAGTATTGACTCTCTGATTCACATAAAATGAGCTAATATGGAAATCAGGAGCATGTTGTTTCCTCACTATTACCCTATTTCTGTGAATTCTAAGAGGAAGGGAGACAGTATCTATGAAAAAAGCTTGTAGGAGCCAGGGAAGCTCACCAGAGACAGTGTTAAAGAAACTGCAGCATGAATACAAGATCAATTTTATTATAATATTGTTATTAGCACTTTAGGACAAATTTTTAGAGGAGGAATCTTGAAGACTAGGGGAAACGTGCTGAGTAATGATTGAACATAGCTTTACTGAACTTGAGATTATGTCAAAGTGTTTACTCACATTAATGGTTAAAATCTATGTCTATATGTTGCTGTTTACAAATGTTTTGCCCTTGACAAACCTGAGTTTACTAGAATGTCCTCTCTGTTCCTCTATTTCCTTATCTATGAGGAACTTTTGCCTAGCTTCCATGTTACCATATAGGGGAATCTACTTAGTTCTACTTCGTTCTTTAAATTACTCTTACGACTTCATGTAGGACTAACTTGTGTAAATTGTGGTTATGTATGTGCTCTATGTCCCCCATTGTATTATATATCTTTGCGGTCAGGGTCTAGCTATTTTTCATCTCTATGACATTCATAGTTTCTGAATTTTAAACTTATTCTTTGCAATTATTTTAGTGATTTTCTTTAAATTATGAATTTATATATTTTCTGATTTTAGGGTGAGAATTTTATTTAAGCATATACTTAAACAAGAGCTAACTAGGGAAAAAAACAGAACAAAGCAAGTATACCTGACAAGAGAGGTGAATTAGGAAACATAAGAAATGAAAAATTATGTGGGTAGTTTAAAATTTAAGCAGAAAAGTATTGATGACTATTTTAAGAAGTGTGAGGAAGAGGGCTAAAGGATATGACTTTGAGGTAAGTGAAAAATGATTTAAGTAAAAACAGTAACAGTGTTGGAGAAGATAAAAATTAGAATAGAGATGGGATAGAGAGAAATCGATATAAAAGTGCATTCAAGACATAGCTTTAAAAGCTCTAGTGGTGACTGGGAATGTTTGTGCATGCTTGTTATTCCAGTATGTGGACAGCTGAGACAGGAAGATCTTGTGTTCAAAGCCAGTCTGGGCTATATAAGTAGCAAGACCTTGTTTCAGTAAAACAAAACAAAACAAAACAAAACAAAACAAACAAATAAAACCTCAGTACTTAGTAACCGAGGAATTGCAAGGAAACATAGTGGTTAAGCACACATACCTAAGAAGCTCTGCCCCTTACTGGCTTTGAAGTTGATCAGGTTTTAATTTTCTTTGCCTTTAGTTTCCCCTTCTAGAAAATGGGTTTTATAGTACATTTTACAGGATTGTTACACAGATCAGATGAGGAAATACATGTTGGTGTAATGGTGTAAACATTCAGTAATTAGTTGCTATGAGTTGGAGTTGTATCTTTCAAAAGTTGATTTTCATTAGGGAAGTGAAAGGATGTTATACTCTGGGAAGGTCTGTCCAAATGTACTATAACAACTTGGTGACATAAAAAAGAATTAAGTTTTTTTTTTCAAGAATTAAATGCTAGTTTATGTATAGCAGATAAAAATATAGTGTTTTCCAATCTAGTATGTCATTTAGTCCACACTTCACTTTAACCCACCAAAACCATCCTCTGAAGATTTCATTGGTTTTAGCATGCTTACAGAAGAGCTGTTGGTTAAGCATAGTTAAGCAGAGAGAGTTGGGATTGCCAATCCTATCACCTTGGTTCTTCCCCCATCCTCTTATATCTCCTCCAAAATAATTTTGGGTTGGAAAGAGGTTAACTTTAGTCAAAATGCTTACCAGGGAATGAAACAAACATATTCATCTTTTTCTTTTCTCCGTTTGTCACTCACACACAGTCTTTTGAGCAGTGTGGGGCAGTGTTTAAGAATTTATGTGTGGAGCATTGTCTTTGAAGTTTGGATTTAAAGCATCAGTGAAACCACAAGAAAGTAATCAGAAGCATAATTGAGCAGGTGGAACAAATTTGTTAAGTTTGCTTTGGGAAAGCAATAACTGGTTTTTAAGTAATAAATCCGCCTTAGGTTCCATGTTCTATAATGAGAGTGGGAACAAGAGAGAAGATAATGCATTGGTTTCTGAAGACATATGAGACTATAAGCTATGCATCTAATACTGCTGATTTCAATGGGGTGGGTGATGGGGAGGGGATGCTTGTCATTAGCTCTTCTGTAATGCAGGTGATGGTTCAAGAGAATTTATCTTGTACATGTTGTCATGAGATATTTTTAATATATTATAAAACAAGGAATTTGGAGTATACAGTTAAGTTGTAATGTGCTATGTAGAGGAAAATGATTTTTATTAAGTATTGCTCTTTGAAACAATGTTGGACAAATATATTTAGCATACAATTTTTGTAAAGATTGATTTTTCACTTCCCTTCTTTCTAAAGAAGAGACTGAAAGCATTAGTCTCTGAATTAGAACAGACACAAAGGTCATCCACCTCAAGTCCTTGCCATCTTTGTGAATCACCTTTACTTGTCACCATCCTGAGATTGAAATGTATCAGCAATGGAGCTCATGACCCTACCATATTTAGATCATGTCTTTGTAGGCTGATCTAGTTTTTATAAAGATCTTCCTTATTTAATACTATAGACATAAATTGTCTTCTATATGACAATGATGAGCATTCCCCTCAATTTTCTTCAACCCCACCCTCAAGACTAAGCATGTTCTTTCTACTGTCCTTTTATCACTTTGAAGCTGTGTTTATTCATCCTCTCAACTGTGAGCTCCTTGAGGGCATGGGCCACATCATATCTTTGAATGTTTCTGGTATGTAAAAAGTGTTTGAATTGAGAACATCATAATATTCAACCCCTTCGCTGTTCAAGCTACTCTTCTTTTTTTTTTTTTTTGTTCTCTGGCTTATCTTTCATTAAACTAATATTTATTGAATGCCATCTGGTATCAGACACTGCCATTGTTTAGAAATACAGCAGTTAAAGATATATAGGCTTGAAGTATTAGATAAAATCAAGAAAAGAGCAATACAAAACAAGGTGATTAGGATGTGGTAAAGGATGTGAACAACACATAGTTTTCTGGGAATCAGGAAAGGTATTTGTTTCCTCGTTGTTAAAATGAGGAAATATTCTCAGTATATTTTGACTTGGCCTAATGATCATATATTTTACTTCAGTTTATATAAGTTTATTGTAGTTTTAGGTAATAGTTGCTTCTAAATGTGTAATCATTCAGTAAGAATCTATTGAGCTTCTATCATGTATAAGGAGTTGTGTCAAGTACTGAAGCTATAACAATTATTAGAAATAGATATACTAGGGAGCTAATGAAGCAAGTTCTAATAGCCCTATAACTAATTTTGTGTTTGTAATTTTGTATTCTGTTCTTTAAGGAGGATCCTGCAAATTGTATAAATACCAAAGCAAAACCACCTTGTATTTGCCTTAGGCTACAGAGTTTTTGTTTTGGCACTGTCTTTCTGATGGAGCTGAAATGGAACCTGGGGTGTGGGAGGGTGGGGTGGAAGGAAACCAACAACAACAGATTGATATGCAGTAGATCTAGAATTTATCAGGTGGAAGTAAAATTTTTCAAAAGTAAAGAAAACAAGTGTGAAGTGACTGCTGTGTTGATATCTCATTTGAGTTTTTAGAAAGGATTCTGATAAAAATGAGATCTGTAAGAAAAGATTAAGGATATGTAGATAGTTAATAAAACCAACCAAGTGGAGGCAACGACTTGTGCAAAGATCCTGACTCTATAATGTGTTTTGTTGTATTTGAGGAATGGTGTAGAAGAAGCTGTGATAAGAAATGGAGTCTGAGACAGGATGATTTGTTGAGCTTTCTGTTAAGTCCTAATGTTCAGTCATGATGTAATTTCTACTTAATTGTATTTTCACCTTTGTAAAGCGTTTTCATTTGTATTTTATTGTGTTGCATTACAGCCATGTAATATGTTAATTTTTTGATTCTAATAAACCTAAAACTAATGTTATAATTTGGACCTTAACCATTCTTATATCTTGAAGGATTGGTCTCAAGCCCTTTTGGGAGGTTAAGCCTAGTGGAAGTAAGTGTGGTATTTAAGAGAGTGTCCTTGAACAGATTATTAAACCCCCATCCTTATCAACTCCCTGCTCTCATGAGGTGAAGAGCTTTACTTCACAGTATTTGTGATCATAATATTCTGCCTCATTTCAAGCCCACAAACAATAGGATAAACAAGAGTAGGCCTAAATTTCTGAAAGTATGAGCCAAAATTAGTATTTCTTTCTTTTAAATATTTCTTTCAGGTAGTTTGTTTCAGGAAAGGAAAGATGATTAATACAATTAACTATATGTCTTTCCTTCGGGCCATCTGTATTTTTAGTCAACATGCTTTCTGTTTGCTATTCAAGTCATTAATAGAAATCTTGAAAAGGATGGTGCTTTTTGTTTGGAAACCATTGATTGACATTTAATCTGTAAATCAGTATTCAGAATATGCTCTTTGAAATAAGCTTCAATGGAATAAGTTAATTTTTGCTCTTTCTGTAAGGGTATCTCACAAACCTATCAAATACCTCCCTAGAATCAATAAATAAAAACAGTTATAAATTACACTTGATTACTTTTATGACAAGAGGAGAGAAAAGGAATGGAAGAAGGGAGGGAGGGAAGGAAGGAGGAAGGAATGGAATTTTTTGTCTAGGACTTTGTACATATGCAGTGAAGTACATATGTTTCGTGCCAATATGTTTCGTGAAAAAAACCTGAGTGTGTGTGTGTGAGTGCACACATGTGCTCATATTCACACACACACACTTTCATGCACTAGTACACACTGGCACAGCTCTAGTGTGAATGTCATAGGACAGTCTTGGTGTTGGTCTTCAGCTTCCACCATGTTTAAAATAAGGTCTCCTTTTTTTTTTTTAAACCACTGCATAGGCTAGTTCTTACACATTGATTTAACCCATTTCTATTAATGTGTATTGCCACTTGACTGTGGCTTACCAGGACAAGTCTAACCGGCGTCCATCTCTGTGGCTTACCAGGACAAGTCTAACCGGCGTCCATCTCAGAGAGGAGAGCTATGGCGTCTGCCTCACTTCTCTTCTTCCCAGCATTCTGTTCTGTCTACTCCACCTATCTAAGCTGCTGTCCTATCAAAAAACCAAGGCAGTTTCTTTATTAACCAATAAAATAATGCATAGACAGATGACCCTCCTCCATCAACAGTTTTCCTTAGTTATGATAGAAGGTAAATTAGGTACAGAGATTTGGACTCATCAAAATAGGATAGATAGTAGAATGATTTCTCTGAATTAACCAAATGCAAAGGGACTGGATATTGCACATGAACTACTTACTTGATAACAGTTGTTATTATATGTAGTTTTACTATGTTAAACTTAACACCCCTTTTTATTTAGACAAAAATGGAGAAAGATTGTGGAATATTTAGCCATTTAACTTGTTTATGCTGTAGGATATTTCTTTAACTATCTAAAGGTATGTTCATTTGTTTATACTGCTTTTGCTTAATGATGAAAAGATGTGTTGATTTGCCTGCCTAAGGATCCTGATTGTTCTCATAAAAAGCTGACTGACCAATTGCTAGTCAGAAGAGGGTTAGATGGGGCTGGTTGGCAGAGAGAATAAGTAGAAGAAAGAGTCTAGGTTCAAGAGAGAAAGAGAGAACCAAGGAGAGAGGGAGACGCCAAGGTCCAGCCAGTCAGGCAGCCACCAGCCAACAAGACATGGAAGAAGCAGCAAAAGTAATATATACAGAATGAAAGAAAGGTAAAAGGCCCTCAAATAAGACATAGATGTTGAGAAACAAGTTGGATTAAATTATAAGAGCTAGTGGGATAAGTGTAAGGTGAGGCCAAACATTCATAACTAATAAGTCTCCATGTCATAATTTAGGAGCTGTTTAGTGGCCCAAAGAAAGGCTCTTACAGTGGACCCTTTTTATTTTCATTGATTTTGCAGTTACTCAAGGATATATACTTACATCTGAAGATTTGGAACTAGAAGCCTCAGATAAGAGAATATGTGACCTTTGTCTTTCTGGGTGTGGGTTACCTCAGTCAGTGTGAACTCTTCTAGTTTCATATATTTCCCTAGAAAGTTAATGATTTTGTTTTTCTTTGCAACTGAATAATAGCATATTCTGGATATTGATCCTTTGTCAAATGTAAAGCTGGCTAAAATTCTCTCCCATTTGGTGGGCTTCCTTTTCACCCTATTGATTGTTTCCTTGCCTTTGTCCCTTTTATATGAAGCTAGTTTTATGACGTCTCACTTTCAATTTTTGTTCTTAATTTTCTGGTAAATGGAGTTAGTCTTAAGTGTTTCTATTGCTGTGAATAGACACCATGACCACAGCAACTCTTAAAAAGGAAAACATTTAATTGGGCGACTTACAGTTTCTGAAGTTTAGTCCAATAACATCATCAGACGTGGAGGCATTCCAACAGACGTGGTCCTAGAGAAGAAACTGAGAGTCCTACATTTTGAACTTCAGGCAACAGGAGAGACTGTGTACTGGGTGTAGCTTGAGCATATATGAGACCTCAAAGCCTGCCTTCACAGTGGTCAACATGTATTCCAACAAAGCCACACCTCCTAATCCCTATGAGATTATGGGGGTCAATTACATTTGAATTACCACAGAGTCCTATTCAAAAAATCCTTTCCTTAACTTATCTATGTCTTGTATGTCTTGTATCTATGCCTTTGTTTTCTTCTAGCAGTTTCAGGTTTCACAGTTAGGTTGTCGATCTAGTTGGAATTGGTATTTTAGTGTGAGGTGATAGATATGGGTCTAATTTTATTCTTCTGTATATTTACATCCATTTTCCAGTACTATTTCCTTTTAGGCTATTGTGAATGGGATGTCATCCATGATCTCTGTATGTTGATTGCTGGTGTATAGGAAAGCAATTGGTTTGTCCAGTAGATTCTGTATCCTGCATTCAGGCCATTGCTGAATATTTTTTTTATTGTTTCTAGAAATAAAAAATGCTTTCAGAAAGATAGTGTTTGGCGATCTCTAACATATGATGTCACATCATCTTCAAATAGAAATAGTTTGAATTCTTTCCATTTTTGTGGTCGTTTAATTCCCATCTCTTGCCTTACTGCTCCAGCTAGTGCTGCAAGCATAATATGGAAAAGGAATGGTGATACTGGACATACTTGTCATGTTCCTGACTTACAGTGGGATTACTTCAAGTTTTCCTCCATTTAGGATAATGTTAGCTGTGGGTTTCTCCATATATAGCTTTCATTATGCTGAGGACTGTTCTCTCCAGTTCTTCATTCTTTATGACTTCTATCATGTAGGCATGTTGGATTTTTTCAAGTCTTTTTCTGACTTGACATTGGGGTGATCATGTGATATTTTTCTTTGTGTCTATTAATGTAGCTTAGTACATTTATTGACTTGCATATGTTGAATCATTCCTGCATTTTATAAATAAACCAACTTGGTCATGGTGGATAATACTGTTGATGTATTCTTTTTTGTTTTCTTTTTTTTTATTAAAAATTTCCACCTCCTCCCCCCTCCCATCTCCCTCCCCCTTTCCCCTCCCCCTCCCTCTCCAGTCCAAAGAGCAGTCAGGGGTTCCCTGCCCTGTGGGAAGTCCAAGGTCCTCCCCCCTCCATCTAGGTCTAGGAAGGTGTGCATCCAAACAGACTAGGCTCCCACAAAGCCAGTACATGCAGTAGAATCAAAACCCAGTGCCATTGTGCTTGGCTTCTCAGTCAGCCCTCATTGTCAGCCATGTTCAGAGAGTCCGGTTTGATCACTTGCTCCATCAGACCCAGTCCAGCTGGCCTTGGTGAGCTCCCATTAGATCAATCCCACCGTCTCAGTGCGTGGGCGCAACCCTCGTGGTCCTGACTTCCTTGCTCATGTTCTCCATTGCCAGATGAAGATATTCATCAATGTGGCTATAGGATAGGGCCAGTTCAGGTGCCCTCTTTTCAGCTGCCAAGGAACAAGCTGGGGACATCTCCTTGGACACCTGGGAACCCCTCTAGAGTCAAGTCTCTTGCCAACCCTAAAATAGCTCCCATAATTAATATATATACTTCCCTGCTCCCATATCCACCCTTCCTCCATCCCAACCGTCCAATTCCCCCAAGCTCTCTCTCCCCATCCTCCCCTTCTCACTTCTCTCTCCCCATCTCCCCTTACCCCCACCTCACCCCCACCCCCAAGCTCCCAATTTTTGCCTGGCAATCTTGTCTACTTCCAATATCCAGGAGGATAACTATATGTTTTTCTTTTTGTATTTTGTTATGCCCCTTTGCTTCTATGTTTATCAGAGAAATTGGTCTGAAATTTTTCTTTTTGTTGTTGTTGTTATGTCTTTACTTGATTTTTATATTAGACTCATACATACTAGCTTCATAGAAAGAATTTAGGAGTGCTTCTTTTGTTTCTATATTTATAAAACAATTTAAAGTATTGTCTGTAAATCTGTAATTTTGGGAGAATTCTGCTATGAATTTATCTGGACCTGACTTTTCTTAAGTTGGAGGACATTTTTGTTTCCATTTCTGTTTCCACATTTATTATTGGTCTTTTAGTTTGTTGACGTATTCTTGACTTATGTTTGCTGTTTTGGTAGAATATAGAAATTCATCCATTTCTTCTAGTTTCCAACTTAATGGAGAACAGGGTTTTACAAGTATTACATTATAATATTTTGAATTTCTTTGATGTCTGTTGTAATATTTTGTTTATTTATCATTATGTTAATTTGGCCCCCTCTTTGTTTCTTTTGGTTAGTTTGGCCAAGTAGTGTCAATCTGTTTATCTTCTCAAAGAACTAGTTTTTACATTCATTGATTCTTTGTATTGCTTCCTTTGTTTCTATTTTATTGATTTCTGTCCTTTTTTATTATTTTTTGCATTTGGCTGGGTTTGGATAAAGTTTTTCTTGTTTTTCCATTTTTTTGAGTTGCATCATTAAGCCATTAAGTTGTTCTTTTCCTTACTTTTTAATGTGGGGACTAAGACCTATAAATTTACCTTGTAGGACTCATTTCAATATATTCAAGAGGTTTTGTTGTATTGTGTTTTCATTTTTATTTTTCCAGAACATTTTTATTTTAATTTGGTTTCTTCTTTACCTATTCATTATTTACTAATGAGTTACTTATTCATGAGTGTGTGTCTTTACTGGAGAGTTGTTTGTTGTCGATTTTACATTTTATTGAATTGTGTTCAGATAGGACACAGGTAATGATTTTATTCTTTTTGAATTTATAAAGGTAGGTTTTGTATCCCAGGATGTGGTCTGTTTTAGATAAGCTTCCATGTATTGCTGAACACAATGTACATACTTTTTTGGTGTTTGGGTGCAATATTCTGTAGATATCTGTTAAGTCCAGTTGATATATGATGCCATTTAATTAAAATATTTCAGTGTCTATTTTTTTTTTTTTTTTTTTTTGTTTTTCGAGACAGGGTTTCTCTGTGGTTTTGGAGCCTGTCCTGGAACTAGCTCTTGTAGACCAGGCTGGTCTCGAACTCACAGAGATCCGCCTGCCTCTGCCTCCCGAGTGCTGGGATTAAAGGCGTGTGCCACCACCGCCCGGCTTCAGTGTCTATTTTTTGTTCGAATGACCTGTCTATTGGATACAGTGGCATATTAAAATCATGTACTATTAATTAACCGATGCTAATTGTTGTCTCTAAATACCATTCCGCATTTTAAAATGAAATTGGATGCCCTAGGCATACATGTGTAGGATGAAAATGTCTTCTTGTTTAACCTCTTTTACTCCTCATTAGTTTTAGTCTGAAGTCTATTTATCACTTACTAGGATAGTGATACCAGCTTGCTTTCTGACCACATTTTATTGGTGTACTTTTGTCCACCCCTTTCCTTTAAGGTAGTACCTATCTTTAAGAAGTGTTTCTTGTACATAACAGGTAGATGAATTTGATTTCTCAGACCATTCAGACAGCCTTTGTCTTTTATTCTGAAGAATTTAGGCTATTGATATTTAAAGTTATAACTTGATAAACTTAAATTTAAAGTTTGTGTTCTCAGTGGTACTTTGTGTTTTAATAATTATGACTTTATATTTCTTTGCACAGTATTTTGGCTATGCCCATTCTTCACTTCTGCCTAAAATATTGCTTCCTCTATTTTCTTTAGGTTTGTTTTATTGAATATAAATGTTTTACTGTTGTTTATAGCAGAAAGTATTTTTTCACTTTTAATATGATACATAGTTTCTCTGGGTATATTAGCCTAGCTTAGGTGTCTTGATTTTTTTTTAGGACCTGGAACACATTGCTCTAGATTCTTCTGGCTTTCAAAGTTTTCATTGGAAAATCAGGTGCTGTTCAGACGGGTTTTTCTTTATAAGTGCCTTTTATGTTTTTCTCTTACTGTTTTCAATACACTTTCTCAGTTCTATATACTTAGTGTTTTAACTATAAATATGCTGTGGAATTTTCTTTTTTGGTCTTGGCTATTCGGTGTTATGTGTACTTCTATTTGTATAGGTGTGTCTTTCCTTAGTTTGAAATTTTTTTCTTCTATGATATTATTGAAGATATGTCCTATGCAATTGTCTTAGGCTTCTTCTTACTCCTATGCCTTTAATTTGAAGGCTTAGTCTTTTTCCTTGTGTCTCACATTTCCTGTATGTTCCATTTTTTTCTTTTTAAAATTTTTCATGTTTCTTTTTCATTTTGTTTAAATTCTCTGCTTTATCTCAGAGTCCTGATATTCTGTCTCTTCCTTGATCCATTCTACTTGTTAGGCTTTCTGTTGAGTTTTCTAGTTGAGCTATTGGGTTTTTTTCCCTTATTCTATCTTCATTTCAGCTTGAGTCCTCTTCAGTGTTTTTGTCTCTTTGTCAAATTTCATTCCCATGTCCTGGATTGTCTTCATCATTTCTATCAACCTATCATAAGTGTGTGTGTGTGTGTGTGTGTGTGTGTGTGTGTGTGTGTGTTGGACATCACTCACATTATATATCATTCTTAAGTTCTTTTTCTTTAGTTTCTGAAGTCTTCTTTAAATTCCTTGAATTTTTTAAATGCAGTTTATGATTATTTTTTTAAATTTCATGTCCTTGGGCTCATCTAGATAATTCTTATTGGCAGTCATTTCTTCTGAACTGGTGTGTTTTGGCGAGGACATAGAGGCTTGATTGTTTGTGCTGTTTATATTGCTGTGATGAGAGCTGGGCATGTGTACTTCTTTTGTTAGTTCTGTGTCTGATGTGGACAAAAACAGGTTAGATTTGAGACCTAGAATATTCAACAGACTTTTCTGTGAAGCAGTATATTCTGAAGTACTGTCTCACCTTGTCTTGATAATGTTTGACACTCACTCTCTTATGTGTCCTGTTAGTCTACTTAGGACAGCATACTGTCAGCAGTAGAGGCAAGGGCATTTTCTTGTCCATTGGCCACAAAGAAAGTAAGCTCCATGTGGAGTTTCTTTGATGCCCATTATGTTCTCTGGAGTAGATTGGTGCTACCATGAGCAGACATGTCTCATTATCATAAAAAAGAACCTATATTATTAAAACATCTTAAATGCCATATTTTGTAGCTATCTGAAGTGTTTGAAGATGACATGTTTATCTAAAATATGTCTTTGTTTGACCTTGAAAACATACCTAATGTGGTTACAAGTTTGAATATAATAGGTAATTAACTACTACTATGTATTTCCTTATTATTCTAAACAGTTGATAATAATAATTTTCAAGGACTGGAAATTTGCATTATATTGCTAATTGCATTGTATAGGTATAATACCTTGAACAAGAGTAAAAATGTATGTACAATATGTACTAATAAAATTTCTAATGTGTATCAATATACAAAATTTGTGTGCCATATGCAAAAGTACAATCCAGTGTGAAACATTTAAAACTAGTAATTGCATTTTAAAAGTAGAGTCAATAATCTACCTTTTTATAATCATATCTATAACCACCCTTACTTCTTTCCAGAGTAGATTCAATAATCTACCTTTTATTTTATGTATCTATATCCGACTCCCTTTCTTCTTTAGAAAGAGATTGACTATGACCAATAACAATTTATAACCAAACCTGCTAAACAAAGACAATCATCCATAATCTAATTTTTTGGGAATATGGATGTACATTTCTAGGCTACTTCCTTCTGATTTTTGGTACTGGTAATCTTTGGTGAACCCTAAGAAAATTTAGGATTATGGTAAAGTCCTGCCTGGAGTATTCTGTGAGGCTGGATCATCTCAACCAGTCTCAACCTTGAAGCTATTGTGGATGTAGAACTCAGAGTAAACCGCAACAGAGGCACTCTGAGAGTTTGGATCATCTGGGTCATATGCTCCCACTGGAGATTTTTCAGGGAATCTTCCACAATCAAACCTGATTTTTCTGAGCCTGGAATAAATTCACAGTCTCTCATTTTCTTTGGAAACAAAAGCATAACCTCTTCTCCAAAGCAATATATCTTTTGACCTAAGTATTAAAGTCAAGGCATTTTCAAAATATATAGGTTGGATTAATCCAGTAGCATATGTAATCAAATGCTTTTAGCAGCTTTTGCTCCCTCCTCAGCTATCAAGCAATTCAAAGACAACACAATAACATACAGTATCCAGACTCTCTGTGCATTTTCCATCCTTGCATGACTTTTTAAAAATATTACTTTACTCCTTTTTAAAGGACTCTACTTAGTTATTTTAAACCTGTATATTTCTTTTTTATGACTGTCTATACCTTCTCTTTTCTCTCCCAAGTTTATGTGTATTTTTAAACACACTATAAACCATTTAGAGGTTTTTTTGGGGAGGGGGGCGTCTGGATCTGTTTTTACTGCTTATCTCTTTTTCTGATAACGTGAGCATTTATTTACTCTGCCGAATAGGTATGGCTGGGATTAAAGTGGCTGGTTCCACCTTATGTCTTGGCTTCCTGAGATCCTAACTTCGTGGTGGAGGTACTGGCAGGAGCCACATGTATGGCCCTGAAATCTGGGGAGGTTTTATGTCCATGCTACTGGCTGTTCATAATAACCATTTAAGTGTTTATTAGCAGGGCCTCTTAAAAGAGCCATGGTTTTTGCTGCTAAAGCTGAATCAGGAAGCTTCTCATAAAGAAGCCACACCTCTGCAATCTTTAGCAAACAGCCCTCCAGAGAAAATGCTGCTACCAAGAAGTCATGCTTGACTCTGTTCTTTTGTGTTTAGAATCCCTTTTTAAGCTTTTGTCAGGTTTTACATGGAAATTCTTGTCAAACGTTTGGGCGTCATATGTAGCATGAATTATACAAAAGCAGAGATAGATATTGGGGTTTAACCTGAAGATCAGAAAAACAAAGCAGCCAGCCACTGGTTCTTACCTCTACCTCAGATTGAAAATGGGTGATCTTGCCTCCAGGAATCCTCAGATTGAGAGTAAGAGTGCGAGCTGTCTCCTCCAATTTTATATTGTATTGCTTTCTAGTGCTGGGATTAAAAATGTACACCACCATTGCCTAGACTCTATAGGTGATAGTGTGGCTGTTGGGATTCAAAGTGTGTGCCACCACTGCCTGGCCTGAATCACTCACTAGTGTGGCTGCTTTTCACTGATCTTCAGGCAAGCCTTACTTACTAAAACACAAATAATATAAGACTTTATTAGGTAGATGCAGGGGATAGGTGTGCAGGATGTTCTTCTTTTTCCAAGCCTGGAGTATGTGGGTAGATATGGGTTTTGGGGAGTAAGTGTCGAGGGAAGAATCAGGCATACTCACTAGGTTAGGTCCTGTAGAAGGATTTGTATCTGGCTGTGTGTTATATATGAAGGCTCCTGAAATTTATATGTTAATTTTGTATCCTGACACTTTTCTGGAATTGTCAGCTCTAGAAGTTTCCTGTTTGTATCCATTTTATTTCTCTTTTTTTGCCATGTTGCTCTACTAGACTTCTAGCACTATACTGAATAGGAGTGGAGAACATATACACTTGATCTTGATGGAAATACTTTTGAATTTTTCTTCATTTGGCATAACTGGCTATAAATTTTCAGTTAATGGCATTTATTTTATTGTGACATATTGCCTCTATTCCTTGACTTTTCAGGACTTTTATCATAAAGAGTTGTTGGATTTTTGCCAAGGACTTGATCTGCATCTGTTGAGACAATCTTGTGATTTCTGACCTTAAGACCATTTATATGATGTATTATATTTATTTATTTGCAGATGTTGAACCATCCCTGCATCTCTGGAATGAAGCCAACTTGATCATGCTGAATGATTTTCTTGATGTATGCTTGAATTTGGTTTGCAAGTATTTCATTGAGAATTTTTTTCATCTATGTACATTAAGGAAATTAGTCTTTTGCTTTTTTGATTGTGTCTTTATCTGGTTTTGATAACAAAATAATACTGGCTCTGTTGAAATAGTTCTGTGCTGTTTCTCCCTCCTATTTTTATGGATTGATTTGAGGAATATTAGTGTTAGCTCTTTGAAGTTCTGGTAGAATTAAGCAGTTAATTCATCTGGGCCTGTGTTTTTGTAGGTGGCTTTTTTTTTAATTACTATTTCAGTCATGCTGCTTTAACATCTACTGAAATTCTTTAACTCATCTTGGTTTAACTTTGGTAGGTCATATGCATCTAGAAATTCACCCATTTCCTTTACATTTTAAAATTTAATGAAATATAAGTTTTAAGGTATATGCATATGTTTTTCTGAATTTCATTATTATCTATTTTAATATCTTCCTTCTTGTCTCTAATTTTATTAATTTGAATCCTGTCTCTTTCTCTCTGTTTAGTTTGACTAAGGTTTTGTCTATCTTGTTTATCTTATCAAAGGACTAACTTTTTGGGTCATTGATTTGGAGTATTTTTTATTCTTATTTCTAGTTCATTAATTTCTACCCTGATCTGAATCATTTATTTCTATCTACTGATTTTGAGTTTGGCTCATTCATGTTCTTGTAAGTACCTCATATCATTACATTATGTGTTCCAGGTCTCTATGGTTATAAATTAAAGACACTTGCAATTCGGAACTTTTCCTTTAGACTACTTTCATTGTATCCCATTGGTTTTGGCATATTGTATTTTCATTCTTATCCATGTATAGAAAATGATTTCCTGTTTGATTTCTTCAGTGGTCAAGTAATCATTTTGTAGTGTGTTGTCCATTAGAAGTTTGTCTATGTTCTATAGTTTCTCTTGCTGTTGATTTTTAGCTTTATTCCTTTGTGGCAGATAGGTTACCAGAAGTTATTTCAATTTAACTGCGTGTTGAGACTTGCCTTGTGTACTAATATTTGATGCATTATAGATAAGTTGTATAGAATGTTGAAAAGAATGTATATTTCAGAATTTAGATGGAATGTTTCTGTAGATATCTGTTATGTCCATTTGTTACATGGTGTCATTTAATTCTTTGTGTTTCTTTGTTTACATTTTGTTGGCTTGACCTGTCTCTTAGTGAGAGTAGGGTAGGTGTTACCCACTATTATTTGGTGTTTGTTTTATGAAATTGGATGCATCTATATTTGGAGTATGTATACTTAAATTGTAATATCTATCAAGTGCCCTTTTTGTCAATATGAAGAGAACTTCTTTATTTCTGGTTTGAAGTTTGTTTGTTAGACATCAGAGCAGTGATATTTTAATCCTAGTTTCATTTTCTTGGACTATATTTTGTTTTTAGTATTTTATCCCTGGAGCAATAGCTATCTTTAATGGTTAGGTGTGTGCGTGTTTTTTTTTTTTTTTTAACTGAAGTGCTATAGATCTTATATTGTCTGGATCCTTGGTATAGGAGGTTCTTTTGTTCATGTGTTGCTTTCATTGGCCAATGAATAAAGAAACTGCTTTGTGCCTGATAGAGCATAACTTAGGTAGGTGGAGAAGACAGAACTAGATGCAGGGAGGAAGGGCAGAGTGGGAGATGCCATGGATCTTCTGCCTGAGACGGATACTGGTTAGAATCTTGCCGGTAAGTCACAGTCATGTGGCAATAAACAGATTAATAGAAATGGGTTAAATTAAGATGTAAGAATTAGCCAATAAGAAGTTAGAGCTAATGGGCCAAACAGTGTTGTAATGAATACAGTTTCTGTGTGGCTATTTTGGGTGTAAGCTAGCCAGGTGGGTGGGAAAAAAGGGCCCCCTCTCCTTGTAACAGTAACACAATATTTTATTGTCATGTCTTAGTGTTCTGTATTTTACTTGATGCATTCTATTTATACCTTAATTTTCTAATTGTGCTATTGGGATTTTCAAAACCCATTTTCATTTCAGGTTGAGTTCCCTTTAGTGTTTCTGTCTCTTTATTGAATTCAGTTTTCAAATCATGAATTGCCTTTGTCATCTCATTCAGCCTTGTGTTTGTGTTTCCTTGAGCATCAATCACTCAGGCATTTGTATGAAGAGGCAAGGCCCCTTGTTTGTCCTGGCTGCCCAGAACCGACATAATCACACCGAAACAATATTAATTAAATCTCTGCTTGACCCATTAGCTCTAACATCTTATTGGCTGACTCTTACATATTAATTTAACCTATTTCTTTTAACCTGTGTATCACCACGTGGCTGTGGCTTACCAGGTAAAGTTCCATCTGGCTTCTGTGGGGCTACATGGTTTCTCTCTGACTCTGTCTTCTTTCTCCCAGCATTCAGCTTAGTTTTCCCTGCCTAGCTCTGTCCCCCTATAGCTCTGTTACAGGCCCAAAGCAGTTCCTTTATTTATCAATGGTAATCACAGCATACAAAGGGAAATCCCACATCAGACATTTATTCTTTTGGAGTTCATTAAGATGTTTGGGTTTTGTTTTATTTAAACTCCCTGAATCCTTTGATGAAGTTCATGATTGATTTCTCAAGATCTGTATCCTAGGGTTCATGTAGAGATTTCATTTGAGAACAATTTTTAAGGCTGGTGGATTTGGGGAGAGACATATGGTTTTGTTCTTTCGCGTTACTTTTGTATTTGTGATGATATCTGGACATCTGGGTCTCTTTCATTGATTGTCTGATGTGGACCCAGCAGACTGGGCTGGAGAACAGAATGTGCATTCTGACCTAAGTATGGAGGTTGGGAATAGCATCGATGGGGCTCCTCAGACTGGATTGGGACAGTGGATTTAGGAACAGGCTTCCATTTGAGGACCAGGGTATGTGAAACTCCAAAATATAATTTTGAATGTCTAATTCTACATTCAATTCTATCAGTCTTTGATTTTTGTGTGCTTGAAATCTGTGGTTTTCTGCACATATACTTTAGGACATTCATCTTTTATTACTTTGTAACTTTTATTTCTTCTGAAGTTCATTTTATCTTATATTTACATAGCCAATTTCCTTATTTAATGATGTGGGATTCCCCTCTGTATGCTGTGACTGTTATTGGTTAATAAAGGAACTGCTTTGGGCCTATAGCAGAGCTATAGGGGAACAGAGCTAGGCAGGGAAAACTAAACTGAAGGCTGAGAGAAAGAAGGGCAGAGTCAGAGAGAAGCCGTGTATGTAGCCTAGCCAGAGACAGACACTGGGAACTTTACTCAGTAAGCCACAGCCATGTGGCAATTCGCAGATTAATGGAGATGGGTTAAATTAATATGTAAGAGTTAGCCAATAAGAAGCTAGAGCCAATGGGCCAAGTAGTGATTTAATTAGTATAGTTTCTTTGTGATTATTTTGGTTCTGGGTGGCTGGGATGAATAAGCAGTCCCTTACACTTTAAAATGTTTAAGTACTGGACAGTCAATAGGTATGCTTTTAGTTGTCTAGACTCAAATGGTCAGCCCTGAAATTATATGTACAAGTAATATTACATGAACTGAAAATGTTATATTAAAGAATATATATGTATATATATACATATATGCATACAATAACAATTACTGAAAAAAGAGGCCTTGATTTAAAGGAGAGTGGGGAGGGATATATGGGAGTGTTTGGAGGGAGGAAATAGAAGGAAGAAATGTTGTACTATCAAAAATAAAATTAAAAATAGTAATTTTATTAAATATTATTTTATTATTAAATAGTAAAATTATTAATGTATAAATTTTGCAAAATTAGCCACCAAAAATGTTCATGTAGTATTTTCTTCAATTATTTTACTTTTGATTTGTCTATTTCATTGAATTTGAAGTTAGTTTTTTTTAAAGAATGCATAGTTGAGCTGGGTGTGGTGATATATGCCTCTGTTCTCAGAGCTTGGAAGCTAAGGCAGAAGGATCACAAGATTGTGGTCTTCCAGAGCTACACAGAAAGTTCATTCAAACATGGCTATAATGAGACTATAAAATACATACAAAAAACCCAGTAAGTCTAAACCATACACAGCCATTTCTTTTTATCCCTCTCTGCCAATCTCTGTCTTTTAACTGGGTAATCTAAACCATTATCACTTATGGAAATTATTGACATTTAGAGATGCTTACGCGTGCTATTTATTATTATTATCCCTGTTTTTGTTGCTGTTATCTTTGTTCTTAAGTCCCAGGTTGCATTATTTAGCTTAGCCTGGCCTGAAATTCCAAGTATTCATTCCTTAGCCTCCCTTGTAGATGGGGAAAAGGTTCATTGCCACCACACCAGACTTTCTTTTTCTTTTCTTTTTTTTTTCTCTGTAGCTAGTCTTTCTCTCTCTTTCTCTTTTATTTTCCTTGTGTTCTTGTGAATTACTTGAACATTTTCAATTTGGTTCATAGGGCCTTTGAGTATATCTCCTTGTATCATTTTTGTTCTGGTTGGTGTAGGTGTTTGTGTGTATATGTATATATGTCAGATATATATTATGCAGATGCTATATACATGTATTATACAGCTTATATATAATATATAAAAATAGTAGTATATTTAGGTATCTCATTATAAGGTCCTTTGTTATTTTTTAATCTGTTAATATAAAATATTGATTGATTGATTTAGTGTATGTGAGTGTATGTGTGTATGTGTGAACGTGCATGTGTGTACCACAGCATACATGTGGAGATCAGAGGACATCTTGCAGAAGTCAGTTCTCTCCTTCCACTGTGTTGGTCCCAAGGAGAGAACACATATCATCAATTTTGTTGGAAAGTTTCCTTACCTGATGAGCGAGTTTTAAATATTTTTATTTTCAGTATTATAATTTTGTTTCCAAAGATATAAAACTCAAGAGAAAAAGGATAACTATGTTTATTCTTTCTGAATTTATTTCT
Organism: Alexandromys fortis; assembly: GCF_014885135.2. Classification (NCBI taxonomy): domain Eukaryota; kingdom Metazoa; phylum Chordata; class Mammalia; order Rodentia; family Cricetidae; genus Alexandromys; species Alexandromys fortis. The sequence goes on along the minus strand of NW_026068052.1, from coordinate 1,752,227 downwards.
TCTTTTTTTTCCTGGTGCTCCTAGATTCTTCTTTTATAGTTTCCCTTCTGTTTAAAGAAGTTCTCTTGGATACTCTTAATGGCTGGTTCTTCTAGCAATAAATTCTTTTAGTTTTCCTTCATCTGAAAATATTTTATTTCCCCTATACCCCTAAAGGAGTTTTCCCAGATACAGAATTCGTGGTTGACAGTTGTTTGCTTTCACAACTAGAAAGATTTTGTTATCTCTTTTCTGCTGACCTTCAGTTTCAGAACAAATATCTCCAGTCTTTTGAACTGGTGTTCACGTATAGTCAATGCACATTTCTTTCTGTTTTCTTTTTACAATTGTTTGTCATAGGTTTACAAAATTTTAATTGTAATGTGTTCAAGAATGAATGCTTTTGAATTTATATCATATGGAATTCACTCAGTTTTCTGGATGCGTGTCTTGTACCAAATTTTGAAAGTTTGCTACGTGGTTTCTTTGAATATGCCATCATCTCCTTATGCTTTCACCTCATTTTGAAACTCCAATTATACGGATATTGGATTTTTTTTGTTGATTCATATGTACCTGAGGCTCTGATCATTTGGGTTTTTTTTTTTTCAGTCTCTGTTTCTATTGCTTAGGTTGGTAACTGCTGCTCTTTTCTCCAAACGTCTACTAATTCCATTCTTTGTCATTTCCATTGTAGTATTGAGCCTTCCACTAACAACATTTTAAACGTCCATCATTATATTTTTATGTGCATAGTTTTTTGGGTTCTTTTTATGATATTTATATCTTTAATGAGGTGTTTATTATTTTCATTAATTTCCGGAGAATTTATAGTTGGTGATGAAACGTTTTTATGATAGCTGCTTTGAAGTTTTGTCAAATAATTCCAATGTGATTCGTCCCAGTGTCGATCCTTGTGGATTGCCTTTTCTCCATCAAGTTATTTTTTTTATTTTATCATTTCTTCAAATGTCTGCTAGTTTTCTATTATATAATGGATGCTTTGATAAGAAATACTAAGTATTATTGCACTTTTAGCAAATTATCTACTTACATTTAGTTTAGCAATAGTATTACTTATATTTATTGTATTGGCTGTGGGCTACATTTTGAATTGTGATTCCAATGGCAGCTTTGTTTTCCTTACCTTTGAGGTTTCCATTTGCTTGTTTTTCTGGTGCTACCGAGTTTCCCACTTAGTGGTAGAAAATTTCCTCAGGCATGACTCTGAACATCTCTGGAAGAAGTAGCATGGTGAAATACTCCACCATTTTCCTCATCATATTCTGCTCCGTTATGTATAGGCAAAGGAAGAAAGACTTGAATTTGTGAGGTAAAGAAACATTTAAGAACTAGGTCTCTTTGCTTGGCACAGGTCCTGTCTTGGGTTCCATCTTCCCTCTTTGGTAGAGACAGAGACATTTGGGTTCTTTAGGACAAACTGCTTCCCTGGACTAGAGGAGGTCTGAGAATGGTAGAAGAGAGTGTATTTTCCTAGCTACTTATTCTAGCTGTTTTTGGCTAGTGCTAAAGAGTGTTCTCTCATCTCATGTCAGAGGAGTATTGTTTCATTTAGGAGAAAAATGAGCCGCTCCCTATATTACTGACCTTTGTTGGTATAGTCGGGGAATGAGGAATACCAGATCTGTGTATAATCCCAGAACTTGGGAGGCCGAGGCAGGAGCCTTACAAGTATGAAGTCAGTCTATTATATAGTAAGACATTGTCATACAAACTAACACCAATTAAAACAGCTGGAAACACCATGTAGGGGCATTCTTTTTCTGTGTGTTAGTGTTCATAAGACCTCTTCTTATTGTGCTGTTTTTCTCATTCCCAGTCCAGCTCATATTCTTATTACTCTTCAAAGTTATTTGTTTTTCTCTGATGTTTAGCAGAGATGAGCAGGGAAAAATACTATCTTACTCAGAGTAGATTATTATGTTCTATAGAACCTACCCAGAATTGTTGTTCTGTTCCCCAGTTTGAAGATATGACTTTTAAGAAAAAAATCAGGTGTATGTGTGCCTCTCTCCAGACTCCTGCCCCTTCTCATTATTCACATCACCGTCTAGACAGTAGTTTGAAAATCTTAGCCCAAGGTCTTTTCTGTATCCTGGAATTTATTTAATTTTATTTATTTTATTTCCTTCTATGAATGCTGCTTGTACCCTTTCCTGTCCTGAATTTTGTTAACAGAGTCCATATGGAAATAATCCAGGAATTGAATCATTTTAGTTTCTCTGTCACCTAACATTGTTACTGATTGCAGTTTTGAATTCCTTTTTATTATCTTCAGGATATCTCTTTGTACAGCTTAGGTCATTTTGACTTTTTATGTGTTTTGCAGACACATGCCACTCTTGTAGTTATCATTGGCTACATCTATGCTATTACATCCACAGAGTTATGTAGCTGGACCTGAGAGGTAGAAAATCTTGCATTTGGATCTGACCTGTACCATTCTGGAGTTGTGTGCTTTGGGGCCAGCTGTTAACCTCTGAGCTTATTTCATCATCTGTAAAGTAGAAGCAACACTGCTGCTACTAAGTGTACCAACTTCATAGTTTTATTAAGATTAAACGAGATACTATATGTTGAGCAGTGTGACATAGTTCCTTATAGAGCGAAAGCATTCTGACTGTTGTCATGTATTTTTAAAATCTGAGATTGTAGAAAACTTTTACTGTTGATTCTTTGTGATTGTATAGTGCTCAATTCAGTTTTCAGAGCCTTCCAGTTAGGTTATATAAATTAAAGTTCTCAGGGAAGAAGATTACATATCTTTTAAATTGTGAAATTTTATCTAATTACAACTGACACTCTTAATACAGTGCTGCTTGATTGTCTTACTGAGCAGTAAATGCAAATATTTTACAGCCCAGTCTCCATGGGATTGATGTGTAGGTGTTAAATTAGCCTTTCTGGTTAACCATCCATAAATATTTCAAAATACATACCTTGTGTGGGTACCCAGCTTGCTTCTACATGCTGCAAAATTTTTTGCTTGTTAAACACTTCATTATGTCTTACCCGTATTTCTTGGCATATTTTAAATAAGTGTATGGTGGTAGTACATCCACATTCTTTTAAAAATTAAGTCTATCAGACATTTAGTTTGACCCTTCTGAATATAGGGAATAGTATTGTATTTTGTGCAGTTTATGACATGTTTTATTTCAGGTTTTTATCACTAATTATTGCACCTAAAATGACAGCAGTTACAGGAAGGCTAAACGTTGTCTATTTATAAGAATTCAAGTAACGTATTTCTTCCAGTACACTTTTCCTTGAGTTAAAGCTGGTAATCTTTTTAATCTTAGTAAATTCTTTAGGTTTCATGTTTGATAGCTATAATTCTGGAACCTCCCAAAACTATCTTAATTAGAGGCATGTTGGAATGTGTTTGAAATTTTTCTGCTGTAGTTCAGTTACTTCTGGCAGTATTATGTAATCTTAAGGATATGTACTTTCTTCGGGGAATCAGCCTTTCCTGATATCTTTCACTTATTTTTTTAGTGTTTCATCCTCCCCTTGGGGAGAATAGTAATCCAAATATAAGCTGTTGTTAGGCTTTAGCAAATATTTAGAACTTAAGTCTTGCTAACCGTAACCTTCCAATGTTCTAGATTGTTTTTGAAGGCCAGAACTGCTGTTGCAACCAAATTGCAGTTTGAGTAATTTAGATTCTGGTATCAGAAATCTAAAAGAAAAAGTACAAGGTCTAGTGTTTTCCTTCCCAGTGCTATGAAATGCCAATGTGCAGTGCCTTGATATTTGGCTTTCTGTGAGATTTCTTTGGTAAGCTGATTTCTAGGTATAATTTTATACGAATGTAAAGTGTTCATCAGTTTAGTAAGAATAAAGGATTTGATTAGTAGTGGTTGTGGGTGCTTTTTGCTACCCTACAGAACTATACTTTTGCCCACAAAAAGCTAGATGAAATGAGCGGATTCCTTTTGCCTGAACTAGAAGCAACCCTGCTTGAGATGTTCAGTGACGCTGATTTCCTTGTTCATTTTAGGCCGTTCATGGCCCATTTTTTATTTAATTTTTAAGTGTTAGACATATTTTAGTAAATTTCTTCCCCTCATCTTCTCTCACTCTCTTCCTCCCCTGCTGAAACCCTTGAAATCCCCTCTTTCCAACAAGTCCATCTCCTACTTTCAGGGGATTTTTTTTGTTTGTTTGTCTTGATGAGAGTCTGTCAATATTTCATTATGGGTGGGGGAGAAGCTCATGAGGCCTCACCTGTCCCCAGGGGGACATTGGTGGTCAGTGGTTGCTTTGGGGGAACATGTCACTTTGTTCAGTGGTATAGCTACTGAAGCTGTTCATGCTCTTTTAAAGACAGAGTTCAATCATGCTGGTCTCAAACTTGTGAATGTCATTCCTCAGTCCCTATGTACTGGGTTTACAGGTATATGCCACCAGGCCTGGGTTTCTGACTTGATATTTCAGAGAAAAACATATTATGGCTTTCCTGTATGCCCAGTTTTTATATTCTGACTGTTTACATTTGTGTCATGCATAGAGAATGCTGTCTTCTTTGCCAAACCATTTCTCTGTTGTCATCTTGAAAGAGCTAGAAATTTTACCTCCTTCATTAAACTCTGCTGACCTGGGTGTCATGGAAGTGACAGTTCCCTGAGGCATAGATCATGTTTTATGCTGCTGTCTTGGTATCTTTGTGGGACAGTTATCTTTGTTGTTGGCATTTTAGATTTTAAATTCACAAAGTAGAGAAGTGCTTTCTGACTTACTGGATATTCAGTATTACAAGTAAGTATTTAATACATTGTTCTTAGATGACAGTGTTGTTGAAAAAAGTATACAGATCATTTCTGTGAAAATGTATAACTCATGCCACTTATTGAACTTGCTTAAACATTGGAAATGATATTTGGATATTCAACCTTTACATTCTTGACTACACAGTATTTATTAATGCTTTTTATCAATAATGCTTTAGAATATTTATTTCAATTTTCTGTAAAGTAGTCAAGGCTTCAAGAGCTAGTAATTTTTGTATGCATGATAATACTGCCTTTGAATTTATAAGCTTTTGAGTTCAGAAAAAACTAAATTTCAGTTGTTTTTTAAAATCAGTTATTATTTTTACATGTTTAGATATCTTGCCTATATGTATGACTGTGCTACATGTATGTCTGTGTACCATGGGTGTGCTTGGTACCCTCAGAGGCCAGAAGAGGGTGTCACATCCCCTGGCATTGGTATTACAGACAGATGTGATCCTCCCTGTGGGTGCTGGGAATCAAACCTGGATCTTTTGGAAGAACAGTCAATGATTTTAACCTCTGAACCATCTCTGCAGGACTTTAATTTCTGTTGTTACATTCTCTACAAATTTGACTGAATGTGTGGTAGATTTCCACGTCTAGGGATGCCATTTACTACCTGAACAAAATTTTGAAAAATAGAGCTAACATCTTCTACATACAGAATTCTTCCCGAGTTTCCTCCTTTATGTCCCTATCACTGATCTAGCACCAGCCATACCAAATGAGCAGTCATTTCTCATGCTTACTACTATTCCATAGTATACATGTACTGCCTTCTCTGTTTGAAGGCATCTGAGAGTTACCAAAGAAAGAAGGGTGTCAAAATTCTAGAAAAAAAAGGTAATGTGACTATGTCTCCTTCAGAGCATTTGCCAATGGAAGTAGCATGAACAAAGAAACCAAGGAACTAAACTAAAAGTAGTGAAACAGACAGAAAAACTTACAGTGCTATGGAGACACGAAATAGAGTTAAGATATATCCTGATGATTCAAAGTTCAGCTTTCAAATTGCCAAAGAAAAAGAAAGTACAATGAGTCCAGTCCAATATTTTATATTATTTTCCCTTGGAACATTTCCTGATTTATAAGTGGGACAGGACAAAGAAGTTGGAAAAGCTAAACAAAGCAGCAGATGTAAATCTCAGCAGCTAAGCAGAGCTTTCAGTAATTCCATAATGTTGGGGAGACAGAAATTAGAGTTCAGAGCCTGCCAAAGAGGAGGGACCCTGAATAATTACCCCAATTATTCAGTTGGGATCCCCAAAGGGCTAAATTCTAGAAGTAGGAATGAACTAGAAAAATACCATTCTCCCCAAAGACTAAAGAATAACTTTGAATTAGCTCAGTCTTAGGTAGAACTAAGATGAGTTTGTCCCTTACCACTTGCTAGAAGTGAAGTAAATCTCTGGAGGACAATAATAATGTACTGAGCTTGATTAACTTTTAAATCCAATATGTAACATGAATAAGAAAGTCACTGGGTTTGCCAGGCATATTAATCTTCTAGGGCTGCCATGACATAGTACTACAAACTGGGTAGCTTCAGCAACAAAAAACTGATTAGATCACAATTCTAGAGACTCAGACAGAGGTGCTAGTAGATTTGCAATCTCCTTAAGGCACTCTTCCTGATTCATTGTTGATCGTCCTCCTTGTTTCTGTTTATATAGATGGAAAGAACATGATATCTTAGGGGTCTTTTTTAATAAGGGGATTAATTCCATTTAGGAGGGTCTTTATTTGTTTGTTCATCTGATTTTTTGAGACAGGGTTTCCCTGTGTATCTGTGTCTGTTCTGGAACTCTCTAGTTGTAGAGCTGGTGTCCAGCTCACAGAGATCTGCCTGCCTCTACCTCCCAGTGCTGAGAGGGTCTTAATGACTAAAGGACTTTACTAATACCATTGCATTTTGGGTTAGAATTTCAATATGTAAATTTTCAGAGAATGCAGACATTCAGTAAACAACAATAAAAAAGAAAGCAAATTCTGGAAGTGAAGATTCTAGTAACTAAAATACATGATTTGATACGTGCATTTAATAGTAAATTAAATCTACAATTCAAGAAAAGATTGATTGGTCAACATGAAGACAGGCCAGTAAAAATATTCTGACTGAAGGACCAAGAAAGAGAAGAAACACAGCCCCCCACACACACATACACTGAGAAAAGTTGACACAATTGTGTAACTTGGGAGTATTGCTTGAGCTCAAGAGTTCAAACTTAGCATGGAAAAGAAACATTGTTAAATTGGTCTCAGGAAGGGAAGGAAAGGGGGGCAGGAAAAAGAGAGAGAAAGGTAGGAGGTGTCCCGGGAGAGAATATATATGAATATGAGAAAAGAAGAATGAATCCAAATAGTTTATTGGTTCTTATAGGTGTCCTTGTTGGGAAACCATGCCAAATCTACTCAGCCAAATAGTATAGAGATAATAGACGTATTACCAGTCTACCTCAACTGTGCCATTTTTCATTCTTACTGAGTATATTATCTTTGATTTCTAATTCTCTGAGTCTTAGTTTCCTCAGATTTAAAGGGAATACAATTCCCTTATATAGTTACTATGCTAATTAAGTTACAAACTACAAAGCCAAATAGCATATTTGTTCTTTATTGTTCTCGAGGTGTTTATATTATCTTGAGCTGAAATGTATAGATATTTCTATTCTAGAACAACATCTTCTCTAATGATTTTTGTGAGTTTTTATTCTATCCATTGTTTATATCCTTGGTGAAAAAGGAGGGGTGTGGACTGGACCATGCCTTTTCTTTTAGGTTTTATTTCACCATTTTTGTCTGCACTTAAGTCTAGGCCTTTAAAATTGATTGCTTCCCTTTTTTGGAAGCTGTCATGGCACTTTCTGGTACCATGAAACGAGTCATTAGGGAGAAGGCATTCAGATCAGGGTCTGTTCCAGCTCAGGGGCCTCTGGGCGCTGTGTCTTAAGTACATACTGTCTTCAGGATTAGGGATTTACCTTCTACTTCTGGTAGACAACCTAGGGCAATAGCAATAGCCTGTATGTTTTGGGAGTCCCTTGGACAACCCTGACCAATAACTCTAAAGAGGGCTTCTCATGCCTGGTTTTGGAAGTTTTGTTATGGAGTCTTGTCTCTTAGATATTGCCAGCACAGATGAGAAAATTTCATTCAAGTCTATGGTTCTCAGCCATTCTATTTCTGTGACCCTTTAATACAGTTTTCCATGTCATAGTGATCTCCATAAAATTATCTCGCTACTTTGTAACTGTGATTTTGCTACTGTTATTAATCATAATGTAAATATCTGTGTTTTCTGGTGGTCTTTGGCAACCCCTGTGAAAAGTTCATCTGATCCCAGGTTCACTTGTTGAGAACTTTATTTAAATNTAACTAGTTAATGTTAACTTATATTTTTGGCTTACTTTTGTTTCTAACAGTCAATATACTCAATAAACTTCTATTGCTGTTCTATATGCTAGGCTCTGCACTAAAAGCTTGTGATAAAAGATGAGTGATATAGCTTCTGGGGAAGCTATGCACCTGAATGCTTTTGATGTGGTAACATGACTACTAGAGGTGACACAGGCAAGCAAAAATGAGGTTACTTTTTCCTTGGGTTCTGCCGAGAAGGCGACATTTGAGCCAAGTCTCTAATGATTAGAAGATATGCATCCCAGGAATAGAAAACAGTAGATAGGAACACAGGGTAACTAACAGATCTGTTGTAGTCAGGGATCAAATATTATTTTATGTGGCTAGGATACAGGATATAAAGCAAGAAAAAGAGATGTAGTGGCAGATCAAGTGAGAGTGCTACATAAACTTGTATTGACGGTGTCTTGTTAATTTTCTGGAGAGGGGTCTGAAGAAATAAAGAGCTTTGATACCGATGCAAGGGCCCAAGTAAAAAGAGATGAGGAAAATGGCAGTGGGGTGGAGATTTGAGAGGCATGACAGAGGTAGTAGATAGACCACATCATCACTTCGTGGAGTAGAAGTTTCTCCTATAAGAAAATGAATGGTTTATAATTCTCTCCTTAGTAAATTACTTACATGAGTGTTTCTATCATTCAAAGTGAGGATTTAATGAGGAAAGAATTCTAAAAACATACACAAACCAAGCCAAATGAACCCAGCTGGGTGGAAATTGATACAGAGGCGAAGACTTAGTGACTATGTTTGGATGACCGTTTTACAGCTCCTCTCCAACAAATCTCTCCTTTTCATTCCTGGCTCCAGATTTCTTTTTGCTGCAAAAGAGAAAGCAGTCAGTAGTGAACCCTCAAGTTTCCTACTTTCATACTTCCATGCCTGCTTCTGTGCCAGATTTCTCTCCTGTTCCTCTATGTGAACTGTCCATGCTTTTATCTAAAGCCAACTCCTCCTCCCGTGCACCACATTCCATTTCCATCAAAAGAACCCTGTTCCAGCGATTCTAACCCAGTTCTCCCCATCCCCCATAGTTTAGTCAATGCCCTAGCAATTTTATTAACTTAACATTATAAATATTTTCCATATGGCTTCTTATGTCCTCTGCTACTAATTTGGTATAAATCAACATACTTGATCTACATTGATTTCATAGCTCCCTAATTTCCACTATTACTTCCTATTTCATTCTAATCTCCATAGAGCTGCTAGAATGATCCTTTAAAAATCAATGTCATGTCCTTCTTTCACTCCCATTGTATGATAATGAACAGTCTTTAATGTGTTCTGCAGTTACCTTTTTTGTTGTTTTCTATTATTCCGTTCTTTGTTCTTAGTACAAGCAAGACTTGCTAAACATGTTGTAGATTTGGGAGGTTTGTACTTCATATGTCTTCCCCTCCCCAGAGGTGAGCGCCAAATGGCCTGCTTCCTTATCTCTTTTCGTTTTCTCTTAAAATCACAAATATCTTTCCTCAACAAATCTTCCTAGCATATGAAACTCTCCCTCTCATAAACCATATTTATCCTGCATTATTTTCATTCATACAATTTATCAATATTTACATGCTTATACTTACTTGTTTATTTTATGTTGTCTCCTTAGAATGAGAGAGCTCTGTGAAGAGGTAGATTTTCTTTTGTTTACTGCGGCATCCATAGTACCTAGGTGTACTAGGTGCTTAATAAATATATCTGAGTGAAGAAATTTATTAATTAGTCAGTGACTCTGTCCTGGAAGTGAGTTTCGAGGAGGGTTCTCAATGCATGAAAGGCTAGAACTTGGTGGGAAGGCGATAGACAGCATCATAGACAGGCTCAGTGTCATTTACTAAGATAGAAATGGAAGAATGAGCTCTTGAGGTATGAGGAGAGTAAGCATTCTGTCTTAGTATTTTGAGATGCCAAGCAAGGTATTAATGGAAGTGATAGTATTATTTTGCCATTTATTTATTTATTTATTTATTTGTTTATTTATTTATTTATTTATTTACTGGAACTTTTTTTTGAGACAGGGTCTCACTATGTCTTGGATCTTACTAGGTAGACCAGACCAGGCTGGCCTCAAACTCACAGAGATCCACCTGCCTCTACTTTGTGAATTCTGGGATCAAAAGTGTTTCACCACGCCAGTCTTAAAAATTTTAAATTCTGCCTCTTTGGAAACTCATTGAACACTACAAGTTTACATTCATAACTAGTCTGTTCTTTGGGAGAGGAACCCTGATTTAGTCACACATACTCAGGAACTGCTCAGAAAATGTTTGATGTTGGAAAAAGAAATTATCTGATGATTTGAGTGCTGTAATTGATGAAATGACCTACGTTTTGTGACTTTTGATCAGTAGAACATAATGAAACTGAGTACTACATATAGGACATTCCCTTCTTTAATGTAAGGTAAATGAATAAGCATAACTCCTAGATATCAATTTTCTGATTTTTATCTTGATAATATATACATATATGTCAAATCACATCAACATTTTCACTTAAAATTGGTGAATTTTGCTACATATTAATTTTATTTAAATGTTTGGTTGAATTTTCCAGTGAAGCTATGTCAACCTGGAATTACCTTTTCTGTTCAGTTATAACTATACATTGTTTGTTTACTAGATATAGGATTGTTCAGGTTATGTATGAATTAGTTCTGTTATTTTGTGTCTTTCAGAAAATTGGTTGATTTCTTTTTCATAGACCTCATTTAATTTTTAAACATCTACAAAATGGGTCATATGAGACTTATTTTCATTTTTGATACTAGTCACTTGTAAGTTTTTTTCCCTTTTTCTTCATTTATATAGTTAAAGGATTGTCATTTATATTGATCTTCCTCCCAAAGAAACTAGCTTTATATTGACTTCTGAAATTACCAAAAAATCTCTTTATTGGGCTTATTTTTATTATTTTTCTCTAGTTTCACTAAACTGAACACTTAGGTCCCTGTAGATTATGGACCTCCAGCCTAGCTCTAGATTCAGTGAGAAGCTCTCTCTGGAGGAAATAAAGTAGAGAGTGACAGAGCAGAATACCTGGTGGTGTCGTTTGGCCTGTGCATACACTAGTACGTGTACCTACACTCACATGTGTGTGCATATAGTACACACACCCATCACACTCACATATTCATTCAAACTCACAATGAAAAACTAGTTTAACATTGTGAATGAGAGCATAAAGTGGGAACATTATATGAAAACCCAATTAATTTGTTAAAATAGATCATGTATTCTATTAAATTCAATACTTCATCTACTTTTATATATGTATGAATAGAAGTAGTATGGTGTTAAATGTGTTGTGATAGCAATAAAAACCACTGACACAATTTAAGAAGTAAAATAAAAAAATAAATAATGCTATTATAGAATCTTCATAGTGTTAGAATAAAAAATAGTGTAAAACATGAGTCATAATGCACAAAATATAAAAATAGTTTTATAAATATAAATTACAAAGAATTTTTGGTAAAACTATCCATTTGAAATCTTTCTTATGTATGCATATGGAATTAGTAATAATATAGAAATATGTTTGCAGTTGAAGGAAATATATTCAGGAGACTGTTTAGTTACTTCTGTATGATGGAAGAAGAAAAAAGAGTTATGTAACTATTTCTGTGTTAGTTATCTATTATGTTTAGAAATACTATTAAACAATTACTATCAACTGATGATATTTAAAAGGTAGCTAAACAGGAATGTTAACATTCTAGAAATTGGTGACTGCTCACATTCTACCTATTGTGTGACCTTAGGGAAATTACTTACCCTTTCCATTGAGAACAGTAATAGCATCATGTTATTAAAAAGATAACAAGACTTAACATCTATAAAGTCATCAGAATATAACAATTCTTATGTGTTCTTTCAGTAGTAAATAAAAATTTAATAAAGATGAGTAGTGTATATGTTTTTATAACAATTCATTATAACTTTTATTAAAATCATTTAGGAATTATTATAAATGGATTTTATATTCATTTGGTTTGCTTTTTAAAAAGCTCTCTCTGTGTGTTTATGTGCACATGCACACATACATACACCTATGCGTGCTATACCACATGTATGGAGAACATGTCAAAGAACAAACTTGGTTGTTGAGCCTAACCTTCCTCCTGAATAAGATTAGTCTCTTGTTTGATGCTGTTCTAGTTGGCCCATAAATTTCAAGGATTCTCCTGCATCCATTCTCATCTCACAGTAGGAGACCTGGGATTATAGACACACACTATTCCACCTGGCTTTTCTGGGTTCTGGGAATTCAAACTTAGATTCTCACACTTGAGCAGCAAGTGCTTTACCTATTCTGCCACCCCTATAGACTCTCCTTTTGTTTTCATTAGGATTTCCTGTACTCCAGATTGTCTTCACAGTCACTATGCATCCAGGGTGGCTTTTCATTTGCCTTTCTCCTGCTTCTGCTCTCCATGTGATAGGTTTAGCACAAATGCAACTGTTGAGGATATACATCCTCTAAAATGAAATACTCATTCCTGGAAGGAAGAGGGAACCTCAAGAAAATGACCAACTTCAGAAAAGCAAGGAAACTTAAACTGCTCCAGAAGCTAATGAAAGTTAGAAAATTCACAAGATTCCTATCCAAATCAATAAAAATCAGTGGAGAAAAAGTATTAAAGTTATAAATAATAAAAAATAAAAATAAGTTTTAAAAAGATGTATGTTGAATTTAGTCAAATATGCTTTGGACTTATTGAGATCAAGAGATCATCTCTCTTCTTTTGTATCCTGTTAAATAGTGAGTTACATTGATTAATTTTGAACATTTTATTGAAAGCTTTCACATCTACATTCACAAGTGATGTTGTCCTTTAACTTCCTCGTAATGCTTTTTCCTACAAGTTTGTGAGAGATTATTATTTAAAAGTTTGATAGAATTCACCAGTGAAGTTGCTAGGCCTGTAAATTTTTTCTTGCTAGAATTGTTCTAACAAACCAAATTTTAAGAAAGCTATAAAACTGCTCATATCATCCCAATTCATTGCAGGAACCCTTGAGACAGTGTGTGACTTTGAAAGAAATACATTCTGTCCAATTTTTACCAATTTCCAGGCAAAAAGTTATCTACAGTCCTTTCTCTTAAATTTCTGCAAGGTCAAGCATGATGTCCCTTCTTTATTTTTGATGCTTATAGTTTGTCTTCTGTCCTGTTTTCTGGCCAGGCGCAGGCATCTCAGTTTTACTGTTTCCCCAATCCCCCCCCCGCCCCAAACACACACCGGGAAGGACTAGCTATTGGCTTGATTAAAAACAGGCAAATAACTGACACAAACAATTTCATTAATTCCCACTTTTAACTTTTTTCTGTTATCTTTGGGTTTAATTTATCTTTTTTTTCTAGTAAGGAATGTTTTAGTTAATTTTGATACTGCAGATTGAACCCTGGGCTTGTACATGTTGGATAAGCACTCTGCCTCTGAGCTACACCCTCAGCTAAATTTTCATTTTCACTTGGCTCAATGTATTTTAAAATTTTGCCTTACAGTTTTTTTATCCATAGGTTATTTGCATACAGATTTTTAAATTGCCAACTATTTAAGAGGTAGGGACTCTTATTTTATATTATTTATTTTGAGTTTAATTTCATTATGTTTAGAGAACATCCTTTATATGATTTCAATTCTTACAAAAGTTTACCAATCCATTTAATGCACTGCTAGTGGAATTATAAAGCAATGCAGCTACTATGGGAAATGAGAAGGAGGTTTCTCAAAAATAAATAAATAAATATAGGAAACTGTGATGTGATCCAGGAACCCCAACAATATCTTTAAAAGATATTTTACATCCACATTTGTAGCAGCAGTATTCACAGTGGTAAAGAGCTGGAAGCTGTCCAAAATGTTTGTTAATAGATGGATTAACAAAATATGAAATATATCTACAATACACCTTAATATTTGCTCTTAGAAAGGTATGCAGCGGGGTGGTGGTGGCTGCATACCTCCCAAGAGCCTTAATCCCAGCACTCAGGAGGTAGAGGCAGGCGGATCCCTACAAGTTTGAGGCCAGCTTGCTCTACAGAACGAGTTCCAGGAGAGGCTCCAAAAGCAACAGAGAAAGCCTGTCTTGGAAAAAAAAAAAAACAACCAAAAAAGAAAGAAAGAAAGAAAGAAAGAAAGAAAGAAAGAAAGAAAGAAAGAAAGAAAGGAAGGAAAGAAAGAAAAAATAAAGGTATCTCAACTACATGGATGGTCTGTGAAGGATTTATATTATGTGAAATAAGCCAAAGATTTTATGTCTCCATTTATATGAATTACCTAACATAGTTAAATTCATAGAAACAGAAAGTATAATGATGACTATTAGGAGCCGGGGAAGAAAGTGAAGGGTAGTTGTTATTTAATGAGCATAGCATTTCAGCTTTGCAAGGTGAAAAATTCTAGAGATCTGTTTACAACAGTATGAATATACTTGATACTACTGCAATGTACAAAACCGACAAATAAATTTTACATCACATGTACATTTTTACTGTAATTAGATATAAAGTAAATTTTTTTGAGATTTGTTTTATAGACCAGACTATGGGGTAACCTGGTGAATACTCTTTGTGCACTTATAAAAGCTATGCTTTCTTCTCTGCAGAATAGAACTTTCTATCAATGTCAATGAACTGGAATTAGCTGACAGTGTTGTGCTGCTCTACTCTTACTGATTTTCTGCCTACTTGTCTTATTGATTGCTGAGAGAAGAGGGTTAAAATCCCCAGCTATAGCTGTCATTTTCCCTACTTATCCTTTTTAGCTGTGTCAAGTTTTGCATCATATTTCTTGAACCTCTGTTGTTAGTTGCATACATAATCAGGTTTGTGAGGATTTCTAGTTGGAGTGATCCTTTACGCATTACGTGATTGTCACTGTTTATTTCTGGTGATATTCTTCATTCTGAAGTCTACTTTATATTACTATAAAGTGAACTTCTTATATGGAACTTGAAATTTTAAATTTATGTATTTTGTAGGGTATAGTTATTTAGCTGATTTATGTTTGATGTAATTACTGATATAATTAGATTTTTATCTATTTCATCTGCTTTCTGATTATTGATGGACTTGGTTCTGATTTTCTTTCTTTAAGATCACTTGGAAATATTTATTAGTCCATTTTAATTTCTGTGTTTTTGCTGCATGTTACATTTGTATTTTGATGTTTGATCTGTGAATTTCACACCACATGCTTAGTATTGCAATGTCAATTTCAGGTACAGTATAGAAGCCTTAACTAACCATATGGCTTCATTTATCCTACCCTATTTTTATTTATAATTATGAGAATTATATATACAAATATTGACTATTGTATGTGCTATTTCATAAATTTTCTTCTAATAGTTGCTCATATTTTTTATTGATTTTTATTGAGCTCTACATTTTTCTCTGCTCCCCTCCATGCCTCTCCCCTCCCTTTCAACCCTCACCCAAGGTCCCCATGCTCCCAATTTACTCAGGAGATCTTGTCTTTTTCTACTTCCCGTGTAGATTAGATCCATGTATGTCTATATTGGAGTCCTCATTGTTGTCTAGGTTCTCTGGATTGTGATTTGTGGGCTGGTTTTCTTTGCTTTATGTTTAAAAACCACTTAAAACCACTTATGAGTGATAATTGTCTTTCTGTATCTGAGTTACCTCACTCAAAATGATGTTTTCTAGCTCCGTCAATTTGCCTGCAAAATTCAAGATGTTATTTTTGTCTGCTGTGTAGTACTCCACTGTGTAAAAGTACCACATTTTCCTTATCCATTCATCGGTTGAAGTGCATTTAGGTTGTTTTTATGGTTTCTGGCATATTTTTAAGAACATAAATGTAACTTGGAATATTTATAATAGATTTAATACTTCTATTGTATTTTCATTTTTTCTGATTCTTTAAGTTTCTATTTAAAACAATTTCCTTTCACCTGAAATAATTTCCTGACAAGGATTTCAGCCAGTATTACTTTTTTTAGTTTTCATTCATCTTAAAATATTTTTATTTTCCCTTAATTTTAAAAGATTTTCTGAGCATGTCATAAATAAGTACTATACTTACATCATTTCTTTTCCCCTTTCTTCCTCTAACTCTTCTTGAGAAGATACATTCACTGTATGTAAAAGTCTTAGTTCTATTTGCTCAGAAATTTAAATATGCATTCTACTGTCTAAGGGCTTCCATTTTTTATAAGAAATCTCAAATTTTTTGATTGTTCAAATTTTGTTTTGTTTGAGACGGAGTCTGGCCATGTAACTCAGGCTGACCTTAGACTCATTATGTAATATATAATATATATATATTTTTATTTTGTGTTTTAGTTTTTTGAGACAGGGTTTCTCAGTGTAACAGTCCTTGCTGTCCTGGAACTCACTTTGTAGACCAGGCTGGCCTTTAACTCACAAAGATCTACGTTCCTTTGCCTCCCAAGTGCTGGGATTGAAGGTGTGTGTTTTTAATATATATTGTTAGGAATAATATATTGTTGTATATAACATATATATATATAGGTGTTTTCAACATTTAAAAAGTATCTTTGTTTCTTAACATTGTGGCCATAGTTTTGTCTTCACAAACCTGTACGTCTTTCACGTTTAGACGTGAAAAGTTGTCAATGTAATACTTTTATGTATATTTCCTATAGTTATTTCTTTCTCTTTGCATGCAAAAGTTAAAATTTTAATGTTATTCTATAAGCTTCTTGTCATTTGTTCCCTTTCTCAGTATTTTTCCCATCTATTAATATTGTTGGATAGTTCCTACTGATCTATCTTAAAATTCTCTTTTTCTCTGTCATTTCCATTCCTATTTTACCATTAAGCTCATCCAGTAGTTTTAAATTTTTCAGATCTCATATCACTCAGTTCTAAATTTGCATTTGGTTCTTTTTATAGTTTCACATTTCTAATTAAACTTATGTAGTATGTTTACCTTTATTGCATGTAGCATGACTCTCATGGCTATATGTTAGCTTCCTATTGCTGTATAATAAATACGTTATCCACAAATATCCATGCATCAGGGTTTACGGTAGCATAATCAAGTTGTTGACAGAGTTGTTCTGTTACCTTGGTGTTGAGGTCTTCTTCTGGGCTGATGTTGTTGGCAGAGTTTAGCTCCTTGTAGCTGAAGGACTGAATTCCTCTACTACTGAAAACTACTTGCAGTTTCCATGCCACAAGTTCCTCTCTAGAGGTAGTTCACATTTTAGCAACCTGTTCTTTAAAGAAGAACAGAAAATGTACTGAAAATGGTATTTTTTTTCTTTTGAAGGTTATAAAGCAATTTTTATTTTTTTATTTTTTATTTATTTATTAAAGATTTGTGTCTCTTCCCCACCGCCGCCTCCCCTTTCCCTCCCCCTCCCCCAATCAAGTCCCCTCCCTCGTCAGTCCAAAGAGCAATCAGGGTTCCCTGCCCTGTGGGAAGTCCAAGGACCACCCACTTCCATCCAGGTCTAGTAAGGTGAGCATCCAAACTGCCTAGGCTCCCACAAAACCAATAGGTGCAGTAGGATCAAAAACCTGTTGCCACTGTTCTTGAGGTCTCAGTAGTCCTCATTGTCAGCTATGTTCAGCAAGACCGGTTTTAACCCAGGCTTTTTCAGACCCAGGCCAGCTGGCCTTGGTGAGTTCCCGATAGAACATCCCCATTGTCTCAGTGTGTGGGTGCATCCCTTGCGGTCCTGAGTTCCTTGCTCGTGCTCTCTCTCCTTCTGCTCCTGATTTGGACCTTGAGATTTCAGTCTGGTGCTCCAATGTGGGTCTCTGTCTCTGTCTCCTTTCATCGCCTGATGAAGGTTAATATTCAGGAGGATGCCTATATGTTTTTCTTTGGGTTCTCCTTCTTATTTAGCTTCTCTAAGAACCCGAATTATAGGCTCAATGTCCTTTATTTATGGCTAGAAACCAAATATGAGTGAGTACATCCCATGTTCCTCTTTTTGGGTCTGGCTTACCTCACTCAGGATAGTGTTTTCTATTTCCATCCATTTGCCTGCAACCTTCAAGAAGTCCTTGTTTTTTACTGCTGAGTAGTACTCTAATATGTATATATTCCATACTTTCTTCATCCATTCTTCAATTGAAGGGCATCTAGGTTGTTTCCAGGTTCTGGCTATTACAAACAATGCTGCTATAAACATAGTAGAGCATATACTTTTGTTGTATGATAAGGCCTCTCTTGGGTATATTCCCAAGAGTGGTATTGCTGGGTCCATGGGTAGGTTGATCCCGAATTTCCTGAGAAACGGCCACATCAAAAACACCAATGATAGCCTTTGCTGGAGAGGTTGTGGAGAAAGGGGTACACTCATCCATTGCTGGTGGGAATGCAATTTTTATTTTTTTTAAAAAAAGAAAACAATCTTTTTTCATTTTACATACCAATCCCAGTCCCCTCTCCTTCTCCTCCCATTACCTCCACCTACTTCCCACCCCACCCCACCCCATCCACTCCTCAGAGAGGGTAAGCTACATTGCTTTGGGGAAGGTCCAAGGCCCTTCCTACTATATCTAGGCTGAACAAGGTATCCATCCAAAGAGAACTGGTTCCCCAAAAGCCAGTACAAGCAGTAGGAATAATCCTGGTGCTATTGCCAGTGTCCCCGCAGTCTGCCCCAGCCGCGCAACTGTCAACCACATTCAGAGGAACTAATTTGGACCTATGCTGTTTCCTTCCCTGTCCGACTGGAGTTGATGAACCCCCATTAGCTCAGGTAGACTTTTTCAGTGGATGTCCCCATCATGGTCTTGACTTCTTTGCTCATATTCTCACTCTTCCCACTCTTCAACTGGACTTTGGGAGCTCAGCCCAGTGCTCCAATGCATGTCATTGCCTCTGTTTCCATCAGTTGCTGGATGAAGGTTCTATGGTGATATTTAAGATATTCATCAGTCTGACTTCAGGGCAAGGCTAGTTCAGACACCCTCTCCTCTATTGCTTAGGGTAACTGGGGTCATCCTTGTGAATTCCTGGGAATTTCTCTAGAGCCAGGTTTCTTGCTAACCCCATAATGGCTCCCTCAATCAAAATATCTCTTTCCTTACTCTCATCTGTGTCCTTCCTCCATCTTGACTATCCCATTCCCTCAAGTTCTCCTTCCCCCTCTCCTCCTCTCATCTTCCCCTTCTACCCTTCCTATTCCCCCAACCCCCATGCTCCCCATTTTGTCTATTTCCCCTTTCCAGGTGGATCTATGCATGTTTTTCTTAGGGTTCACCTTGTTACTTAGCTTCTCTAGGATCATGAACTATAGGCTCAATATCCTTTGATTTACATCTAGTATCCACTTATGAGTGAGTCCATACCATGTTCATCTTTCTGGGTCTGGGTAAGCTCACTCAGGATGATTTTTTTGTAGTTTCATCCATTTGCATGCAAATTTCAAGATGTCGTTGATTTTTACTGCTGAGTAGTACTCTAATGTGTAAATGTGCTACATTTTCTTTATCCACTCTTTGGTTGAGGGGCATCTATGTTGTTTCCAGGTTCTGGCTATTACAAATAATGCTGCTATGAACATAGTTGAACAAATGTCCTTGTAGTACGATTGAACATCCTTTGGATATATGCCCAAGAGTGGTATTGCTGGATCCTGAGGGGTAGGTTGTTTCCCAATTTTCTGATTAGGCTTACTTATGGGCAAAGCAGCTAGAAAAGAGTAGGAAAAAAACCAAACCAATTAAACAGATTTATCACACATACTCTGACTCACAGGGATCAATTTTAAAAATTATTTTCCTGGCTAGTAATAGTGGTTGTTCATTTGTTTCTTTGAGACAGGGTTGATAAAGCCTTTAAGTAGTTGATTTTTGTATTTTTTCTAGAATTTTATTTTACCAAGAAAGGTCAGCTGTAGTTGAGATTACTCCATCTTGACCAGAATTGGAGCTTTTTACTTAAATCATGTTTTCACATTTACAGTGTGCTTCTTAGAGACAGCACATAATTTGCTTGTTTTTTTAAGCTAACCTCAATTTTGACGTTTAATTTGGATGCTTAGATAATTTTCTTTTCATTAAACTTGAGGACATTTTCTTTAGAGTTTGAGAGCAAAACTACAAGGCAGGAAAGCTGAAAATCTCAGCAGCTGCTTGGAATAGAAAAATGGACAGTAAGTCATTTCATTTGTAAGCAGCCACATAGTGGAAGTGCAGATAGCTTCAGAGAAAGAGTGAGAAAACCTACAGTGTTAGGGAAAGCATGCCGAGACTTTAGGAAATTAGATAAAGAAAAAAATTTCGCCTTTTTCTGTAACACACACTCAGAGTTGTTCAGGCTTAGCAGAACCACATTGTGCTGCCTCCAACAGTAACAGCACAAGGAAAGGCTTCTGGGAAGGGAAAGTGCATTATGTAATCAGGGGAATAATTATTCCTCCACTCTCCTCAGCATGTCTTCAGGTGAATAAGATTTCCTGGGGGATGTGCTCCTGGGCAGGTGGTTGACAGGCCCAGCTGGATTAACTCTTATTCCAGAAGACAATAGTATTTAAAGTTCTGATCTTTGGAGCAGATCATGTCACATCTCCATCCAGGGCCAGAGGCAGATTCCATTCATTTTTACCAGGAAGAAATAGCTTTCCCTTAATAGGCCACAACAGAGCTCTGATTTTCATCCTCAGTGGCTTCCAAAGTTGCTGTAACATGCTCTCTTGAAGAGTTAAGACCCTAAAAACTTATTTAGGAAATAGACAGAATTAGAAAAATAGATAAAATCTATTTCTGCCATGAAAATGTGGAGATCTAATTCTAAACATGTTTACCAGGGAGATTAGTGCCTGGACTATCCCACCCTCATGTAAGCCTCCAAGCACGGGCAATAATTTAGGAGACGATAACAGGAAATAAGAGCTCCTGTTGGTTATTCTTGGCCCCTGGCCAGGACAGAGCCAAGGACATTTCCAGCTTCTGCCCAAAGACAAGAATGAAAACTGTTCTCCTTTTGGGATCCCTGCTCCTAAATCTCCCTAATCTATTTCTATCTCCTGTTCTCATCATCTAACCATTTAAAGAGGTGACCCTAATTCTTGTTAGGGATTTGGACAATAACTGATTCTGGCATTTACATGCTAAAGAGGGTCGGTCATCAACCCCTCCAATCGACCTATAGAAGGGACTTAAAAAAATGCATTAATGGCTCCATTTAAATAACAGATGTAGGGAAGAAAGGAAGTTCTTGCCTAAATACAGATGTGAGGGTTGAGAAAAGGCAAGAAAGAAGTCAGGGAGAACTGAAAGTCGAACCCTTTGAACAGGAGAAATGATTCCTTCTGACCAAGAGCAGGTACAAGAGTTTTTACAATAGCTTAGAATTATAAACCCTAGTCAGAAAACCAGGAGAAGTCAGAACAAAGGACAGTTAAATATATCTGAATCATGCTAGTGGTGGTGGCGCACACCTTTAACACCAGCATTGGAGATGCAGAGGCAGGCAGATCTCTGTGAGTTTGAGGACAGCCTGGTCTACAGAGTGAGTCCCAGGACAGCCAGCACTACACGGTGAAACCCTGTCTCAAAAAAAAAAAAAAAGGCTGTGTCAAAGTGCATTAGAATCCCTTAATAAGGTCACAAGAACATCTATCCATATCTGGCATATTGAATTTCTCCTTGGAGTTTTTTCTATGGCTTATAAGCCTGACTGAAGAGTGATGAACCCAGGTTCTCCTTTCAGGCACTTTGATAGCTGATGGAGTCATTATATAAATTAAATGCTAGAGCCTACAGAAAATGGCTCAACAGTTGAAAGTAACTACTCCTGTTGTAGAAGATGAGTTTAATTCTCAGCATCCACATTACTGGTGTACAACCAACAGGAGATCTGATGCCCTCTTCTTGCCTCTTTGGTCAATGGCACACATGGTGCACTTACCCACACCCCACACACAAACACACAAACACACTCACACACATACACATCGAAATGTTTGTAATAGAAACCAATAACGTTTATTGAAAGACCAAGTTATTTCTTCCCTGGCCCTCTGCAAAAGTGTTCGCCAACACTAAAATGGCATTAAAATTGCAGTAAGCGTTTTTACTCTATCATTCTGAAGGTTCAGGGTCATTCATTGGTCTGCTCTTAATATTTATTTTTTATTGATTGTTATTTAACTCTGCATTTTTCTCTGCTCCTCTCCCCTCCCCGCCTCTCCCTTCTCTCCTTCAACACTCCCCCAAGGTCCCCATGCTCCCAATTTACTCAAGAGATCTTGTCAAAGGATGCTCAATCGTACCACAAGGACATGTGCTCAACTATGTTCATAGCAGCATTGTTTGTCATAGCCAGAACCTGGAAACAACCTAAATGCCCCTCGACCGAAGAATGGGTAAGGAAAATGTGGTACATTTACACAATGGAGTACTACACAGCAGAAAAAAATAATGACATCTTGAATTTTGCAGGAAAATTGATGCTGCCCTTACAATTTCTAAAGCAAAAAGAAAAACAAAACAAAAAACCGAGGCAACAAAATTCAGGCTCAAATAAGAGGTCATTTTAAGGGCAACTCACAGGTAAAACAATAGCCAATTTCTTATGAGATGTATGAACCCGTGAGTATTCTACTTAACAGAGCATAAAAATCCAAGGAACCTTGCAACTGGTGAATTGTGTGTAATCATAAGTTCTCACTATCTTAGTTGTTCTGATAGAACACCATGAATATGTGACAACAAAGTATATTGTGTTGTCAAAAAAAAAGCCAAGGTTAGCAACTCCAAACAGGAACCTGATGGCAGGAACTAAAGCAGAGACCATGGAAGAGTGCTGCTCATTGGCTTGCTCTCCATGGAATCCTCAGCCTGCTTTCTTATACAACCAACAGTGGGCTGGGCCCTCCTACATCAATCATTAATCAAGAAAATGCTCTATAGACTTGCCTACAGGGAATCTGGGGGAGATATTTTCTCAGTTGAAGAGTATCTCTTCCCAGATGACTTTAGCTTGTATCAAATTGATTTAAAAAACAAACAAACAAACAAACAACCAGTACAATCATCAAAAGTTTTAGAAGGCTTATTTGGCAAATATCTTAAGAAAGGAAAATGAAGGGCACACAAGAGCTGAAAGTGTCAAAACAGACCATGGAGGAAACACTGAACAAGTACCCCCTGACTCTCAAAATTTCGGCTGTATAAGTTTGAGAACAGTATTTTTCACAACTTATAAATCTGGGGATTTCTTTTCTCAATCAAAATTCTTAGGGACCAATAGTAAAAACATATTTCCTTTCACTTAATCATAGCTACAGAGAATAGTCCTTTGATTCAAGTGTTTACTGAGGACAACTATAATCATATGTCTTTCTCTTATCAGTATTTCTTAAGTCTCATTGTAGTAAACTCAAGTTTTGTGTAATATTTTTATAATCAAATGGAAATAGCCTTGTGTGGGGGAACTTACATAGTCAAGATTACCCAAAAAGTTTGAAGTAAAAGAGAAACCTTATAAACACAGCTAAATATGGTCCTTCCATAAATTTGGGGGGGAAGGGAATTTACATTGTTAGAACATAGAGTAGTGTCTTTGCAAAAAAAAATTTATGTATGCATCTGGTTGTTTAGGTTGCATGGATATCTGCACACCAGAAGAGGGCATTAGATTCCCATGGAACTACAGTTATAGATGGTTGTGGGCTACCATGTGGATTCTGGGAATTTAACTCGGGACCTCTGGTAGAACAGCCAGTTCTCTTAACTGCTGAGTTATCTCTTCAGCCCCTAGCGTAACGTCTTTTATGATCAAAACACATTGAGCAATGAGAACTTCCCTTTGATTCCATGAAACCATTGGTTCTCTTTGTGAGTGTCTTTCTGCCTGTGGCTTGAAATTGTATGCCATAAACTGGAACAATAATTTGCCTTGCCTTTTCTTAAGAACTGCAGTTTTGTGCTTCTTGTTTATTATCTGAAAGAAAAATTTTCTAGGCTTTTAGTTGTTTAATGAAGGAAGATTAATCTGGTTCTTTTTACTACACTTCACTGGAAATAAGATTCTTAGGCCAGTCTTCTCTTTTTATTTTTCTTGAATAAGAGCTGAGGCTCATTTTGAATTATGACTGTCCAGTAGTCAAGGCAGTTACTCCAATTTTCTGTCCCTCATCACTGCTTTCTGTGGAATAGAGATAGTAACTATCTTACCCTCATACTGTTGCTCACATGATAAGTGAGTAAATGTATTAAATTGTTTATGAAAGATTATAGTTAGGTGAAATAAGTTTTAAACTCTAATACCCTCAAACTTTTACTATTATTACCACTGACACAGCTGTCTTTATTTCCCATATGTCATTGGGGAAATTGTCCAAGGTATCACTTATGAAATGTATGTACTTGTGGACTGGATCACAATATCTAGCAGTTACTTCTAAATATTATTGTATAACAGCTGTTTTTTTTATGTATTGAAGTCATATAAGTCTGTATTTGTATATGTAGAAAGACTTTAGTATGGAAGACTTGGAGAGCTGAAAGATTATAGATATATTTACTTTGCACATGAACATATTTATACTAATAGTGGTGATTACATTGGTGAAAATTCCATAACAAGACATATCTCCATGAAGTATAACACTACTTGACCTTTTGTTATGTAATTCCTTTTTGGCCACCACCCAAACAAGAATTATGCTAGCAAATCTGTACAATTATCTTGTTTTAAAAATTGAGAGTCAAGGATGTTGATTTATTCAAATAATTTAAGCACTTGGGAGGCTGAGGCAAGTATCATAAGTTCAAGGCTATCCTGGACTATACAGCGAGACTGTATCTATTTTAAAAATGAGATAAAGCTAAAGATAGTTGACCACATGAAGTTTTAGGTTAGTTTAATCCAAGTAGGTAGAGGGGTCCAATACCCAAACATTAGCAGAATATCTGTGGCATGTTTCTGTTTTTATAAAGATCTGGGAATAGTTAAGGTGGCTACTTTTAGAAATAAGTTGCATTTCCATCTGGTCTAAATCAATGAAATTAAAGTTTATGCTGTGTAAGATGGAGATTCTAGATTTAGAGACTGTTATATAACATTCTCAGAATCTTCCTTTAGTATTATAAGAGAAACTAATTTACTTATCAGGACACAGGTGATATGGTATAAGTAATTTCAATAAAAAGAATTTTTTGATAAAAAGAAATTTTTTGATAAAAATAAATTTTTTGACTTGGACACCTTCCTTTTGAGCCTTCCCTGTATAAATGTTCTTTATCAAGAGAATAATGTGTTAGCATTTCAATATAAAATGTTCTTCGACTTGGCGAGATGATATAGTAAAACTGATAAAGTAGTATTGGTCGTGTATGTGCCAGGGATTGTGTTAAATCATTTGTGTATGCATGTTATACCACCTGATTCTCACGGAAACATTTTTGCTACTGGAGCAATGGCTTAGTGATTAAGAGTATGTACTGTTCTTCTTAGGACCTTAGATCTGTTCCAAGCACCCATGTCAGGTAGCCTACAACTGTCTATAACTACAGCTTCAGGGGATTCTACACCCTCTTCTGGATTCTTTGGGCACTGCACTCAAGCATAGGAACCCTTGTTAAAGACATACACATAAACATCTAATTAAAAATAAAATTCAAAAGAAACATTTTGATGGAAGTGTTATATTCCAGTTTTATAGAAAAGGAAACTGAGGTTCAAAAAGATATAATGTCCAAGATTACAAAACAACTCAGTGGCAGATTTGGAATTCTGATCTAGCATCTTACTGATGTCCTATTTAAAGAACATTATCATTAGAATTACTATTAAGATCTTTGCTCATACCACTGCTATCTAATGATAGTTCTAGCACACAAATTGTTAAAGGCATTGTTATAAAGATAATACAGTGTACTTTTATACCCAGAAGATTACCAGGGGGAGTAAGTAATTAAAGATTGCATGTCATATAAGACTTTGGTGAAAGTTTAACAGCCACCAGGTGGTCTTAGAGAAAAGAGATGTTTTTAAAGCTCAGCAGAAAGTGCAAAAAGTTACTGTGGTTTAGAATTTTAAGAACTGGCAGGGGGAAGGTAGTTACTAGGTTCCTGTAGGATTTTGTTTTGATTATAAGTAGAGATTATCATTATTATTTTCAGATAAAAAATGGAAGCTTAATAATTACATTTGCTTAAGGGAACAAGCTGTTGTATTTGTTATCATCATCCTTTAGGTTGACCTTCCTTTTACCATACTCCACTTTTTTCTTCTCAGCTATGATCCTGGTAACACTATCCCTGCTAATAACTCCGTTTCCTCTTAGTCTTTTGATTTCTGGGTTCTTTGTCAGTGGTTACAGGGAAGAAATATTTCTTTAACATGTAAAATTTTTCATTGAAGAGGAGCATGGGGTTCTGCAGAATATATTTAATCCATCCATAGTCAGTGAAGGACAGAATTGAATATCTTGGAAATTTTTTCATGTCCTAATTAACATGTCCAGTGTCTTTGCTTAACCAACTAAGGATAACACTCATTATCACATAGTGATCTCAAGTTCCATTGAGTAGCTAAATATTTTTTATTAATAAAATAAAAGAATGGCCAAATTATTTACAAGTTTCAACTTTCAAAAATGAGGTACTTTTGAGAAAATAGGATAAAAGAGACTTCAGTGAAAAGAAGTTCTTATAGTTGATGTTGTTTTGTGGGAGTAGGGGTTGGTGAGCTGGCTGGAGAGATTGATAGATTCTGCATCCCCATTCCATTAACTAACCTTTAATGACAGCTAACACAAAAGAAACTAAGGAAGGAAGGAAGTAAATACATGGTTTTATACTCCAAAATCCTTTCACTATGGCTGTTTGGTACATCAAAGCAGCCTCTTCTTTTCTCATTAAGAAGAAGAGACCCTTTAGTATTTTACAAATAAAATGCTAAATACCTCACTAATGGATTTGACTTATCAGTGTTCCAAAATATTGAGTGCCCAGAAACATTCTGTCATAAGAAGCTAAATTGTGAAATATCAAGATCCTCTACTCCTCCTTCCCCCTTTTTTACTCCTTTCCTTTCAGGTGCCTCTACTTCTCCCTTCCCCTCCCATGCCCCTCCTATTTTCCGATTCTTTTACTTATTCTTCATGTGTTCTCATTTTCTTTCTCCCCCCTTTCATCTTTGTTTACATTATAACTGCTGCTCCTTTATGTGAACACTAAGTAATAGTCATGTTTGCTTCAGGTTGCCATGGAAATATTGCAAGTAAGCCTTTAAAGAAACTGGTCTGCTCTATTAATACCTAGATCTTCTAAGGATAATAATATAGGAAAAAATATACATAGGTCTCAGAACTCTGAACTCTAATTTCTTTTCTCCTACAGATATCTTTTTAAATATTGGTGTATGATTTTATTAATAGGTGATTTCTTTAGACTTATTTCATTTCACCACAGAAAAGTGACTTCCAGTATTTTTCTTTTTAGAGAAGAAAGGGGATTCACAAATTGAAATCTTGGATAAATGAAACTATGATTGAGGTAGAAATAAAAGTGTTTTAGAGTTGTTAACTCTCAAAGGGGCAGGAAGGTAGGAAACAGTGCAGGCTGTGTGTGTGTGTGTGTGTGTGTGTGTGGTGTGTGTATGTGTGTGTGTGTGTGTGTGTGTGTGCACTCCCCAACCTGTGTCTCCAGAATAAGAAGAAAGCACTTGAAGCAAGGCTTCAGTCTCTGGGTAATGAAAAGTAAGCATGTTTTTCTTTTTTTATGGGGATGGAACAAAGGAAGCACTATGTACTGTAGAAAATAGTGTGAGAAGAAACATCATATTCAGAACATCAACCTTAGGGAGACCCAAGTGTCATGTAAAGGTCTATTTCTGTAACACTGTGATATACTGCTCTTTCCTCCCTTCTCCAAATGGGTCTTAAGGTTTTTTATCCTTGAGATATAGTTGTGAATAAATCTAGTCTTTTCCATCCTAGAGCTTAGGTAGGGCTGGTGTGGTGTGGTGTGGTGTGTGTGTATGTGTGTGTAGGTAACAACTTTCAAAGTTAACAAAGATCTTGTGATATGAAGAAAAAAAACAAATACATTGACAGATGTTTCTGTCCTGCCCAGTCCCACAGTCATTCAGTCCCAAAGAAACACACAGAGGGCTACATTAGTTATAAACCAATTGGCCTAGTAGCTCAGGCTTCTTATTAATTCTTATAACTTATATTAGCCCATAATTCTTGTCTGTGTTAGCCACATGGCTTGGTACCTTTTTTGGTTAGTCAGTGACATCTTGCTTCCTCTGCATCTGGGTGATGGCTGCAGACTGACTTTTCCTCCTCCCAGAATTTTCCTGTTCTTGTGCAATCAACATTTTATTAAACAATTACAAGAAACAAATCTTTAGAGGGTAAAACCATTCATTGTCCTACAGCACTTCCCCCTTTTTTTTCAAAGCAAGAACTCTGAATCAAATTTCCCTTGTTTAGCTTTCTTCCTGACCATTATCTCTACAAATTGTAACCAACACTTTAAACAAAGAAAAATTTCCATACTCCATTTTGGGGAATGTGTACATAGTTTCCCAGCCTACTAACTGCTGATTGGGGGCACTGATAATCTTATGGGGACCTAAGAAAATTTAAGATTATAGTCAAGTCCTGACTGGAAAATTCTGTGAGGCTTGATTATCTCAGTCAGCAGTCTTGAAACTGTTCTAGGTGCAAAGCTCAGAGGAAACTCCAACAGAGGTCCTCTGAAATGTTGGATCATCTAGACCATCTGCTCCTATTGAAAATTCTTCAGAGGGTCTTCCTTGATCAAACCTGATTTTCTTAACCCAGAATAATTCCATAGCCTCTAATTTCCTGTGGAAACAAGAGCAATACCTCTTCCCCAAAGTAACATACCTCATGCCTTAAATTTTGAAGTCAAGCCATTTTCAAAATATATATGTTCAATTAACCCAGCAGCATTTATAATCAAATATCTTTTAGCAGCTTTTGCCCCTTCCTCAGCCATCAAACAATTTATAGACAACACAATAACATACAGTATCCAGACTCTCTGCATATTTTTCATCTTTACTTAGCTTTATTTTTCAACTCTATTTCTTTTATTTTTATTTTTAACTTTTGGCTTTCTGAGACAGGGTTTCTCTGTGTATCTTTGTTGTCCTGAAACTCACTCTGTAGACCAGGTTGTCCTTGAACTCACAGAGATATGCCTGCCTCTGCCTCTCAAGTTCTGGGATTAAAGGTATGTGCCACCATACCTTGAACTTGCAGAGGTCTGACTGCCTCTGCCCCCCAAGTGTTGGGATTAAAGGTACCACATCCAACTACTCTCTTTATTTCTTTATTATTTTAAGAACTTTATCCTTTTTCTTTTCTCTCACAAGCCTACATATATTTTTAAATGTACTGTAAACCATTTAGAGGTTTTCTTCATCTTTGAATCTATCTTTACTATATATCTCTCTTTTTGTGACCACATAAGTCTCTACTTTTCTAAGCAATATGGCTAGGATTAAAGCTATGGCTTTGACGGCTAAATCCAGCCCATTCTTTTGCTTTCTAAGAGTCTAGACTCATGGCGGTGATACTAGCAGTAGGCATGTTTATTGCCACAACTCTATAGAGTTTCAAGGTCTCTGACACCACCAAGAAGCATGCTGTCAGCAATTCATAAACCCCATTTAAATGTTTGGTGACAGGGCCTCTTAAAAGAGCTGCAAAGTTTTGCAGCTAAAGTTGAGTCAGGAAGCGTCTCTTAAGTGAGATTTGTTTGCTTCTAGTAAAGAGAGCAAACCCGAGAAATTGTTGCTACCAAGAAGCCATGCTTAATGCTGTTATTTTGTGTCTAGAATTATTTCCCAAGCTCTCTCGGGTTTTCTGTGGATGCATTTATCCACACGTTGGGCACCATTTGTTGTAGGGAGACCACTTGTTTGTTTCCTGGCTGCCCAGCAGCTCAGACTCAAAATAATCATACAAATACTATATTGTCTAAATCACTGATTGGCCCATTATCTCTAGCTTCTTATTGTCTAACTCTTAATTTAATCCATTTCTAGTAATCTGTGTATCACCACAAGACTGTGGCTTACTGGGTAAAGTTCCCGCGTCTATGTCTGGCAGGGCTACATGGCTTCTCCCTAACTCCTCCTTCTTTCTCCCAGCATTCAGTTTAGTTTTTCCCACCTACCTCTATTACTTGTACAGGTCTAAGACAATTTCTTTATTAACCAATGCTATTCACAGCATACAGAGGGACATCTCATATCACAAATAGGATATTGATATCAAAAAGTAATTAAAATCGGAAGACATCCTTTTTAATAATATGCAAAGTGAGACTTAAAGATTTGTCTACACTTAGAGCCCTGAAAAAAACTGTTTCAGAAATAGAAAGAGGCAATTTCAAAAGCCCTGTAATAGGAAGGCTTTAGCCTCTATTAGGAACCAAAAATAAGTGTGGGTACTGTGAAAGATTGGCAGAACCCAGATCATGTTGAATAAGATATATAGGCCATGGTAAGGGATGAGTATTTTATTCTAGATATTGGAGGAAACAATTGGAGGATTTTATATGGATGCATAATCAATTATATGAGGCTTTAACAATATTATGTTCTACAGAATGGACAATGGATACAAAGAGGTCAAACATAGAAGCAGAAAGACTAGGAAAACGTTGCTTTAATTCAAGACTGAGATAATGTCTTAAATCAGAATGATAATAAAGGAGATAGAAATAGAAGGATTTTGATTAAAATTTGAAGAAGTTAACAGGAATTAATGATGTATTAAGTGTGGTGGCATGGGAAAGGAAAGATTTAAGAATCTCTTTTCTTTTTAGCTTTGGTAACTGGGTAGCTCAAAATAAAGTGTGGGAAGAATGCTCCTTGGAATAGAAGGAAGGGCAGTGGTTTGGAAAAATAAAAGCCCACATGAGAGTGGCAGAGTTCTGGAATTGATGGGCTGACAACAGTCAGTTCAGTAGTTGCCAACTGCAAGAGAAGAGAAGTAGCATCGTGGAATAGACTAAAGTTAGGAAAGTTGCTCAGCTGACTCAACTCCTGTGGTTCTAGTAGCAGTTAGTAAATGCTGAAGAAATCTTGTCTGGAAAAAAAGAGAAATGGAAAGCCTGGTGTTCTAGGATTGGGGTCAGAAAGGGTTTGAATGTTCTTGGTACCTTTTATTATGACTCAAATCCTTTTGCCCCCAAAACCATAGAATCCAGATTAAACCTATAGTATAAAAGTTTGGGGAAATAAAAGCTACACACTTCTTTTTATAAAATGAAGGCTGATTAGATAAAGAGGTGAGTGTAAGATTACACAGTATTATTCTCCTCAACCATGACTCTAAGAGTTTGCCGAGTTTTATTACTAAGACTAAAAGGCCTGCTATGCAATATGTTGTTAAGTAGACACCATGTAAACAAAGTTAGGATGTTTGCCACCTATTTGTTTGCTTTTAAACAACTATAACATCAATATTATACATTTTCAGAGGAAAACAAGACATATTTAAAATAATTTGTGAAATGGCCCTCATCATTTATTTTTATCTTTATGAATATGGCATAGCATAATTGTTAAAACCACGCACTCTTGATATTCCTGGGTTCTAATCTCCTGTCTACCAAATAAGTTTTTCTTCTTCATGAAATGAAGCTAAGATACCTATCTCCTAAGGTTGTTTTGCTAATGAAATGCGTTGACATTTATAAACTTCTTAGAACAGTATCTATGGATTTGGTAAATAAGATTTTTTTTTTGGAGACAGGGTTTTTCTGTAGCTTTGGAACCTGTCCTGGAACTAGCTCTTGTAGCCCAGGTGGGCCTCAAACTCACAGAGTTCCGCCTGCCTCTGCCTCCCAAATGCTGAGATTAAAGGTTTGCACCACCACCACCTGGCTTAAGATTTTTAAAAAAGTATTTAGATAGGAAGCTAATCAAAGAATATATGACTGGCCCAGAATTCAGGTTCACTAGGTTAGGTTGGCAAGGCAGAGAATTGACTGGGAGTTGAACACAGGTTTAGAATAGCTAGAAACAGCTGTATAGTAGGACTGGGGTGCATGTTATGAATTGATCAGTATCCTCCTGGCTTCAGGAAGGAAACTGATACATACTCGAGTCTCAAGCACAAGTGAAGAATCCCTACATTCTCTAAGAATGCTAAATTATATGCAAGTAGTTAAATAACTCCCTGTTGACATAAAATTCAATAGGACATTATTTCCTAAAACCGCTATTTTTTTTTCCAAAGGTAGGTATGATTGTCAGTGTGTGCTTATGGAAACTATTCCTCATTAAGGTTTCTTTTTGTTAGGAAAAGTCAGTAATCAGAGGGAGAGCCATTAATTCAAAAGAATTGATGAAGTTTGAGAAACCTCTTTTTAGGTTTATTATTGTTATATAAAAAAGTGATTCTGAACTCTTTTGTGAACACATCATGTATATTGTTTCATTTGTAAACATTTCCTTTACCTCCACTTCTCATTTCAAATACCCCTATCTAAAAGATTTATAATTGTATTTTTTCTATATTAGATGAACTACCAAGTGGTGCTTCATGAGCATCAGATGGCAAAAGTCAGCATCTGTTGATGAATCAGGTTAATAATTATAAGTGACAGGTTTATCTTATCCCATCTGTGCAGTACAGGAGAACTGAGACCATTCTAAAGTTATAGGACCATATAGGTTTGTACTGGTCTCATCTATCTTACTCCCTCCAGGCTTACCTCTGCCTAAACAATTTTAGAAGAATGAATGGCTTATTTTTAAAGGGCCTTTGGAAATTAAATTTTGTAACCCTCCTTCTAAGTCATTCTTGCATTGAGAACTTTCACAGTCAAGACATTTTGCCTTTTACTCAAGTAAAATCTCATTACAAAGATATCTTTCTCTTTTTCTTGAATGCTTTATAAAAATGGTGCTTTATTGCACTGAGTACAATGGACTACATTACTACAAATAAACCTATTCAAGCAGATATTTTCTGACCCTGATTTTGTATCAGCTAGGTTATAAGACATACATCTGAGAGAGAGACTGTGTTGTGAGAGGAAAATGATAAAGATTGTGGAGGATGTTTGTGAAGCTTATTTTGTAGCCTTTGTTTTTACTATTAGGCTGTGATCACTTGCTGATTTATTTTTGACGTTGAGTTCTCTTGCCTTCTGAGCTCATAAGTTTGTAATGTAATTTCTAGAAATAGGATAATTAAAAAATATATTCGACACTGATATTTTTTGTATCTATGGAGGTTTCCTTTGTTTCCGAGTATGTGGTCAATTTTCGAGAAGGTTCCATGAGCTGCAGAAAAGAAGGTATATTCTTTCCTATTTGGGTGGGGTGATCTATAGATGTCTGTTAAGTCCAATTGCTTCATTACCTCCAATAATTCTCTTAATTCTCTATTAGGTTTCTGTCTGATTGACCTGTCCATTGGAGAGAGAGGTGTATTGAAGTCTCCTACTACTAGTGTGTGTGGTTTAATGTCTGCCTTCAGTTCTAGTAATATTTCTTTTAAATAAGTGGGTGCTTTTGTATTAGGGGCGTAGATATTCAGGATTGATACATCATCCTGATGAATTGTTCCTATTATAAGTATAAAGTGTCCATCTCGATCTCTTCTGATTGATTTTAGTTTGAAGTCAGTTTTGTTAGAAATTAATATGGCCACACCTGCTTTTTTCTTAGGACCGTTTGCTTGAAAGACCTTTTCCCAACCCTTTATTCTGAGTAGATGCCTGTCTTTGTGGTTGAGATGTGTTTCTTGCAAACAGCAGAATGTTGGATCCTGTTTTCGTATCCAATCTCTTAGCCTGTGCCTTTTTATAAGTGAATTGAGACCATTAATATTAAGTGATATTAATGACCAGTGGTTGTTTACTCCAGTTATTCTTATTGTCTTTTTTTGGTATTAGAGTTTGTGTGTCTCCCTTCTTTGAGTTGTGCTGGTGAAGGGTTGCTAGATGCCTGAGTTGTTGTAGGCAGTGTTGGCAATGTTGGATTCCTTGGGTTGCGATTTTCCTTCTATTACCTTCTGCTACTGACAAAGGTCTGATCTCCAAAATATATAAAGAACTCAAGAAACTAGACCGTAAAAGGCTAATCAACCCAATTATAAAATGGGGCACTGAGATGAACAGAGATCTCTCAACAGAAGAAATTCAAATGGCCAAAAGACACCTAAGGTCATGCTCAACCTCCTTAGCGATCAGGGAAATGCAAATCAAGACAACTTTAAGATACCATCTTACACCTGTCAGAATGGCGAAAATCAAAAACACCAATGATAGCCTTTGCTGGAGAGGTTGTGGAGAAAGGGGTACACTCATCCATTGCTGGTGGGAATGCAAACTCGTGCAACCACTCTGGAAAGCAGTGTGGCGGTTTCTCAGGAAATTCGGGATCAACCTACCCATGGACCCAGCAATACCACTCTTGGGAATATACCCAAGAGGGGTCTTATCATACAACAAAAGTATATGCTCTACTATGTTTATAGCAGCATTGTTTGTAATAGCCAGAACCTGGAAACAACCTAGATGCCCTTCAATGGAAGAATGGATGAAGAAAGTATGGAATATATACATATTAGAGTACTACTCAGCAGTAAAAAACAAGGACTTCTTGAAGTTTGCAGGCAAATGGATGGAAATAGAAAACACTATCCTGAGTGAGGTAAGCCAGACCCAAAAAGAGGAACATGGGATGTATTCACTCATAATTGGTTTCTAGCCATAAATAAAGGACATTGAGCCTATAATTTGTGATTCTAGAGAAGCTAAATAAAAAGGAGAACCCAAAGAAAAACATATAGGCATCCTCCTGAACATTAACCTTCATCAGGCGATGAAAGGAGATAAGAGACAGAGACAGAGACCCACATTGGAGCACCAGACTGAAATCTCAAGGTCCAAATCAGGAGCAGAAGGAGAGAGAGCACGAGCAAGGAACTCAGGACCGCAAGGGATGCACCCACACACTGAGACAATGGGGATGTTCTATCGGGAACTCACCAAGGCCAGCTGGCCTGGGTCTGAAAAAGCCTGGGTTAAAACCGGTCTTGCTGAACATAGTGGACAATGAGGACTACTGAGAACTCAAGAACAATGGCAACAGGTTTTTGATCCTACTGCACCTATTGGTTTTGTGGGAGCCTAGGCAGCTTGGGTGCTCACCTTACTAGACCTGGATGGAAGTGGGTGGTCCTTGGACTTCCCACAGGGCAGGGAACTTTGATTGCTCTTTGGGCTGAAGAGGGATGGGGACTTGATTGGGGGAGGGGGAGGGAAAGGGGAGGCGGTGGTGGGGAAGAGACAGAAATCTTTAATAAATAAATAAATAAATTAAAAAAAAGAAAAAAATATATTCCACTTTAGCATGTCTTTAATTCCAGTGCTTGGAAAACTAAGTCAGAATGATTACTGTGAGATGAAGGGTAGCCTGGGCATTACACAAAGAGATTCTGTCTCAAAAATATCAAGCAACACACAAAGAAAAAGACTCTGTGTGCTATAATTCTGAACTGCCATACAGAATATGCCCACTGATGCAATAATGACATGAATGTTTTGGGAGCAACAAACCACATTATAATTATATGTGACAACCACTCCACAAGAGGTAATATATGCCTGGTACTCCTAACCTGGTTGAAAACTTATGGCTGTGGGTGTCAAAGGCACTAAGGGAGAAATTACTACTAATACTTTGATAAATGGACATTTAGTCAAAGTTCTTTCTAACTATGTGTTTGCACCTCTCGATTAGTGTTGTTCTCAGTCTTGAGAGCAACTCCAAAAGGAACTATATGCCTGTGTATTGGTGCTGCCCTTAGCCTTGATCAGAGAAGCTTCTTTTTGCAAAAGGCAATAGTTAGTACAGAGACTCAAAACTGACTAAAGTGCTGAGAGTAAGTGACTGTTTTGTTTCTTAAATAGGACATCTATGTCATCAGTTCCAAAATTCAGGAAACAGTGCAGAAGAGGGGCCAGAAAGAATAGTAGAACTGGATGGTGGGAAGGGAGCTGTGAAATGGTGTTTATCTGGATATGGCATGGCCATTTCAATCATAAAGACACCACAGCTATGGTTATCTGCATGAGTACACAGACACATAAGTAGAAGAGGAAGAGGGACTCAAATAGGAGTGGGAGTTGTAAGAGATGATAGAGAGGTGCATATATTCACAATTCATGTTTATGAAACTGACATAAATGTTTAAGATAAGAAAGGAAGTAACAATAGAGCATTATTTTGGCAACTTACTTTTAAGTGGGTGACAAAAAGCATTCTTTGAAAACCTTTTGCCTGAAGTACTGTAACGTAATGTAATGATACCTCTGGACTCTGAAAACTTTCTTTAAATTTGAAACAAATAAATGAACAAACAAAACAACAGCAACAGCAAAACAGCTGTGTAACATGAACTGACAGTGGCATAAAATCAAGCTGGGAAAAATTCCATTGTGAAATATGTCCATACAGTCCAAACCCTAGCTGAGAAGCTTCAGCGGTTAATGGCAGCTGGGGTAGGGAGAGTAAGGTTTCTTCAAGGATATAGCCCCTTGAAGGCCACCCATGCTTTGGTAGATGGCTGGTTTGATCAAAATACATTACATGAATGTATGAAAATCTCAAATAATAATATACCCATGTGAAATTATAAAAAATGAAAAAGAAGAAACTGAGAAAATGAGAGTTGACTAAGGGAAGATGAATTAGTGATACAAACATCTATATTTTCCCTTTTGTCTTTCTCAGTATTTGAAATCTTCTGGTCTTTTTGATTGTCACATTGTTTTGTTTTATTTTTAAGAGTGTAACCCATGAGATGGTCCTAGTAGATGTGCTGAACTAAGAAGGATGGATACTTAAGTTGTGTTTCTTCAGAAATTAAAGGGAGTGTTGCATATAATCTGATAATTAAAGGACATACTGACCACCATGGTTGACCAAATGTGATAGTTTACAATTCACATCTGCTTAGCTGACCTAACTCCAAGAATGAATATTAGTTGAAATGTTTCTTTTAAAGCTAATACTGATTGCATAATACTGAGTATCAACATTAAATCATCTTAACCCAGTATATTTCTTTTAGAAGGTAAAAAGCTATCATCTGGTAGGCATTAAGGGTCTAATGTAGTCCACATTTCTTTCTTTATAACTAAAAAATTCTAACTTCATCTCAGTAGATACTGTGATAGCTGCTTAGCAGCAACATGTTCAGATTTAACTCTGCCCTGAGGGGTACTGTAAAGCATTGTGAACAGAAAACTAAACTTTCATAATGAAGCCATTGTGAATAGTGTGTCAAGATGTCATTTTAATAATCCATATTTTAATCATACTGATTTCAGCTGTCACATCATATTTTATTTCCTATTCGCCATGCACTGCTGAGAAGCTCAGTAAAAGGCAGTGGTGATAGAATCTACACCTGTCCTAATTTGTTTGCATTGCCAGGTATTGATGGGAGAGTGGGTTTTTAAATACTTTTATGAAGATCTCCATCTGGGTTCAATCTCTGAATGGAATATGTTCTTTATGTGGGTACAGATAGGAACTTGTCAGCATCTTTTGGGTATGGAGTCAACATTTTCAAGTGATTTGTCTGTTTTTACTGTGTATCTCTCAGAAATAGAGCTATATTGAAATTTATGCTGAGATGCTCCCGTAGTGTGGACTAGATTGTTAATAGACAAGGAAGAAAGAGCTGGCATCTTCTGATATCCTTAAAAAGAACAAGTTGAACAGTCAGAATTTATAGATTGTCATTGTGTGCTTTCTCTGCTCTTATATTGTTCTCATTTGAATGTTTTTAAAACTGTTACTTGGACCAGGGAACCATATTTACAATTAGAAAGCTTTTCAAAGCACTTTTTTAACTGTAAGCTTAGATGGGGAAAGTTTGTTTTTCTTTTAAAAAAAATATTAACCCAAACAAAAATCAGAATGCCACCATATCTTTTTCTTTTTATATGTACACTTATGAAACCAGTTGCTGAGGTTAGGGTTATGGATCATACGTGAATTCTGAGTCCACATAAGAATTTATTCCTGTCTAATCTGAAGTTAGCTTCTAATTCATTTTGATCTTTAAAGTTACTTGGAGTCCCTAAATGTTTGCGTTCATGACAGAATGGGTTTTATTATTCAGTAACTATCAGTATCTTAAGGGTTTTTTTTGCCTGTTTTCTCTGGTTTTTTAAAACCAGAATTGTTTCCCAGAAGAGCACAGTAACTGATGATAGCTAGGATATGCTCAATTCCAAGTAGAACAGGGTTACTTTTCTGTAAACTGGAGGAGAAAGATCATCTGTAGATTATCTTGAAAGAAAATAGCTTTGTGTTATACTTTTAGAGGAGCATCTTGAAGGGTATTTAATTTGATGTTCTTATCTGTAAGAAATACAGCAGGATGAAGCATGTACACTCAGATTTGTAGCTGATAGCATCCTTGAAAATGGAAAGTACTATTTTTTTTACTTTTAAAAATATGCAAGAAGGCCCTAAAATAATTCAGGGAAAGAAAAATGATGGTAAACTGAAGTTACATGATTCAATAGATAATTCTGGTGAAACTCAGGAAGAACCGTATTAGTGATAGTCTGGAAGTATACACAGTGCTTTACAATAGGTTGACTGCACTAAACAAAAGAGAAAATCCTTTCTATAAAGAACTTACAATCTAAAGGTACAAGTTGGTAGTTACAATGTGGAATGAGAATAATAAGTGATCCCTATAGTGGGTGGCCGTCATAGCTGAAATACTTCAAAAATAAGGTGAGGGTTAGAGAGGGAGTTGAGGGGGAATAGAAGCGTATTCTTTTGATATTGGTGAATGGGGATAAGGAAGTGAAGGTTGGACAATGTGTCTGAAAAGAGGCTCAGCATAAGAATGGGTAAAGGGATGAGACTGATGACATTATAGAGCTTGGAGGTTTAGCAGAGGAGAATTGAAACTGTAAACATTCTGTAATAAGGCTCTGTATTACAGCAATTACCACATCTTTAAAGATCCAGATTTGGAGAATGCAGCTTGCAACGGCTTTTTTTTTTTGCCCGTGTTGACTTTGATAGTAAAGAAGGAATAGTGTAGCATGTGCTTTATAAGCAGTAAACCATTATAAATGCACATATATCATCATATTTTGCTTAGTTTTGACTTTATTGAATTTTGGTTAGTACAATATTTTAAGTCAAGTGATTATCAGTATAACATTCCATTTCAGAGATGTTCTCAGGTCTTAATCTGCTATTATAATAAATGTTTTTTTCCATGTTGTTAGCTCATTATAAATTCTCAATATGAGTGTCACAGAGCTCACTCTTTCAGTGAACTAACATACATACATCTTCACTGAAATCAGCCAAACTTCTCATCCTTCCTCACTTGCTTCTAACCTCTTTTATACTTCTGATTCATGTATGATGCATTTTCTTTGATGTAACAATATTATTTTATATTATGCCTCATTCCAATAAGATCTTCAGCACATTTACAGTTAAATATATTTTTAAAACAGGCTTAAAAGATCAACAAAGAAATGGGTCCGTTAGAAAAATATATGTAAGTTAAATGGGAATGAGATAAGATTAGTACAATAAATACACAACTTTAAGGATCTTATGGTTATACTCCAACTGACCAAGCTTCTCACCAGACTAATAAAGAAGGAAAGTATTAACTAAAGTATTTGCAAGTGTCCATAGGCTGAGAAGCACAGCTCTTTAAATGTGTGAGAAATTTCTCTCTCCCTCCCGTCTGTGTGTGTCCATTTGAACATGAACTTCTGTGCAAATCTATGTGGAAGCCAGAACAATCTGGTTGTAGTTCCATAAGAGCTCTACATCTTTTTTTTAAATTTTATTTTGACAAGGCTATCTCATTGGCCTAGAGTGGGGATACTGGACATCCTGGTCTTGTTCCTGACTTGCAGTGGGTTTGCTTCAAGCTTTTTTTCATTTAGATGACGTTGGCTGACGGTTTTTCATATATAGCTCTTAGTATGCTTAGCACTGTTCCCTCTAGTTCCACATTTTCTAGGATTTTTATAATAAAGGTGCGCAAGATTTTGTCAGACTTTATCTGCCTCTATTGACATAATCATGTGAATTTGTGTTATGTTCATTTGTGTGGTTTATTACATTTATTGAATTGCATATGTTTAACCACCCTGAATTCAAGGGAAAAAGTAAATTTGTCATGGTGTATAATATTTCTGATGCATTTTTGTATTTTTTCTAAGTATTTTTTACTATAAATTTATCAGAGCTATTTATTGGCCTATTGTTTTCTTTTTTGTTGTGGTTTTACCTGTATTGTGTATTAGAGTGTTACTGTCTTCATGGGAGAAGTTTAGGAGTGCTCGCTCCTACTTCTGCTCCTCCTCCCCTCCCTTTCCTTCTCCTCCTTCTTCTTCATCTTGTTTACTATTACTAGTATTATTATTAGAGACAGGATTTCACTATGTATCTCTTGAACTATGTAATCCTGGAACTCACATTATAATCCAGGTTGTCCTCAGACTCACTGAGATCCACCTGCATCTACCTCCCAACTCTTGGTGTCAAAGGTGTGTGCCACTATTCCTGGGTCTTTGCTACTGTCTGCCTCTTCTTCTCCTCCTCTTCCCTTGTAGAAGGAGCTGCGGGCTGTGTTCCTGCCACCCGGCTCCTGGCTGCCTAGCTAGCTTATGCCCTGAAATAATTACACAGAAACTTTATTCCTTTAAACATTAGCTCTAGCCTCTTCTTGGCTAACTCACATATCTTGATTAACCCATTTCTAATAATCTGTGTAGTACCGCGAGGTGGTGGCTTACCAGGAAAGATCCAGCATGTCTGATCTAGGGCTGGCTCCATAGCAATCTGACCTCACTTCCCTTCTTCCCAACATTCTATTCTGTCTACTCCACCCACCTAAGGGCTGGCCAAAACACAAAACAGAAGACCCTCACACATCATTCCCTCTTCTTTTGAATAGTTTGAAAAGAATTGGTTGTAGATCTTTAAGGGTCTGGTAGAAATCTGTTTCAAATCCATCTTGTCATGGGATTTTTTTTTTTACGCTGGAAGGCTTTTAATGATTCAATCTTTTTTATTAGATATTGGTCAATTTAGGTTGTTGACTTCTTCTTGGTTTCATTTTGGTGGTTTGCCTGAATGTAAAAATTCATCCTTTTTGTTTTTTGTTTGTTTGTTTGTTTTGTTTTGTTTTCTGTTCTATGGCATTGACTTGGAATTCTTCTCTCTCATCTTCACCTATAATTCAAGGTTTGGCTTTTTCATGGTGTCCCACATTTCCTCTGTGTTCCTGTCCTTTGTGTGTGTGTGTGTGTGTGTGTGTGTGTATCTTATTATTTGGTCTAGATTTTCTAGTTTATCTTTGAGTCCTGATATTCCATTTCCTGCTTGATTCATTCTACTTGTAAGGTTTTCCTGTAGTTTTCGAGTTGAGTTATTGGGGTTTTTGGTTTTATTCTCATTTTGCTTGAGTCCTCTTTATTTATATCTCCTGATTGAATTCTGTTCTCAAGTGATGCATCGTCTTCATCATTTTCATCACCCTTATGTTTGTGTTTTTTGGGCATCGACTTTGTCGACTTTGTTCTGTTTAAGCTTTTTCCTTAATTTCATTGAGCTGTTTCTTTGTGTCTTCCTTAATTTCTTTGAATTCTTTGATGAAGTTTATGAATCTTCTTTTAGTTCTGTGTCCTGGAGTTCATCTAGCAGAGTCTCATTGGTGAACATTTGTGCAGGACAGGCAGGTTTTTTAGAGAAGATACTGGCTTGATCTTTCATATTTCTGGTATTTTTGTAATGAGATCTGGACATGTGGACTTGTTTTGTTCGTACTGAGTCTGATATGGATAGAGTAAATTGGGGCAGAAGGGAGTTTGTTCAAATGCTTTGGGTCTAGAGGTTGGAAATGGTGTGAGTGGAATAAAGTCACATGGATTGAAGGGACTGTACTGCTTTACAGCACGTGCTTCCTATTCCAAGCCTGGAGTGTGGGGGGAGATCTCACTGGGTACAAAGGTTGGATATGGCATGGAAAAGTACCATGGTAGAGAGGATCCTGGACAAAGCCTAGTTGCTCCTCCCTTATTTAGGCTGGTGCATTTGTTGTGGGTATATCAGATGGGTTGGGGAACAAGCATGGATTTGGAGGTCAGGAGAACTCCCTGAAGGAGAAAGATATGGGAATTCTGGGTACTGGTGGGGTGGTTAGAAACTGTGCAGATGGAACTTGTGGATGGTTGCAGGTAAGACAGGTCCTATTTTAAGACTGGAAGTTGGCTGCGGAACAGACACAGGTGTGTAGCATGAATTCTAATTGGTCTTGATAAATAAAACTGGAATCAGATATAATACTGGTTAATGCTGAAGATCAGAGAAGCAGTACAGCCAGCCACAAGCTTTTACCTCTACCTTAACCCAAATCCTTAGACTGAATGCTCTCTCTATGAAGCCTCAGACTGCATCCTCAGATTGCTTCCAAGCTCCTGTCTCCTCCTGCCTTATATTCCTCTCTCTGCCGAACCATATCAATCCTGTCTCCACTTCCCTAGTGCTGGGATTAAAGGCATGGGATCCCAAGTGCTGGGATCACCTTTGTATGAGCTCTGTTTCTCTTTTAAAGAGATTAAATCTCACGTAGGCCAGGGTGGCCTTGAACTCACAGAGATCTGTCTGCCTCTGTCTTCTGAGTGCTGGAATTAAAGGTGTATGCCACCATTTGGCTAACTAGTGGCTACCTCTGCACTCTGATATTCAGCCAAGTTTTATTTGTTATACCACAAACAAAATAACACTACACATATAATCAGACTAGGCTGAGGCACGGGGTGTGGGACCCTAAGAAAACCTAGAGGTTGATTGAAGTACAGGTGAGGAATGTTC
This sequence comes from Alexandromys fortis, assembly GCF_014885135.2. Taxonomy (NCBI): domain Eukaryota; kingdom Metazoa; phylum Chordata; class Mammalia; order Rodentia; family Cricetidae; genus Alexandromys; species Alexandromys fortis. The sequence continues at coordinate 1,709,183 of NW_026068052.1, read as the reverse complement.
ATACCAGGCCTGGGCACTGGTTGAGAGACCAGGGCTCATCTGGTGGGTTGCAGGAAAGGCTTGGATGGGAGACTCACCAAGGCAGGTTATTTATGGAGGAGAACATGGGACATCTGGGTGCTGAGTGGAGTTGTTGGAGGCTTGCAGAAAGGGCCTGTGGGTTGTAGCAGGTAGGGTGGGTAATGGTAGAAGCCTTGAAGTTAGCTAAGGTACAGTCAGGAGTGGTTAGACTAGGCACGGGCCGTTGCTATGTAACCTGGGCTAGATTTGGCAGGTTATGCAAAAGACTTGGATCAGAAGTCAAAGGGATCCACCAGGCTTGACCCTGGAAGAGGACATGGGAAGTCTGGGTACAGAGTAGGGTGGATTGAAGTAGCACAGAAAAGACCTGTGGGTGGTTCCATTCTGAGTTTGCATCCTTACATATTGGAGTAAATACAACAAAGAAAATGGAGAGTGGCACATTTTTTATAAAGTGCTTTTACACAGCTGTCTTATTTTGTCCTCGTGAAATCCCTACATTAAAGTAGTAGTATCCACATTGTACAATAAAAATTAGATGACTTAGATGAACTGTTTTATGTAAAGCTATATAACTAATAAATAAGTCATTTGCTTTCTTCCTTATGAAGGTACGGTGCTTTAAAATAGAGCTGTGTGTGTAATATTACTAGAAGACAAAATTAAGACAAGGTTACAGTTTTGTTATGATGATTTTTTCTACTCTTCTTTACAAAATTGTTGAATTGGGAACTTTTGATATGAATGAGACTGCTTGCTCTGGTACTAAATATCCTTGGAAAGCTATACTTTGAAATTTTCATATCTTCTTTTATCCTTCTTTAATCTCTTTCTCTGCTGTCAGCTGTTACTATTTGATGTATCTGACAGCTTTCCTGCGTATAATCAGTTGTGCCCTGGGCTGGAAACCAGATAAATACGCCTGGTTCTTTTAGGTATAATCTTGGGATTGACTATACAGTAGGTGAGAGCACAGGAGCTCTCTTCTGATAATACAGTCTTACTCTGTTAGGTTTTCCTTCTTTGAAAACACATTTTTGCCTGTTTTTAGGTTATTAGCTAATTCTGAGTAGCTGAAGGTGGTAGGTAAATTACCTAGAAAGGTAAGGTATTGCTGTATTTCTTTACCACCTGTGGCTGGTTCCCTTTTGAGCTCTTTTTCTTACATTTTGGAAAAAATACAATAAAGAAAATAGTGAGTAGCACATGTTTTTTGAAGTGCTTTTACACCTGTCTTATTTTGTCCTTGTGAAATCTGTGCATGGGAAGTAGTAGTATCCACATTTTACCATTTAAAAAAAATCTGAGGCTAACTAACTGATCTATGTAAAGATATATAACTAATAAGTGTAATTCTTAGCCTTTTTATTTTTATTTATCTTTTGAGGCAAAATCTCGCTATATAGCTCAGATTTTCTTCAAATTCACAGTCTCCTGGCCTCTACCATCTAAGTACTGAAATTATAGGCATCAAATACCACACCTGACTTGACCCTTCTTTTAAATAAAAATTTACTGGGGCTAAGCAAATGGTTCAGTTGGTACAATATTTGGCACAGAAACAAAGGTCTGAGTTCAGATCCCCACAACTCATGTAAATTCCAGGAGTGGTAGTATATGGCTGTAATCCCAGGGCTCAGGACAAAGAGACAGGAAGATTCTTGGACTTGCTAGCCAACCATTTTAGCTGATTCTGTGAGCTTACAGTTCAGTAAGAGACCCTATCTCAAAAAATTAAGTTGAAGAGTGATTGAAGACAACACCCAACATTGACTTTTGGCCTCCATTCACATTCTCTCTCTCTCTCTCTCTCTCTCTCTCTCTCTCTCTCTCTCTCTCTCTCTCTTTGTGTGTGTGTGTGTGTGTGTGTGTGTGAGAGAGAGAGAGAGAGAGAGAGAGAGAGAGAGAGAGAGTCCCATCATCACACTTTGCAAACAGAATACCATGAACTTTTACTCAATGAAATGGCTATTTATTGAAGGTTTGAAGTGACTGCCCAATGTACCTTATTCCAGAGTACTTACTACTTTTTCCATTCTCTTTTGTTTGAAAAGTTGAAGACGTTGCCTTTTGTCTCAGTGTAACTCTTCCCAAAGTAGTCACAGAAGCTTCCATACAACCTTCTCTGCCAAGGTCTACTTGTTTTCCCCTTTTCCATCTGGTAATAAGCCTTTATACAAAGAATTATTGACTGTCTGCAGGGACAGAGTTCTTATGGTTAGCACTGTACTCCTCATGGTAAAATCTGTGTCTCTAACTGGCTGAAGTTACCTTCATTTTATAACACTTGGTACAGTATATATATAAAATTTCGATGTGAGGACTATAAACATGGGCACCCAGATCGTGTCCAAAGAGAAATGGTGTTTTTCTCCAAATTTATCTTTCAAATTATTTTTAAGGTGATGAACAATTTGTGACTAATCAATATATTAATTAACCCACCAAATTTTGTTGAAAGAGAGAAGGATGCAGATTTTATACTCTGTGAAATATGAAATTAATATAAGTTGACATCACTAGAATAACTAGTCAATAACTAAAACGCTTGTTTTTAAATATGTTCCAGGAGAGATTGTTTTCTTCATAGTGATGAGAACGCAAAGCACTTATTTTTCATCTATGTAATTAAAGGTAAAAGAATCACTTTTACTGTTACAACTTCCACATGTGTCACCTAATGCAAACAAAAATGGGAATGACTTTGGAATTTTTGTGGTCTATGGAAAAATGGAGCTGTTATGTTACCATCTCATGCCTTTGAATTGGGCTTTAAGAAAATGTTTCTAGCTCGAATCCTTTTGGAACTCATGATTGGAGTTAAGATTTATAATATGATTGATTGTGGCCCTACAGCAGCTAGGATCTGAGTGGACGCCTGTGGTTTCTGTTGCAACTGAGGGCTTTGTGGCTGACTGGGATCTGATCAGTCACCTGGGACCATGTTGGTGCCCAAGGGCCGTGCTGAAGCTAGAGCCATACATATCTAAATGGTACCTGGTGCCATGGTGATGTCTGAGTCAGGACTGCATCTGGGGGCCATGTCTAGGTTTGTGGCCCTACTGAAGCCAAGGTATTGGTTGATGTCCATGGTAACTGTGGTCATGTGTATTTCCTGGATTTAGACAGCCACCTGGGGCTGTATTGGTGTCCAAGGACCATGCTGCTGCTGGGGCAAGACCAATGTGAGTGGTGGTCTTCACTGCTGCCGTGGTGACATCCAGACCCAGAATTCTACCAAGGAGCATGTCTGGGTCCATGGCCCTACTGCAGCCAAAATCTGTACTGAAGTCCATGCCCCATGTTGCCACCAGGGCCTATGCAGAGGCTTGGGGTCTGGTCACAACCTTTGGCCTTGTTGGAATCTTGGGATCATGCTGCATCCAGGGACATACATATCTGAGTGGCTTGTGCTGCCACCCAGGGCCATGGTGTCATCTCTGGTTGGAGCTGCTGCTGAGGGCTATGTCTGAGTCCATGGCCCTATAGCTGCCAGGCTGTGTGTTGATCATGTTTCCTGTATGACTGTGTGGATGCCCACAGTCAGGTCAGCCTCCTGAGTCCATGTTGGTGTCTGAGAGCCATGTTGCAGCTAGGGCCATACAGATCTGAGTGGACTGCTTTTCTACCCTATACCATAGTGATGTCCAGGCCAGAGCTGCAGCGGAGGGCCATGTCTTGGTCCATGGTCCTCCTGCATCCAGGGTCTGTATTGATGTCCAAGGCTTCCGTTACTATCAAGGGCCATGTGGATGCCCAAGGTCGGGGAACATATTAGTGTCTGAAGGCCACCCTGCTGCTGGGGTGATGCTGATCTGAGTGGCCTGCATTGCCACCTGGATCTATGGAGACATCTAGACCTGGCTGCTGCCAAAGACTATGTCTGGGTCCATGGTCCTATTACAGCTGGGGCTTGTGTTGAGGTCCAAGGCTCATTTTGCCTCAAAGGTCATATGGAAGCCTAGGGTTGGGGACAAAACTTTTGGTCTTGTTATTGCTTTGGGGCAGTGCTGCCACCTAGAGCCAGGATGTTGTCCAGGCCAGAGCTACTGCCGAGGGCCATATCTGGGCCCTTGATCCTGCTGCAGCTGGGGACTGTGTTGATGTCTGTGGCCTGTGTCATTTCAGGGGACCATAAGAACCATGTGTGGTGAAATCAGAGGGCCATGCTGAACTGGCCCCACCTTTCACTGGCTCTGGTAGAGCTGGCCATGTTCCTCACTGGACACTGCAGTAAGAGATCTGGCTCCGACCCTTATGGGACAGCTGCTCCCCCAGCACTTGGGAGAGATGTCCACAGCCCTCACTACAGGCAAGGGAGAACTGATTCTGTTGGCATGGGCATAGGGGAGCTGGTTCTGCCTCCCCGCCTTCAGGGAGCAGCCCCAGTGGCCTGAACTAACTAACTCAGCTACCATCCAGGCCCACAGCTGGGCCTTGGATTGGCCCTTCCTGACATCTACCCCATCTAGGACCCGATGGAGCTCTTAGGGATTATTCCTGTGGAAGGATACCCACAGGATCTCCATGATTCAGGACAAAAGCAGCATATCTGAGAGGAGTTTCAATGAGGACCCAGTGGTGATGGTGTGCCAGAAACCAGAGGCCTTGAACCAGACCTATGGCTCATTGCAATGAACATTTGCTAATAAAGCTAATTGAACAAAAGAGTATGTTGTGTGACACATGGAGGTTCCCAATGCCATCAGGACAAATGAAGAGGCATTGGAGAGGTGGGAAAAATGAAGGAACAAAGAGATTTGTTTGTTTGTTTGTTTGTTTTATTTTGCTTTGTCGCTTGCTTGTTTTGGTTTGGTTTGATTTTTTAAAATTTTCTTTTAGGGGGCGCTGCAGGGGTGAGTAGAGGATATAGGGGGACAGGGAGGTGAGCAGTATTGGGTTACATGATGTGAAATTCCTAAAGAATGAATAAAGAAATGATGTTAAATAAATAATAATATGATTGGCAAAATACAAGTTTAAATACCCTTACATAAATCCATTTGTGGCATGAAAGCATTTTCTAGAAGTAGATAGGACAGCCAAGTCTTGAAGAGATCCAGGGGTTAGTTTCCTATAGTCCCCTTGTATTAATTACTTTTCTGGTTTCTGTGATAAAATACCATGCTCAAAGTCAGCTCAAAAATGGAGTTTGTTTTCGCTTATGGTTCCAGAGGGATATGACCATCATGTTTGGAAGACATGACAGCAAGTGGTAGCGTCATTGCAGGGGCAAAAAGCTGAGAGATCTCTAGCCACAAATGTGAAACAGGGAGAAAACTTGAAGTGAAATGAAGTTATGAAGGCTCAACGTTCACCTCCAGGGCATACTTCCTCCAGCAAGCCTACATCACTGCTCTAAAGCATGCTGTCCACCAGGGACCATGTGCTCAAATAGCTGAGCATATGGGCACAGTCTTATTCAAACTACCACACCTTTCGTCTTTAGTAGGTGCCCTCTTTTGCATGTGACCATTTAAATTTTAGGCTGACCTTTCAGAAAGAGAGAAATCTTTTTTTTATTTTTTGCTTTTATATTTGTCTACTATAGGAACATACATTTAGTGAGTATTCCAATGATTCTGATGAATGCTTATTAGTAAGTGAAAAAAGTTTTCTGAAGAGTGCAAATGGTCTTCTCTCTAAAGATAAACAGATTTATCACTTCAGAAATATGACAATGAAACTGAAGTGTCTGGATTGAATGGCAAATTATGAATTATGTCTATGGAATGGTGCAACTGCTGCCTTATGTGACCTCAACTCTAGCAATTATAATAAAAGTAAATTACTGAGTATTTAAACAGTCTCACTGAATAAAAAATCAGTAGCTTAATGTGTTATCCTTGGACCTAGTACTAGAGATGCTTCATGTGGTAATGTTTGTAAGGTCAGCCCTGGTAATTGAAAGATGTTGTGAAAATTTAACCAGAGCAGCCTGGTTTGAAATTCTCTCTCGGACGTATCCATTAGCTTCAGTGTCCTGTGAGTAGAAAGGAGATGATGATGAGTGGGTATCAAGTGTAAGCTGTAATATAAACAAATGAGATGTAAGGTTTTAGGCTTTCAATTACATTTCATTTGTTAACTGCATTGAACTTTCATTTAGTGAACTAAAGTAACATTGACCGACTGGCATCTGTTTTGAGACTCTGCTATAATAAATCTTGATTAAGCATTAGTAGACATAATAGGAATAAGAATTGAGCTAGCCAGAAAAGGACAGGTGGGTGGACATTTCTGAACTGTAGAGAGGATAATGAGGTGATATCAAAATCAAGCATATCTCTTCACCCTTCCTCTCTGCCACTATTTTATTTTGAGCACTGAAATTATAGATCAGTGGTCCTTTTAAAACTTTTCTTATACCACAGCTACTCCCATTTATTTCTTAATTTGAAATCCTGTGTCTTACTAGAAATTCCTTATTAAGGAATCATATAATTAGAGAAAGACAGCAAGAACAACTTTGCTTATCTTTGTTTTGAAAAAAGCTGCCTAATTCCCCCTATCTTTCTATATTGATGCCATGCAACTAAATGCCTTATCAGATAATCTCATACACATTTGTTATAAAAGGATTCTTATAAATGACCAAAACTGAAATAATATTGCTTATCCGAGAAATAACATTCTTTGGGTCACATCTCTATCATTCTGACACTCTGCCATCTAGGTGGCATCCCAGGATATTTATAATCTTCCCAATGGTTACCATGAAATTATCAAACCAAAATTAATTTGAAATCACTTTATGTAAAATGATTTCAATAAGATCTCCAAATTAAAGGGTTATACTCATTGAACCATTTAGCTATTAGAAATCTGAGCTTTGTAATAATGGTTCATAAACTATTTCATTTCTACAGGATATAATCTATCATACTCCACTCAAAGAACAACAATCATTTAGCACTAAACATTGCAAATCATAGTCTGGCCAAGATCTGAGCCCCTATGGTGGCATTAAAGCCTTTATATGAACAGGAAGAGATGCTTAAGATAACAAGCTTGCTGTTTCTGTCTGTGATAGCGTAGCCTGTGTTATGCAGACAAAAGGCCCTACTAGATGATGAGCAGATGCTAATGCCATGATCTTGAACTTCCCTGCCCCTAGAACCATGAGGTAAATAGACTTTTATTCTTTATACCTTACCGTGTCTCTAGTGCTTTGTTACACCAAAAGAAGACTAAAACAAACAGTATGTAGTTGGGGATTTGTCACTATCTAGTATTGTGTTTTGTTCCCTTAGTCTAGATGTTTCTCTAGTCTATAGCATTTGTCTTAGCTAGGATATCTATTGTTGTGATAAACCACTATGACCAAAAGCAACTTGGAGAGGGAAAAGGTTATCTTACAATTCTGACATCACTCTCCCATCACTGATAGAAATCAGGGCAGAAATCAGGAGGCAGGAGCTGATATAGAGGCCATAAAGGAGTACTGCTGACTAGCTTGTTCCTCATAGCTTACTCAACCTGCTTTCTTACAATGCCCACCTACAGTGAGCTCGGCCTTTCCACATTAATCATCAATTTTTTTAAAAAGCCACAACTTGCCCACAGGACAATCTGGTTGAGGCATTTTTCCCAGTTGGATTTGACTTGTATTGAGCTGACAAAATGAAAACAAACAACACTAAACCAGGACAGCATCTTATCCATTCATAACTGTCATTCTTTGTTGAATGGTTCCAGTGTTTTGACTTTATTTTTTCTTTATTTTTAAACTTTATTTGAAATGTCTTAACATAACCTTTTACTTCTAAAACTTTGCAGGAAATTTCAGAAAGTGCAGAGAGGTCTGGGCTACCCTTCATTCAATTTCTCCTAATGGTTACATTTTGTATGGCTTCGTTATAATATCAAAACAGGAAACTGATATTGGTACACTGGTTTTTATATACCTTATGCCATTTTACCACATGAAGAATTTTATACTCAATCAAGATACAGAAATATTTTATTACCACAAAGAGCTCCATCTTCCTACCTACATTTTAGGGTCAAACCCATCCCTTCCCATTCTTTACTTTTCATTAAACCCAGTCAGCAACTAATTTGTTTTCTACCACTAAAACGTGGTCATTTCTAGATGAATATGTAACTGATGGCACACACATTTATCACAGCACTCCGAGGCAGAGACAGATGGATCTTTGTGTGTTCAAGACCAACCTGAGCTACGTAGCTAGACCCTGTTAAAAAAAAACAGAAACTAAAAAGACATTAAATAATTATAACTTTTTTTCTCTTTCCAGTTTGGACTATAACAACATAAACTATTGTATAAAGTTTTTGTACATGATTGTAAATTTTTATTTCTCTGGGATTATTACTCAAGAGTGTAAGTAATAGGTTGCATAGCAGTTACACGTATTGTTTTATATAAGACCTTCAAATTGTTTTTCAAAGCATCTGTGCCATTTTATAGTCCCACACACTATATAATATCTAGTCTCAGGTTCACATTTGATATTGTGACTAATTTATATTTCATTTAACATTACTGTCCACATACACACATGCATGTGTGAGTACATATGCCTGCAAGTGTATGTCTTTCACATGAGCGGAGGTCAGAAAACAATGTTTGGGAGCCAATTTTCTCCTTCCAACATGTGTTCCTGAAATTGTGACAAGTGCTTTTACTTTCTGAGCCATCTTGCTGGCTATTTTAGTCTTTTAGATAGGCCTATAATGATATCCCATTATTGTGACAAGTTCCGTTTGTTTAATGACTAATGAGATGGAACATCTTTTCATGTGCTTATTTTTCTTCCTTATATGATGAAATATGTTTTCAGGTTGCTTTCACAGCCTCTCTGTCTTTTTCTTGTTTTTGATATATATATATACATGCTGTGTGTGTGTCTATTTGTTTAAACATACAGTTGTATGTGTGTATGTGTACAAATATATGGAAAACCAGAAGTCAGTGCCAGGTGTCTTCCTTACTCTCCATATTTTTATTACTTTTAATAAGAATTTTATTCTTCAAAAGTTCCATTTATTTATAGAATGTATATTCATCATATCCATCTACCACCACCTCCCTTCTACTCCTCCTACTGCCTCCACATTATTTCCCTGCAAGTTTCATGTCCTCTTTTTATTAAGGTTTTTGTTACTAATAATCCCCCTAGCCCATTTAACTCTCTCTCTCTCTCTCTCTCTCTCTCTCTCTCTCTCTCTCTCTCTGTGTGTGTGTGTGTGTGTGTGTGTGTGTGTGTGTGACATTCCACTGGGGCATGAACAATCTTCCAGTGTCCAAGTACCCAAAGAAAATGGACTCTCTCCCTCAACAACTATCAACTGTCAATAACTACTCTAAAAAGTATGAAAACTTGGGTCCCTTCCCCTCTCCATGCTGGAATTTTGGCTGGCAAGATCTGATGTGCAGGTACCTGCAACTGTTATTAGTTGTCACTGCCAACAGTCATATCATGTCCAGAACTCATCTCACACCCTTCTTCCCACTCACTGGCTCTTAAATTCTTCCTGCTTCTTCTTCCAAGTTCCCTGAGTTGGTGGGAGGCTGCATCTACAGCTTACGACTCACCAAACCTAGAACTCCCAGATTTAGCTAATCTGGCTGGTCATTAAACTCCAGGGTCTACCTATCCCTGCCTCCCCAGCATTTGAATTACAGGTTCACACCACTGTACTTGACTTTTGGCTTTTTACATAGGCCCTGGTGTAGAAGCAGGATCTGTGGGCCGTGTTCCTGCCGCTGTCGCCTGGCTGCCAGCTAGCTTATGCCCCGAAATAATTACACGGAAACTGTATTTTTTTAAACACTGCCTGGCCCATTAATTCCAGCCTCTTATTGGCTAGCTCTTACATATTGATCTAACCCATTTTTAATATTCTGTGTAGCCCACGAGCTGGCTTACCAGGAAAGATATTAACCTGCATCTATGTCCCGTGGGAGAATCATGGCGACTCTGACTCAGCTTCTTTCTCCCAGCATTCTGTTCTGTTTACTCCACCCACCTAAGGGCTGGCCTATCAAATGGGCCTAGGCAGTTTCTTTATTAATTAATCAATAAAAGCAACAGATTAAAAAGAAATCACTCCCACATCACCCTGGGGATATAAACTTGGGTATCCATGATTTTATAGCTAGCACTTTACCAACTGAATCATCTCCTAAATCCCCTTCTCTTATTTTTTATTCTCTCTTTTCTTTTCCTTGTTCCTTTTCTCTGGGATCTTTCTTTTTCTCCCAACTCTCTCACTGAGCTTTTAACTTAGTGTCTTGTATATGCTGAGGAAATCCCCTACCACTGAGCTGTATCCCCAGTCCTCCTTTCAGTTTTTAGTTTTAAATGGGGCTTAAGTTGCCCCGACTGAGCAGGAACTCACTCTGTAGTCCAGATTGGCTTATTTATTTATGTATTTATTTGTTTGTTTTTAAACTATCTTTTTCACTTTACATACCAATCCCAGTTCCTGCTCCCTTACCTCCTCCTGCTCCCGCCACTTTCTTCCCCTCCCACCCCTCATCCACTCCTCAGAGAGGGCAAGGCTTCCTATGGGGAGTCAACAAAGTCTAGCACAATGCGTTGAGGAAGGACCAAGGCCCTCCCCACTATATCTATGCTGAGCAATGTATCCCTTCAAAAAGAATGGGTTCAAAAAAAAAAAAACAACAAACAGTAGATATAAATCCTAGTCTCACTGTCAGTGACCCCACAGTCTGCCCCAGCCATCCAACTGTCACCCACATTCGGAGGTCTTAGTTTGGTCCTATGCTGGTTCTCCCACTGTCAGGCCAGAGGAGGTGAGCTCCCATTAACTCAGGTAAGCTATTTCAGTGGGTGTCCCCATCATGGTCTTGATACCTTTGCTCATGTTATCATTCCCCCCTCTCTTGGACTGTCGAAGCTCAGCCCAGTGTTCTGTGTAGATCTCTGCATCTGCTTCCATTAGTTGCTGGATGAAGGTTTTATAATGACATTTAATATAGTCATCAGTCTGATTACAGGGAAAAGCTAGTTCAAGCACCCTCTCCATATTGCTTAGGGTCTTAGCTGGGTCATCGTTGTGGATTCCTGGGAAATTCTCTACTGGCAGGTTTCTTGCTAACCCCATAATGTCTCCCTCAATCAAGATATCTCTTTCCTTGCTGTCCCTCTCTGCCCTTCCCCCATCTGGACCATCCAGTTCCCTCAAGTTCTCCCCCTCCTCTCCTTCTCCCTCCTCCTTCCTTTCCACCCTCCCTTCTGCCCCTACCCTCACACTCCTTGGCATAAATTGTCTCAGGAGATCTTGCTTATTTCCGCTTCCCAGGGGGATCCATGTATGTCTCTCTTAGGGTTCTCCTTGTTACCTAGCTTCTCTGGGGTCATGAACTATAGGCTTGTTATCCTTTGCTTTACATTTAATATTCACTTGTGATCCTTCCACTTGAGTGACTGGGATTACAGGCCTGTGCCAACAAACCTTGCTTCTTTTAAATTTTCTTACTGATTTTATTTAACTAGTATCTCACCATTATTTAGCTCAGGGCAGCCTCAAATGTGTTATATTCTTGCCTTTATAAGGTTTTAATTTTTAATGTTTTTATAATTTCATACATGTTTATGACACATTGTGGTCAAATTCACTTATCCACCCTCTCTTATCCTTATGCTACCCCTATACCCCTTTCTCTAACCAAGTTTCCACCTGACTTATCTGTCTCTTTGCTTTGTTTTTATTTTTGCTTTGTGTAATCAAGCCCACTTTTGTGAAATGGGTATGAAACTTTCTACTGAGGCATGAGCAGATTTCCAGTTTGCTGTATAGCTGAAGACAGCAACTTCTTCTCTAGACACTCTACAGTGCTATCATTTCCCCTAGTAGGGCCAGCACTCATGAGCCCCTTCTTCATCTATGACTCCATATTTACTGATTCAGTCTTGTGTAGCCCCTGTGCTGGCAGGTGCAGCTGTTGTAAGTTCACAAGTGCCAGGACCATGTCATGCCCCTAAACTACTGTTCATTAACCTGCCTCATCATCATTCATCTCATAAATTCTTTAAACCTCATCTTCTGTAATTTTTCCTGAGTCTTGCAGGGATAATATGGGTGCCTTTATAAGGCAGATTATGCAACAGTTCATTTGTTCTGCTTCTGGGCACCTCAAGCTGCTAGACTCTTCAGTAATTGCCAATAGTCATTCAAACACACACAAAGAACATTCTTTGATGAAAGTTGAAGATATCACTAGTGTATCATTTATAAAACATAAATACTTAAATGGAAATTTAACAACATATTCATTTAGCAAAATCAATAGTATTAAGTTCACACCTAGGACCTAGGACCTTCACACTCATGGGCTTTTGTCCAGGTTCATAGGACTGAACATTAACTCTGTCCTTAGTGGTCCTGAGATCTATTCAGAATAGTCATTACACCACTAAGTAACTATTTCCTTGAAAGTTAATATTGCAACAGGCAACTAAGGAGGGCAGTCGCTGACTTTTTCCTTCAAGTTGCTTGCATGGTAAATCTCAAACACTATGAAGAAGCCTTAGTTAATTTTATATTGCTGTGATACAACACCATCCATGACCAATGCAAAGAAAGTGTTTATTTTGCTTACAGTTCTAGAGGGATAATAGTTAATCACCATCATGGCCGAGAAGCATGACAGCAAGCTTCAGACATGGCAACAGGAAACACAGGAAGGGAAAGTAACTCACATCTCTTACCACAAGCAGGAAACATAGGTAGGGAAAGTAGACCAAAATGGCACACTTAAAGTCTTTAAGCTCTCAAAACCCACCCCTGGTGTCATACTTTCTCCAACAAGGCCACACTTCCCAAGCCTGCCCAAACAGGGCCATGAACTGGTGTTGAATTAGGAGCAGCGAGGCTGCGTCCCCGGCATCCGGCCGCCCGCATGGCTAGCTTATGCCCCGAAATAATTACACGGAAACTGTATTTTTTAAACACTGCCTGGCCCGTTATCTGTAGCCTCTTATTGGTTAGCTCTTACATATTGTTCTAACCCATTTCTAATATTCTGTGTAGCCCACGAGGTGGCTTACCAGGGAGGATCTTAACCTGCGTCTGTCTGGAGTGGGAGATCTTTGTTTTTTCTTTACTAAGCTTCTTTCTCCCAGAATTCTCTTCTGTTTTCTCCACCCACCTAAGGGTTGGCCTATCAAGGGGCCTAGGCAGTTTCTTTATTAAAAAGAAATCACTCCCACATCAAACTGGGAACCAATAATTCAAATGCCTGAGAATATTGGGGCATCTTCTATCTCATTCAAATCACAATAGAGAGATAACCAATAGGAAGGGAGCCTCCAGTTTAGTTCTATCATAATTTCTCTGTATTTTGTAAACCAAGAATATGGTATCTTCAACAATAGTGTTTTACCATCCAGTTTTACTGTGTAACCAATGACAACTTATATAGTTTTGGGGACTCTGGAGTCTTCCTGTTCGACAGCTCCTATGGAAGTATCCCACATCTAGCACTGGATTTTCTTTAGCAAGCTATGACTTCTGAGGTCAGCATTATTCACCCACTAATAGTACCTCTATTCAAAGTCTTTTAAAAATATTTTTTGATTAGCTTATAAACTGGTGGGCTTCCATGTGGCTTGTTCATACATATCTTTGGTTAGTCTTTTCCATGAATTCTATCTTCTCTTCCATCTCCCACTCCCATTCTTGTTTAAACTTTGCCACCCCCAGTACTTCCTTCCTCTTTCTTTCTTGACTTCCTTAAGACCTCTTTTCTCCCTCACAGTGATTTCTTTTTTGCTTCGAGATCACTACAGGAGTCCCAAGATAACAATCTAAAAGATGCAAATCTATACCTCTGAGAAAGGGTGTATGATGTTTGACTTTCTGAGACTGAGTTACCCCATTCAATATAATTTTTTCTATTTCCATTCATTTTCCTACAAATTCTGTTTTTCTTCACAACTGAATAAAAGCCTCTTATATGCATGTGCTGCATTTTATTGTTTACTGACCTGTTGGTGGATATGTAGACTGATTACATTTACTAGAAATTGTGAATAGGGCCACAATGAATATAGATGTGACAGTATCTCTATTGTAGGATATAGAGTCCTTTGTATATGTGTCTAGGAATGGTATAGCTTGATCATATGACAATTCTATTTCTAGTTTAAAAAACCAACAATCCAGAAAACACCTCCAGACTGATTGTGGTAGTTTGAATCAGAATGCACCCCACAGGTACATGTATTTGAATGCTTAATTTTCAGGGAGTAGAACTATTTTGTAAGGATTAAGAAGAGTGTTACTGGGGTTGGGCTTTGAGGCTTCCAAACCAATTGCCTCACCCCCAGCTGCCCTGGCTTGCTGTCTCTGGATTAGGGTGTAAAGCTCTCAGCAACTGCCTCAGCTCCATGCTTGTCTCCTTGCCATACTGATGTTCATGGACTAAGCCTCTGAAAGTGTAAGCAAGCCCCCAATTAAATGCTTTCTTTATAAGAGCTGCCTTAGTCTTGGTGTCTAATCACAGAGATAGTAACCCTAACTTTGACACTGATGTTCAAAGTGGTTGCACTAATTTACACTTCTACCAACAGTGGTAAGATAGAATCTTAAAGTAGTTTCAGTAGGCATCTCTCTTATGGTGAAGAATGTTAAACACTTAAAAGTGTTTAGTAGTCATTTGTATGTATTTCTTCTTTTGCAAACTCTGTTTAGTTCCATAAGCCATTTTAAATTGGTTGTTTTACTTACTTGATATTTAGTTTTTTTAAAGTTCTTTGTACATTGTAGATATGAATTCTTAGATATATAGCTGGTAAAGATTTTCTATTGAGTTTGAAGGGTTTTTTATATATTTACTTACTATTCTTTTGGTATATGTGGTTTTAGATATTTTTCCAGCCTGTACCTTGTATTTTCATATTTTTTTAATTTAATTTTTTCATACAATATATTTGATCATGTTTAAGGGAATTTTTCTATAAGAAGAGATTTAATTTGGATAATATTCAATGTACTGCTTGTTTTTAAAGAGCTCGTGGAATCATTCAATTAATACTCTTTTGTAATTAGTTTATTTCATTTGGTATGTTTTGAAGGTTTATCTTTATAGCATGAATGAAAATATTTTATTTATTTTTTAATTAATTAATTTATTTATTAAAATTTTCCACTTCTTCCCCTCCTCCCATTTCCCTCTCACTCTCCCCTCCTTCTCCAGTCCTAAGAGAAGTTAGGGTTCCCTGCCCTGTGGGAAGTACAAGGTCCTCCCCCCTCCATCCTGGTCTAGGAAGGTGAGCATCCAAACAGGCTAGGCTCCCACAAAGCCAGTACATGCAGTAGAATCAAAACCCAATGCCATTGTCCTTGGTTTCTCAGCAGCCCTCATTGTCCGCCATATTCAGAGAGTCCGGTTTTTTCCCATGCTATTTCAGTCCCAGTCCAGCTGGCCTTGGTGAGCTCCCATTAGATCAGCCCCACCGTCTCCATGGGTGGACACACCCCTTGCGGTCCTTACTTCCTTGCTCCCTTGGGAGCTCAGTTCAGTGCTCCAATGTGGGTCTGTGTCTCTGTCTCCATCCATCGCCAGATGAATGTTCTATGGTGATATGCAAGATATTCATTAGTGTGGCTATGGGAGAAGGCCAGTTCAGGCACCCTCTCCTCTGCTGCCCAAGGACCTAGCTGGGGAAATCCCCTTGGACACCTGGGAACCCCTCTAGAGCCAAGTTTCTTGCCAACCCTAAAATGGCTCCCTTAATTAAGATATCTTCTTCCTTGCTCCCATATCCACCCTTCCTCCATCACAACCATCCCATCCCCCCAGCTCTCACCAATCCCCCCTTCTCCCTTCTCTCTCCCCATCTCCCCATCATCCCACCCCACCCCCATCCCTGTGCTCCCAACTTTTGCCCAGCAATCTTGTCTACTTCCAGTATCCAGGAGGATAAATATATGTTTTTCTTTGGGTTCACCTTATTTAGTTTCTCTAGGATCACGAACTATAGGCTCAATGTCCTTTGTTTATGGCTAGAATCCACTAATGAGTGAGTACATACCATATTCATCTTTTGGGGTCTGGGTGATCTCACTCAGTAAAGTGTTTTCTATTTCCATCCATTTGCATGCAAAATTCAAGATGTCATTGTTTTAAAGCCAAACAGTCCATTGTATGAAAAGACATACATAATGTCTTTATCCATTCGTATGTTAGTAGATGTTTGAACTGTTTCTAGCTTTGGGCTATTGCTACTCATGCTGCTATGAACACACGCATGAACATACACATACACACATGTTCACATATGTACTCTATAAAGACTTTATATTTAACTATCTATATATGTGTGTATATATATAGAAAGAGACATATGTATAGATAGATAGATAGATAGATAGATAGATAGATAGATAGATGATAAATAGATAGAATCTATTTTCAATTTTTTTATATATATTTAAAAGTAAAAATTCTAAAGTATATTGCAATTATGTGTTTAAGTTTTTGTAGAGCCACTGTACTGTTTTCATAAAGGCTAACATTTTACCAACATCACCACCAATTCACAAAGAATCCAATTGCCCCTTACTTATACATAACATTCATCTATCTGTCTGTCTATCACCTATTGTAATGGGTATGATATATCATCTCATTGGTTTTACAATTTGTACATGGTTTCATATGCGTTGCCATTTGCATAGATTCTCTGGAGAGATTTCTAAGTCCTTTATCTGTTTTTTATTTGGGTTGTGTGTGTGTGTTGAGTTTAGGAATTATTTATTTATTCCAGTTCATTTTTTGAGTTCATAGGACAGTTTTCTAGAGTTGGTTCTCTCTTTCCACCTTTACAAGAGTTCTAGGAATTGAACTCATTTCATCAAACTTTCATGGCAAGTGAATTTACTGATTGAGCCATCTCACCAGTTAAGCTTCCCCAATTTTTATGTGTTTTGCTTTCACTTATTTAGTTAAAAATTAAAATTGATATATAATACATAACATGCTTATTGTAATATTGTATATATTCTCACATATTATATATTACAGTGTTCTAATCAGGTTAACACAATTATTTCCTTGAATATTAATTATTTCTTTGTTATAGAAACCTTCAAAAACTTCTTTCTGGGATTTTGCAATGTAAAATTTATAATTGATTTCTAATGTCACTTTACTATGCAATAATACCATAGATAGAGCTTGCTGCTCTGATCTAAGTTCTTGCCTTTTGTTTTGGATAATTGTCATTTTAGCTAAAGTGAAGTGATAGCTTGTAGTGGTCTTGATTTGCATTTACCTGATGTTGAATGTTTTCCTATGCTTCTTAGCCCTTGAGAAACATGTGTTTAAATCCATTATCCATTTTATCAAGGGACTTTGAAGTTGTTGAATTTTGGGAATTCCTTACATATCAACAACGTGTTAAATGCATAGTTTACAAATATTTTTCCCAATCTGCAAGTTGTTTCTGCATTCCCTTTAGTGTTTTCTTTGCTCTGCAGAAGAATTTTAGTTTTACAAAGTTCTGGTTGTATGTTTTGCTTTTGTTTCCTGTTGGCTTAGGGTCTTGTTCAAAAATCTTTTCTTGTTTTAGTATTTGAAGCATTCTTCATATGTTTTCTTCTACTAGTTTAATGATTATATATAATTATATTTAAATCTAATTCATTTCGAATTGCTATTTGTGATGAGACAGCAGTATAGTTTCATTCTTGTGCATATGAATATCCAATCTTCTCAGCACCATTTATTTGAAAGAATGTCCTTTCTCAAGTGCATCTTCTTATCAACTTTGTTGAAAATCGGTTGGCCATATCTATCTTTCGCTCTGGTTCATATAATTGTTTATATGACAGCACAACAAATGCTGTTCTGATTGCTACAATATTGTAATATGATTTTAAGTTACGTAGCATAGTGCCTCTCCTTTTGCCCTTTCATTTAAAATGACTTTAGCTATTTTAGATTTTATTTGTGTTCCAATTATATTTTAGGATCTTTAAGAACAACATTTCATTTAATCCTTAAATCACTTAAACAGTATAGGCATTGTTTTCCAACATTTAGTCATCTAAGACACAAATGTAGAATATTTTTTTACCCCCTTTTTGTCAGTGCTGGGAATCAAATCCAGGGCCTTGAGCAGATATCCTATCACAGCCCTGGTTTTTTGTTTGTTTACTTTTGAGGTATCCTCATCAATGTCTTTTTTTTAATCAAGGTTTTATGATTTCCATTGTAGAGGTCTTAGTTCAATTTATTCCTACATATTTAACTTTCATAGCGATTATAAATGAGATGGGTTTCTTCATTTATATGCCACATATTTCCTTATTGACCTATAACATTAGTACTGATTTTGTGCATTGATCTGAAGGGTTTCCTAACTATTACTTCACTGTTTCCATAATGCTCTTTGATGAACAAAAGGTTTTAGTTTTGTAGATGTTAGGCATTGTTTTATCCCCTAAGTTGTCTGTGGCTCTGCTCTGGGAAGCTATTAAGTTTAATCCTTCTAAGTATTGCTTGTAAGATTAGTTAGGTACAGAGCAGAGTTTGCTCTAGAGCTAATTATCCCCAACTCCCAAGGAAACACCTCATTGTGTGCTCTAGTCAGTCAGTGCCTTGCGAATTATGAGCTTTTCCATTCTGTGGCAGAGAGCTGCTCTTACTGGGCACCGAGTGATTACTGGGTTCTGGTTTCTCAAGTCCTTTTAAGTGTTTTTTCCCCTCTAATCTGGCATTACTCAGTTCCTTTATATGTATGTACTGGTTTCAGTACTTTGTCAGATACTCAACTGGGAGTCCTAACAGGTCTATGGAATATTCTATTTTTCCTGCCCTTCTCTCCACAGCTTTGTACTGTGAACTTTAAATAAACTTAATCCACCTAGACTCTCGGTTTATCAATCTCCACCTGGCTTGTTTTGCCTGTACAGAAAACTGAAGTCCTTCACAGAACAAGCTAGTACAATCATTGGACTCAATTCATTGTTTTCAGTTCCCCACAGAGCATCCCTTTTTGTTGCCTGATGTTCCATATTTTCAAAGCCCTTTTGTCTTGTGTGCACGTGCGCGTGTATGCATGTGGGCACACAGTGCTCATGTGGATGTTAGAGGACAGCTTGTGAAACTCTTCTCTCCATCCACTACGTGGGTCTTGGAGACTACACTCAATTCATCAGGTTTGGTGGCAATTGCTGTTTCCCACTGAGCCATTTGTCTATCTCTGAAAAATATTTTTAAAATTTTTGTTTTGCTTCTTTGACGCCGTTATTTTGTATTGACCAGAAGTGAAGCTGTTTTGAATTAACAGTTCAGTATACTTTCTGATTCCAGAGACCTCTCTGAGTCTGCATAGCCTCAGACTCTTTAAGTCATATTATCTTTGAAAGGTTGAATAAATAAATGTAATAGCAAGATCAATCAAATAATTAGAGTATTCTTTTTGTTCATTTTCTGTTATATGTTCCTTTCCTAACTCTTCCCATCAACTAAGTGGAAATCTTTGTCTCTCTAGCATCCCTCAACATATTATTGTGTTGGACAGAGGCATTAAAATATCTGTTATAGGTCAGTATGGTTGCTCTTGCTGTCTCCAGTCTCCTGCTTTGAGAATAAATATGCCCAAGTTCTGCATTCTCATTCTTGCAGTAAACTGTCATGATTGAATTACCTATTGACTTAAAACTGTAAGAATCATTTACATGCATATTTTGAACTATCTTTTGAGAGACTCTTCCTGCTCATATGAGAAATATTCTTTCCTTTTTTGTTATATCTTCCCTGAATTCAAATTTTTAACTTTTTAGAGAAAATTCCTGTTCAAAGATTGTGTATGTGTGTCCATGTCCTTATGTGTGTGCTACTATATGTGATTGCAGGTTTATGTGCATGCTTGTGGAGACCATAGGATGGCTTTGGATGTTGTTCCTCAGCAGCTGCCTACCTTATTTATTTGAGACAGGATCTCTCACATCATGGATCTGATGAAGTACACTAAGCTGGCTGTTAGTGAGTCCCAGGAATTTCCTGTCTCCACCTCCCTAGTATTGGGGTAATAATTATATAAGCACTATCACCCCTGACTTTGTCACATGGATTTGGGGACTCAAATGTAGACCCTAAAGATTGTATGGAATGCAGTTTGCCAACTGAGCTGTCTCCCTAGGCATTATTAGAATTTTGAAAATTTTTACAGAGATGG
Source organism: Alexandromys fortis (assembly GCF_014885135.2). Lineage (NCBI taxonomy): Eukaryota > Metazoa > Chordata > Mammalia > Rodentia > Cricetidae > Alexandromys > Alexandromys fortis. The sequence goes on along the minus strand of NW_026068052.1, from coordinate 1,688,979 downwards.
TTGGGTTCAGTGCTCTGATGCTGTTTGTGTTCCACTATGACTTTGATAATATCCATCTGAGTCATCATTTGTCAAACAAAACAAAACACCATTCACCTTTTTATTTTTATTATCATATAGCAGCCTTCTCTTCTATATCTAAACCAATGCCTTTGCTAATTTCTCTATGTCTGTTATGTTTTAATGTATGGCCACCCTTGAATTACATTGCATATTTTATATTATATCTAAGATATTTACATGATTGTATGGATAAATCAAATCTCCTACTTTTGCCTGCCTTGAGAACTCTCAGGACAATTAAGAATGTAGTGAACACAACACATAAATTTGATGTGTTTTGAAAATATTCCCACATTGACTCAGAGCATATCACATTGTAAATTATTTATATCATATCTCACCAAATTTACCACATTATCTCTAGAAAATATGTCTAATTGTTGTAATTTGCAAGGAAAATTCAATTTTTACTGTTTTTTTATAAAGCTACAAAATTTAAATATAATTGCTTCAAAGAATACCAAAATTTGAAATAAGGTGTTATATATGATAGTTATATCTTGTAGGTATATCAAAATCTATTCTATTTTTATATTTTGGTTTTGATACATAGTATGGAGCACATTATTGTTTGTTCAGATAGCTATAAAAGACAGCAAATTATGTACTTGTAAATCATAGATCATTAATTAATTTTGAAACTTAATAAAAGACTAAGGACTCAATCAGGTCATATTTATGAATATATGTATATATAAATATATATGAATATACTAACAATTAATGAAAAATAGGCCGTGTGTTTGAAGAAGAGTGGGAAGGACTATATGGGAGGGCTTGGAAGGAGGAAAGGGAAGGGGAGGGGATGTAATTAAATTGCAATCTCAAAAGTAAAAAATAAATAGAAGACTAGCAGGAATCTTTTATTTCCAAGTTGATTATTGTCTTCTCCAATCAATACATTTTTAATAAAAATATAGGAAAAACTTCTAACACTCATAAGTGTATAAATGGCAATGCAAATGTACTGAGGTCTTCAATTGCTACTTTGTGACAAATTGCTATAGTATGACAAAGACATAGTTTAACAGCTTATATAGACTAAGTTTGATTCTAGCAAAGTTTAATGGTGTACTTGTGTCTCAAAATTTGCAATGAGCAGAAATGTGATTATAATCCAAGTTCTAAGAGAATTAATAAAAATACTATATTAAAATTAAAACAAAGTGTGCTGGGTGGGAGTGGTGTGAGTCTTTAATCTCAGGACTGAGAAGACAGAGGTAGGTGGATCTCTGTGAGTTCAAGGACAGTCTGGTCTACACAGCAAGTTCCTGGACAGCCAGGGCGGTTACACAGAGAAACCCTGTCTAACCCCATCCCCACAAAAACAGGTGGACCTGAAGATTTCATGAAAGAGGAGCTCTGGCTTTGTTAGTTAGCAGCGTGTCTAAAAGAGCTCAATATGGTGTACAGTGCACAGAAATTGCTGGGGAAGATTTACTCTGAAGATTGAGCAAATACTAGTTAACCTGATGAAATAAATTAATGTTAACTTTATGTGAGTTCTGGTGATTGAACTCAGGTTGTCAGGCTTGTGCAGTAAGTGCATTTAACCACCAAGCAATTTTGTTGGCCCTGTTGCAGCATTTGAATTAGTTAAATTATTTTAAAATGACTTTCAATCTAAGGATTGGCACGATATTTGAAGCACTCCTGCATCCTAGAATTCAGGAGACTACAATTTTAAAATTATTCAAAATGTAAATATTTAATATTATGCTTTCATATTAGTTTCATGATTTAGTTTCACTCATGAAAAAATTTAAATGTATTTTAGCCAGGGGTTATTTTCTTTCATGAAAACAAAGGTTACAATAATGCTCTACATTGATTACCAGTAGGTTACAATACTTTCTGTTGATTACCAATAGGTTACAGTAATGCTTTCTGTTGATTCTGTTTTATTGTTTTAGGCACTTTTCATAAGTTTTCTCAGCATGGAGGTTAATCATGCTAAATTGTGGCTCTATAGAGACTGCTAATGAATGTTAGGGATAGGTTGGTCAATATTTGTTGACACTTTCTATGTCCTTTGCTTGAGAAATCATGATAAGTTAGACCCTTATAAGAGTCATATGTTTGCTTTCTCGCCTGTTTCTTTTTTAGTTATGTAGCATACAGGATCCCATTTAATGTAATTATAAATAGCATTTGGTGGGGTTAAAAATTACCACCTGTAGAATTAGTGCATCTAATTTACTTGTTTTATAAGCCAATTTGGGAATAACAGGCTAATATCCTTAATATAAGTACTGACATGGTGACCTCTAAGTATATCATTTTCACTATCATCTTTTAAGTAGTCCTGTCACATTCTTGTGTGCCATGTGTGTGACCAGAGTCAAATGTCAAGACAGACAACACTGCCTTATTTTTGATGTTGTGTGAACTTTATAGGGAATGCCAGATATGTTTCTTCATGACTATAGTCTCAACATTCAGGAGGCTGGGGCAGGATAATTTTCATAAGTTCAAGGCCACCACATGCAACATAGTGAAGCCATGTCTGAAAACAAACGAAAAAGGGAGATGTACAGGGAAAGTGTTTCGTGAGAATGTCTTACAGATTACTAAAATTAGAGTTAGGAATTACTTATACATTATATGCTTCAGTAAAAAGCAATTTAATATTATAATAGTGAAGCATGTCAGAAAAGCTGTTAAGAAAAATATTTGTGAATACAGTTAAATATGCAATATTATGACCAAAAACTACAGCTGATCTTGTACAGTTAATGAATTTTGCACAGATCTCTGATAAAGTAATAAATATGTATACAGATTCCTCTTTGTATGATTTATGAGCCTGGTCATAACACATTACTCTAGGGACTGAAGAGATAGCTCAGCAGTTAAGTGAACTGGCTGTTCTACTAAAGATTCCAAGTTAAATTCCCAGCACCCACATGGTAGCTCACAACCATCTATAACTGTACCAGATGCATACATAAATAAATATTTTTTTTTACAAAGACATGACTCTATTTTTCTAACAATGTAAATTCCTTTTTCCTCCAAATTTGTGGAAGGACCATATTTAGCTGTGTTTAAGAGGTTTCTCTTCTACTTCAAACTTTTTGGGTAATCTTGATTATGTCAGTTTCTCTACACAGGACTATTTCTATTTGATTATAAAAATATTACACAAAACTTGAGGTTAATATGATGAGACTTTAGAAATACTGATAAGAGAAAGGTCTAAGATTATAGTTGTTCTCAGTAAACACTTGAATCAAAGGAATAATGTCACATATTCATGGTGTTCTATCAGAACAACTAAGATAGTGAGAACTTATGATTACACACAATTGTTTTCACCAGTTGCAAGGTTCCTTGGATTTTCATGCTCTGTTAAGGAGAATACTCACGGGTTCATACATCTCATAAGAAGTTGGCTATCGTTTTACTTTTGAATTACCCCTAAAATGACCTCTTATTTGAGCTTGAATCTTGTTGCCTCATTTTTTGTATTGTTTTTCTTTTTGCTTTAGAAATTGTAAGGGCAGACCAATGAATGACCCTGAACTTTCAGAATGATAGAGTAAAAACGCTTACTGCAATTTTAATGCCATTTTAGTGTTAGTGAACACTTTTGCAGAGGGCCAGGGAAGAAATAATTTGGTCTTTCTATCATGAACATTATTGGTTTCTATCATAAACATTCAATTTTCCTGATAATCTTAGTAAACTGTCATAGACAATACAGAACGTATGACTATGTAGTATTAAATCTGTGCTTACAAAAACAGACAGGAACAGAAATAATTTTCAAAAATATGTACAGATATCCAACAAACATGAAAAGAGGTTCAGCATTATTACTAATTAGGAAAATGAAAATTACTTTATATTTCACTAAGCATGTATATAATTTAAGAACTTCACCTGTGTTTTAGAAATTTCACCTCAAAACAAAAATGGTCAATTATCTTGACTGACTACAGTTTACTGACCTCTGCTCTATTTGGTGCCTTCAGTCTCCTACATTTCTGAGGTCTCGCTGTCTCTGGTATCATCAGAGCTACTATAGAATATGCCTAAAGTTTCAGAAAAATAATTTATATGGCTATAGTACAACCAAACTTCCAAGAGATAGTAAAACATAGTATGTTTCTCTCAGGGTTTTGTCACTCAAAATCATCATCATGAAAATTACCATTATCATGATCATCACTTTGAGGCAGAGTATCACTATGTAGCCCTTGATGGCCTGGAACTCACTTCACTATATAGACCAGTCTGGCCTTGAACTCATAGAGCTCATATGTCTGCTTCCAGAGTACTAAGTTTAAAGGGGTTTACTACCACATCAAACTGACAAATGTTTATAGAAGTAGCCTTGCTGAGAAATAATCCACTTTACCATACAATTCAACCATTTAAGTTACATGATTTATGTTTTAAATCATATTCCCAAGGTGTCCAACTACTATATTTAATTTTAGACAATCTTTGGTTTTCTTATTTTAGCCATTATAATAATACACCTGGAGTGTGAGAAGATGGTTCAGTGGGAGGACCTAGATTTGGATCCCAGAACCTAAGTGAAAGAGACAGGTGCTATGTTACATTCTTATAGTCCTAGCACTGGGAAGGCAAAGATGGGAAGATTCCTGGGGCTCACTGTCCAGCCTATCAGTCCAGCGGAAGCAGCAACCCCCGAGGCCAATAAGAGATCGTTTCTCATAAAATAAGATATATATTTCCTGAGAGTCAACACTCATTATCAGTCTTTGGCCTCCACATGCATGCCTATGTTTACGTACACACGGAAATAACAATTCATCTCTGAACATTCACATGCAGATTTTTGTGTGGACATATGTAATCATTTCTTTTATATATGTACCTGGGGGTACAATTGATGGATTATTTATATGACAACTCTGTGTTTAACCTATTGTTATCAAATCAGTAGAAATTTGTGAAAGTTCTCATTTTCTTTCAACCTTACCACCACACATTATGATCTGTCTGTTAATAAAGAGTTATTTGAAATACCACCATACTCATTATTTATATGTTGTCTGTGGCTACTTTTGCAGTACAACCAGCATTTAGTAGTTACAACAAAGCCTATATATTTCTATATAACAGCCCACAGTATTTACTAATGGAACTTTTATTGTTTTACTAACTTGAGTTTTAAATTAAAATTTTGCCAGCTGCTGCTATAGTGAGATCCTCATTAAAATGAAGTTAAATTGTGTTTTGAATGTCTTATTGAAGTCTGATGGTTAGGATTCTCTTTTTTACATTGTTTTCCTTTGAATGATACTCCTAAGTAGCCTGTAGTCACTTAAAAAATATTTATGGGCAGTGTCCTAGATATATAGTTATATCTGTTAGGTAGAAATCCTCTGATTAAAAAAGACAGTTTGTTGTCATAGTGTATCATCCAAAGCTTTGACAGTAAAAGAGTACAAATATCAAAGGGTACCAGTAAATGTGCTATTCCAGAACATGTGAATTATATAGCTTGCAATATTATAATTGAGGGGGAAGACTGAATTAGTTAAAAATGAAGTGAGAAAGGAGCTTGGCAGGTAAAATCATGGGGTCGCTAAGTCTTAGAAGAATATACAATGCTAACTTTGTTCCCAGAAGTGGCTATAGCCACTGGTTCATTTTCCACCAAGAGAGCCAAATACAGATCAGAATGGTGAGAGACAGAGAAAACTGGTTTTAGGACCTTTCCTTTTGTTTTTTGGATTTTTTTTTGTTGTTGTTCTTTGTTTTTTTTTTTTTTTTCTTTTTACAACAATCTTATTTTACATACCAAACCCAGTTCCCTCTCCTGTCCTCCTGATCCCCCCCCCACCTTCTCCCTGCCCCACCCCTAATCCTTTCCTCAGAGAGGGTGAGGTCTCCCATGGGGAGTCAACAAAGTCTGTCACATCACTAGAGACAGGACTAAGGCCTTCCTCCCTGTATTGAAGCTGAGCAAGGTATCTCTTCATAGGGAATGGGCTCCAAAAGCATAAATCCAAGTCACGCTGCCAGTGGCCTCACAGACTATCCAAGCCACACACAACTGTCACCCACATTCAGAGGGCCTAGTTAGGTCTTCTGCAAGTTCCCCAGCTGTCAGTCTGGAGCCAGTGAGGCTCCCACTTGCTCAGGTCAGCTGTCCTTTTTGATAAGGAAAAGGATTGTACATGAAGTATGCATTGTGATCAGGATGGGGTGAGTGAAAAAAGGATTCGAAAAGTAAATCAGGCAGAGATCCCTGAAGAGTTTTAATTGCTACTAATTGTATTCAGAAAAAATAACACTAAATGTTCTAGAAAATATACAATAGCTACTAGGGAAACTTGAACTTTAGGGAAGAGGAGGGGTTACAGAGCTTTGCCTAGAAGTTATTTTTGTCTTGCGTGGTCACACAAATGAGTAGCTTAGCAACTGAATTCAACTACAAAGCACATTAGTGATGCTTTGTGTGATTATACAGTAGTACTTGCTTTAAGCAGGACCTACTTCATTATGGAAGAGGTATATTTCTGAAAGATTTGTTAATTGAGATGTCCCAGGGATAGTGTTTTGTTTCGAATGTCTAGGTGCAGGAGTACATAGACTCTCGTACTTGGCTTCTATGTTGGGAGATAACTGATAAAAATGGATGGAGCAGGAAAGCATTATATTAAATGAAGTAACTCAGATTCAGAAATAAAAAAATTGCATGTTCTATCTCATATGTGCTCTCTTGTTTATAAGGTTTATATGTATGTATATGAGTGGGGGAAAGTGTAGGTAGAGATTATGAAACTAGAAAGGAAGCCATGAGAGGTCTAAAGAGGTGTTGGGAGACCAGTGGAGGACATATGAGACATGAAAGAAAAGAGGAAGCAATGAGCAGTGGATGAAAGAATAAGTGATGCAGTCCTCAGGAGGGTTGGGAGAAAGGGGGGTGGGGGAGAGGATCAACAAAAGCAAAATTTGATTTAAAATGCCAGAATGAAACACAACATTATGTGTACTAATTAAAACATTTTAAAATAAAAGTATCCTTTTTCCCCAAAAAGTTCATTAACCCAATTAAGGACTTGGAGACTGAACTTAGTAAAGCTCCTTCCCTCACTTGTCCTACAAAGTTGCTTCTTGTAGAGAATGCACTAAGACCATGGCAAAACATTCATTTCTGTGCATTGTTCACCACAAAAAGTCATGTTCATTGTAATGTCACTTTTCCCTTTATAGGTATATAATATGATCTACAGATAATAAAAATCTATAATAAGGAATTTGCATTGTTATATGCCAGAACAGACATACATAAAATAAAAAGTAGTGGGACTGGATATTCAATGCGAAAAGAAATAAAAAAGAAAGGTTATGACTGCCTCTAGGTGTGTCAGAAGAGAAAGTTTATTATAGATAAAAGGGAGAGCATAAGCAGAGTCTGGAACATCTGGGAGAGTCCAGAGTGAATATGATACACACCCCCCAGCTGGGCCATGTGAGGAGACAGAAAGGAAGAGAAGGGAAAGGAGCAGCAAACCAAGATGGGTGGCCTGGGCCTAGAGACTGGCCAAGAGGGTAAAGATTAGACCAAAAGGGATAAAGGGACTGGTATAGCAAAATGTATGGATTATATAGGGAAGGACAGCTGGGGGAAGAACAACCCAGTCCCTGGACTAGAGAAGTTTAGGGTAGGGGTCTGGATGTGCCAGCTGGCGGAGGGTGCTGTAACGGAGACTGAGGGATCCAGGGAGAACTTGACAGCCATTGTCTGCTTTGATATGTTAAACCCAGTTAGGTCTCAAACCCAGCTATTATTCCTAGGTTTGAGACCTAACAGAAATGAATCAAAAATGTAGGTAAAGTGGTAAAATAATTGTCATTCAACTAAAAAACAATGACTTTCTGAGGAATTAGAAGTCATGGAACAGTTTTAATGACAGAAAAGATGTTTTGTGGGCTAAAGTATGAAATGCACTCTGCTTTTATTTCTTGGCTAAATTAAGGTAGCAGCAAAATGACCAAATTAGATTTATGAAATCAGTATCAAGTAATGAGGTCATATCACATTCCTTGGGACAAAATCCAAATGAGTGATATGGGCCAGATGTCTACATTTCCTTTATATTCACTGTCACCTGTCTGTTAAAACTATTGTCAAGTAATCTCAGACTAAATTCCTAAGTGCATTGGATGTTGCTCAATTTCCATTCTTTATACATTTGACAGCCATCTTACAGTGATTTCCTGGTCTTGGTAGTAATATGTCATCCTGCTTTTCCTTCTAAATTTTTTCTTTTCCTTTTAGTAGCATGTATCACTCATACATAATAGTGGGTTACTGTTGTTGGGGTTTCTGGCCTGCCCGGTTCCTGCAGTCATTAAGTCCCAAAGAATCACACAGAAGTTTACATTAGTTATAAAACTGATTGGACCATTAGCTCAGGTTTCTTATTAACTCTTTTTTTAAATTTATTTATTTATTAAAGATTTCTGTCTCTTCCCCACCACCGCCTCCCATTTTCCTCCCCCTTCCCCGATCAAGTCCACCTCCCTCGTCAGCCCAAAGAGCAATCAGGGTTCTCTGCCCTGTGGGAAGTCCAAGGACCACCCACCTCCATCCAGGTCTAGTAAGGTGAGCATCCAAACTGCCTAGGCTCCCACAAAGCCAGTATGTTTATAACTTATATTAGTGCATTATTCTTGTCTAAGTTAGCCACATGGCTTGGTACCTTTTTCAGCGAGGTAGTCACATCTTGCTTCTTCTGTGGATGCATCAAGACTGCAGAGGAATGGGCTTCCTCCTTTCCACAATTCTCCTGTTCTCATTAACCTGCCTATATTTCCTGTCTGGTTGTCCCTCCTATACTTCCTGCTTGGCTACTGGCCAGGCAGGATTTATTTAAAATATACTTGACAAGGTTGATGAATGAGACCTGTGTTGCTGCCTAGTGCCAAATGGTCTATACCCCAACCTGAAGCCATGTTGATGTTCATGGGCTGTGCTGCCTCTAGAGGTCATATTGATGTGAGTGTCCTGTGATGCCACCTGAGGCCATGACGATGTCCATGGTCTAGGTTGCCTCCAAGGGCCTTGTCTGGATTGTGGTCCTACTGCAGCTGGGGCCATGTTCGTGGTCTGTGCTGTCACCAGAAAACATGTGGAAGCCCATGATCTGTGCTCTCATTGACTATAAAGAGGAAGAGGACTGCTTTTGCAGTGGTATCAATGACTACAGACACACAATAAGAAAGAAGGAAATGGACGGCTTTCTGTGACAACCCCTATCTCCACCCCAATCTCCCAAAACGCAACAGCCTAAACAGGAAGCCATTGAAGTATAAGGTCCATGCATGTCTCTCTTAGGGTCCTCTTTGTTGTCTAGGTTCTCTGGGATTATGAATACACTGGTTTTTCTTTGCTTTATATTTAAAAGCCACTTTTGAGTGAATAAGTTCATATTATAGTTGCCTTTTTAAGTCTGGGCTACCTCACTCAATATGATACTTTCTAGATCCATATCTTTGCCTTCAAATTTCAAGATGTCATTATTTTTTCCACTGTGTAGTATTCGATTGTATAAATGTACCACATTTTCCTTATCCATTCTTCGGTCTGAGGCACTTAAATTGTTTTCAGGTTCTGGCTATGACAAACAATGCTGCTGTGAACACAGTTGAGCACATGTCCTTGTGGCACAATTGCGCATTCCTTGGTTATATACCCCAAAGTGATATTGCTGGGTCTTGAGGTAGATATCGCCATACTGATTTACAAAGCAGCTGTACCAGTTTACATTCCCACCAGCAATGGAGGAATGTTCTCTTTACCCCACATCCTCTCCAGCATAAGCTGTGATCAGTGTTTTTGATCTTGTCCAGATGACAGGTATAAGATGGAATCTCAGAGTTATTTTGATTCACATTTCTCTAAGGATGACTAAGAATGTTGAGCCTTTCCTTAAGCGTCTTTCAGCCATTTTAGATTCCTCTGTTGAGAGTTCTCTGTGTAGGTCTGTACCCCATTTTTATAGGATTATTTGTTTTTTGATGACCAATTTCTTTAGATATATATATACACATATGTGTGTATGTATGTATATACATATAGATATGTAGATATAGTTTTCCAGGACAGGGTTTCTCTGTAGCTTTAGAGCCTGTCCTGGAACTAGCTCTTGTAGACAAGGTTGGCCTTGAACTCACAGAGATTCTCCTGCCTCTGCTTCCCGAGTGCTGTGATTAAAGGTGTGTGCCACCACCACCAGGCTAGTTCTTTGTATATTTTGAATATCAGCCTTCTGTCCGATGTGTGGTTGGTGAATGATGGAGTAGAATCATTTGTCTATGTGTTACTTTCATTGGTTAATAAAGAAACTGCCTTGGCTTTTGATAGGACAGCAGTTTAGATAGGCGGAGTAAACAGAACAGAATGCTGGGAGGAAGAAGGCAGTGAGGCAGACGATATGGCTCTCCTCTCCAAGATGGACACAAATTAAGATCCTTCCCAGTAAGCCACTACCTCATGGTGCTACACAGATTATTAGAAATGGGTTAATAAAGATGTGAGAATTATCCAGTAAGAGGCTAGAGTTAATGGGCCAAGCAGTGTTTAAAAGAATACAGTTTCCGTGTAATTATTTCGGGTGTAAAGCTAGCCGGGTGGCAGGACATAGCCCGCTGTTCCCACTACAGGTGAAGACCTTTTCCCATTCTGTAGGCTGCAGTTTTATCTTGTTGAACATGTCATTTACTTTACAGAGGCTTCTCAATTTCAGGAGGTCCCATTTACTAATTGTTGTTCTCAGTGTCTGTGCTACTGTGGTTATATTTAGGAAGTGGTCTACTGTGCCAATGCATTCAAGTGTACTTTCCAAGTTCTCTTCTATGAGGTTTGGTGTGGTTGGTTTTATATTGAGGTCTTTGATCCATTTGGACTTGAGTTTTGTCCATGTTGATAGATATGGATCTATTTTAATTCTTCTGATTTTATCATAATAAAACCAAAATTTTTAATGAAGCAGAATCTCCAGAGTGGTATGCCCTGGATGAACATTGTTTATACTTCACAGGTCTGTGTTATCCTGTGAATTCTCAAGATGCTCACACACATGCCTATGTTAAGATGAAAATAAAATGGATCCAGTGTTTCAAATGTTTTTGAGATACCGGGTGGGTGTGAATGCTATGCAACCAAATGGGAACTGTCAAAATAGCACACCAACTGAGTTCATAGTTTACACAGTGTCTGACAGAGTAAGTGTTATTTTTTGTTGTTATCATTGTTCTCAGCCTCATGCACTTTCATAGAATAGTACATTTCACATGAGCCATATCTGACCTCTTGGATTAAGTATGTAAATATGTCACATGGTCTGCTCCATGGTGTTGTGCTTTAACATAGCATTGGTTGGTATTAACTACTTGTGATTCAAGTGACTTTCTTTAATTTATTAAATAAATCATAACTTTAAAAGCTGATAATTTCTCTCACAACTTATTTTTGTTTATTTAAAACACTCTAAATTTATGTAATATTTTCCTGCCAACACCCAAACCAGAAAATTGAAGGAATTATTAGTGTTTTACATTTTAGCTGCAAAGTATAATAAATGCTTATCATGTGGGGAAATTTAAATATATACTCAGATAGATTAGTATGATACTTTTCCTATATAGTGTATATATTACTAGGCTTCAACAAATATTTATATATAGTCATTTTAAACAAAATTTGTATGTATAACATTGGAAAATGTATTATGCCTAAGAATCTTATAGAACTATAGGTACTTAAGAAAGTTAATAATACATATTACTGTCAAGCTAATTTTAAGTGGTCTTTACTTGTGTCAATTATGTCATTTCTACAAAATCCATTCAAAAATGGGGGTAAGGTATACCACAGTACATATGAGGACAACTTTCAAGAATCTGTAACCTCCTTCCACTCTGTGGATCCAGGTAATCAAAGCCATGCCATCAGGTTTGGTGGCATACACCTTTCCCCAATGTGCCATCTCTATGTCCTGAAAAGTCAATTTCATGGAAACTCTAAATTGAACTTTTTGGTTTTGTTTGTTTTAGCTTTTGATTTGCTTTATTTTTGAAGACAGGGTCTCACTGCATAACACAGATTGATCTCATATTCATTAGATAGCCCAGGCTGACCTGGAACTTACAATTTTCTGCCTCTTTCTCACCAGTGTTAGGACTGCAAGTGTGTGTCAGTGCACCCAGTTTATGGGAACTATATAACTACAATTTTATAAATAAATAAGAGAAAACAAATAAATCATTTGAGGCACATACTGGTAAAATAATGTGTTAATGTAGCCAGCTTCCAATTGACAGAGCACACAGATTTGACTTCAGTAAGCCTGAGATCATGTTCTAAAAATCTAACTTCTTAATCGCTGTCCAATTGACAAAATAAAGAAAATCAATGTGATATCTAATTAAATGTCAGTCAGAAATTGAAGTTATATTTTAGGAAATGATATATCAATATAGAAATGGTATTTTTATTGAAATTTGACTAATAACTTTTGAGGGCTGTATTTGTTATTGAAGTCAGTTCTCTACACTGTATCAAAACCCCTGAAAATATCAACTAAAAGGAAGGAAATATTTGTTTTGGCTCATGCTACTATAGGCTTTAGTCAATGATCACTTGGACTCATTGCCTTTGGTCCTAAACAGTACATTGGAAGCACTTGGTGGAGTTAAATACACAACTTGCGCTGGTAGTGAGGCAAAAGTAGTAAAAGGAAAGGAAGCAGTCCCTAGTTACCTTCTAGAACATATGACCTGTTACTAGGTCCCACCTCCTAAAACTTTAATCACCTCTTAATAGCCTCAACTTAGAAACATACTTATCTTTGGGGGACATTTAAGTTATACATCCTAACATCTATTTCATGGCATAAAGGCATACAACCACAATGAAACTGTCTTACATCAGTTTTATTTTGCTATATTTATTCCATCACTCAATATGATCATTATCAATTAAGATTAATTTGGGTGGAAATAACAGAAAACCCAACCAACTCAAGTGACTTTTAACAGAGTTTTATTTTCTCTAGTCAAGACTCTAGAACTAAGAGGTTCCAACAAAGATCCAGGCGCTTTCCGTTTTTCTCTTTTACCAGTCTTTGCATGTCAGCTGTTGCCTATAATCTTGTCTTCTAAGAGCTGAAAAGTTTTTTTGCTGCAATTTTACATATTATATCTTTTTTTGGTTTGTTTTTCTTTTTTAAAATTATTTATTTATTTACTTATTTATTAAAGATTTCTGTCTCTTCCCCACCGCCGCCTCCCATTTCCCTTCCCCTCCCCCGATCAAGTCCCCCTCCCTCGTCAGCCCAAAGAGCAATCAGGGTTCCCTACCCTGTAGGAAGTCCAAGGACCACCCACCTCAATCCAGGTCTAGTAAGGTGAGCATCCAAACTGCCTAGGCTCCCATAAAGCCAATACATGCAGTAGGATCAAAAATCCATTGCCATTGTTCTTGAGGTCTCAGTAGTCCTCATTGTCTGCTATGTTCAGTGAGACCGGTTTTATCCCAGGCTTTTTCAGACCCAGGCCAGCTGGCCTTGGTGAGTTCCCGATAGAACATCCCCATTGTCTCAGTGTGTGGGTGCATCCCTTGCGGTCCTGAGTTCCTTGCTCATGCTCTCTCTCCTTCTGCTCCTGATTTGGACCTTGAGATTTCAGTCTGGTGCTCCAATGTGGGTCTCCGTCTCTGTCTCCTTTCATCGCCTGATGAAGGTTAATATTCAGGAGGATGCCTATATGTTTTTCTTTGGGTTCTCCTTCTTATTTAGCTTCTCTAAGAACCCGAATTATAGGCTCAATGTCCTTTATTTATGGCTAGAAACCAAATATGAGTGAGTACATCCCATGTTCCTATTTTTGGGTCTGGCTTACCTCACCCAGGATGGTGTTTTCTATTTCCATCCATTTGCTGCAAACTTCAAGAAGTCCTTGTTTTTTACTGCTGAGTAGTACTCTAATATGTATATATTCCATACTTTCTTCATCCATTCTTATATCTTAATAAAATTGCACATAGGAAATCACTAGTAATATTCATTAAGATAGTCACACTCGTGGCTATGATTTAGTCTGAAAAAAGTGCAGTGTGTTAGAAAAAGGATATAGGACAATCTAAAAGAATTCATGCTCTTCCAGTACTTCCCACAATGGTGTCCCAGAGAACATATTTAATTGAAGCAAACCATATGCCATATACTGTCTACAAGAGCCTACTAGAGACTCAGCACCTAGGTTTTTTTTTTGGGGGGGGTGATCAATTAGGAAACCTCTGCGTAGAACATAATAAAGATTCACTCTTCCAGAAAGAAAGTAAGTATTCCATATTCCATATGCACTACATTGGTTAAACAGACAGAACAAGTATAGTAAGATACCCTCATCAATTGAGGAAGTTACACACTAGAAATTCAAATTTCCAGATGCAAACCAAAGACCAACCTTGTTGGTGGAGTTTTCTAAAGCCAATTCTAGGCCTGCCATAACATTTTTCTGTATGAGTTAGAAAACTTTTCTTGCAAGCAAAGCTTTCTGGGAGACAAAATGACAGACACTGTCAATATTGGAATAGTTGCCCATTCCGCAGTTGAAAGGAGAGTTGGGGAAATCTAGTGTTTTGAAATTTTAGCCTCTGATAGAAGATGGATTTTATCATGAAGGAAAGAGCAAGGGCTTCTGAATAGGGACAACTAGTAGCCATTTCCAAAACATCTTTACACGTAGCTGGGTTTAAAAGTTTGCTATTTGAACTTGCTATTGCTTCATTCATTAGTCATTAACTATTTATTTAATGCTTCTTCCTTAAAAATTCTTCATCTGAAAGGTGGGTGATGAGTGGGAGAGATTCTGGATAGAAGAAAGAGTACCATAAGAAGCATGTGTTTTATGTGTCCAAAGGACTAAAAGTAAGATATAGCAAACAGGCAATGGGCCAGGGGTGGATTTAAAAAACTAGGTATGAGATACAGGCATAGGTCAGACTCTGCAGGACATTGTACACCACAGCTGTAGGGATTTGGGCCTTTTGCTTAAAGCTCTGGGAAGCTATTGAAGGTCTTTGAATAGTCAGCTTCACATTTAAATTTGTTATTTTTTTATTTGAAAATAACTTAAAAGTAAATTTCGACATAATAAAATAAGTTTTAGTCTTCTATTTCCCTGTATAACCCCTATATATAGGGGTTTGTTGTAAATAACAATCTTGAATGATTCTTATATGAATATACTGTAGTTTATCAAAATTACAATTTTGTAAGCTAATTGTAATGAAGCTAATACAAAACTGAAGTACAGACCTTTACTAACATGCTACTGGTTAAGAATTTTTAAATGTTCCCCTGGATACAGTGAAGGAAATCATCTCAATAGTAGAATGTCAACAATTAGATTCAGTAGATATGTATAATATAACAAAATGGGGTGATTCATTGCGTAGGATGTTCAGAGAAATAAAGCAAGGAATAGTTTATAAATTTCTTGCTTAGAGAACTTGACAGAGGTGCTGCTATCTGCTAATATAAGGACTAGGTTTGTAAATATGTGATAAGGTAGAGATCAGCAGGTGGAGCTGTTAAGTACACAGCGGATGTTAAACTCTGGAGCTCAGATGAGGGACTACGTAGACTCTATAGCATGCTTACATCATGACATATTTGCAGTCATTTTCTATTAAACATCAGGAAGAATTTTTCACTTACAGTGTGCAAAACACATATTTGATGATAAATATTATATATATATCTTTTATTAATTCTTAGGGTAAATTCTCAGAAATGAAATTTATAGACCAAAGACCATGCATATTTTATTTTAATACTAATTTGCTCAATATTGAAGTCACTTCTCTTCTGTGATCCTAATGTGATTCCTCATTAGCAAGATTGTTTTGTGGATTATAATATTATTAAGCACCAAGATACCATAACAAATTGCACGTGTTAAAATGTTCTTTGTTCCCTACATGTGCATGTGCTGAGAACTTGGTCTACGATATGACAATATTAAGAGTTGATGAGTTCTTTTGAAGAGGTGAGGCTTAGTGAGATATTGCTAAGTCATTGGAAGTATTTGGAAATTATTAGCCTGGCTCTTTAGAATCTCAGTCTTTATCTGCCTTCCTGCCTTCCTGTGAGATCTCTATCTCTTGCAAATGTTCACACCATGATGCCATCATGATTTGACCCAGCCAGCAAGGCCTTGATTAGAGCCAAATGCACCACAGTGTTTTCAAATCTTGGGTTTTCAGCCTCTTAAACTGTGAGCTACATAAATCTACTTGCTTTATAAAGAACTTGGCCACAAATGGTTTTCCTACCAATGAAGAACAGACTAAGAGACCAATATAATTGTTTTGGTGCTATCTGTGGAATAAATAAACAAACTTGAATCGTCTAAGACAAGCTATAATCTTGTAATATAATTGAGAAATTGTACAACAGAAAAGTAAAGTGTGAATTCCATTTGCTAGTGACTGTCTTAGTCCATGTCTTAACACATTTAAAATTTTAAAATATTGCTCTACTTTTAAAATAAAATCATTTTGTTACTGTAGAAACTGTAAGATGTATCCTTTACTGAATGTTCTTTTATATTAGGCTGGGGATTTTTCCAGGGTCTTCATCTACTGAGGTTTAACTCAACCACCTAAGGTTTTGCTCTTTCTTAAAGCAAAGATTTAAAGAAATTTATAAAATATTTTAGTTTTCTGTGACCTCTACAAGTTTACCAATACAAAAACTACAATGTAGAAAATGAACATATACAAACTCTATTTGGTACTTACAGTCATGAACAATTCCAAAGTACATCCAAGGACTGATTTCTTCAGCTACTCATATATCCCTTTTTAGCCAGAGCTGGAGCGGATATATAAGTGTGATGAACACATTTCTTGGGTGCAGTAAATTCTTTAAAACAGATAATTTCAGTGTGATGAAAACAGCATTAAAACAACACCTTTTAAAGTTTAGGTAAAACTTTATTTTGGAATCGTAAAAAATTTAAAATATACCAGGTATCTTTTCTAACTAACATTAAAAACCCTTACTCTTGATATGCTAAAATGCTGCATTTATGTTTGTCTAAAGCCAAATATACATTAAAGGTAAAAAACCCAAACATAACAGGTGATGTTTGTATCACATATAATTGACAGAGAATCATTACTTAGAATAAAGAACTTCTCAACTAAATATAAAATGACACTAATTATAAAGGTTGTATGTGTAGTTCTCAGAAGAGTAAACATGATTGACCAATGAACATGGGAAGTTTAGCATTAGAAATAAATACCACCATGCTAGCACTTCATACCTGTAAGATTAGAGAATCTCTGAGTAATCATTTCAGTTATTAATTAGAATGTACAATAGTGAAATATTTCATTTATGACAAATGGGAATGTAGATAGGTAAAACTATTTTGAAGAATAATATGACAGTATCTTTTAAAGTTGGACATGTGAAAATTCCTAGAGATAAATGAAAATGCAAACAGAAACTCTAGAGACCTGCCAAGGCAGTCAGTCCTAAAAGGAAAATTTATAGTGATACACACTCAGGTTAAAAAATTGAAGAAATACTCAAATAAAAAGCAGAATGATTCAAGGCTCTCAAAAAATAAAAGGCAGTCAATCCAAAACCCAATGAATAACAAAAATTATTAAAGAATGTGGAAGTAATTAATGAAAAAGATCATAAAAGAACAAAACAGAATATCAACCACACAATAATGTTAGAATCCTTTCCTTTAGTCTAACTCATTTCTGGCAACATTGTATTTAAATTGCATTGAGTTCTTTATTATATTCTTAGGTACCATTATAGCTTATAGACAGGTATCAGAACTACAAACAGAAAGCTCTATACCAGTCGTTCTCAGCCTTCCTAATGCTGTGCCACTCATGTTGTGGTGACCCTCCAACCATAAAATTACTTTCATTGGCACTTCATAACTATAGTTTTGGTACTGGTATGAATCATAATGTAAATATCTGTGTTTCCTGATGGTCTTGGGCAAAACTTGTGAAAGGATCATCTGACCCCCTCCCCAGGGTTGGGCTCCATTGGTTGAGAACCAATCGCCTCTACTGCAAAACCTAAAGCAAGAAAACCTAAGTGATCAGAGAAGATTCAGTAATAGTTGTTTTCTTCCCTTAATCTGTTAAGGTATATGTGGGTGGTTTAAACAGTTATGTACAATGATACAGATACTGTGATTTTAAGATGCATCTGTAATAACCCATCTGCAAATATTCTCCTTTTGTAATGTATCTTGTCTTTTTAGTACCTGAAAAAGATGATTCACTTGGTGGTATTTTAAAAATGATTTTAGGAAAATGTCTCATACATGTCACTGAGTTTTTACTGTTTTTAATCATGGGTAACCTAATTCATATTTGAAAAGGGATGTGGTTTACTTCTTTAATACTTTTTTTTTAGTTTTCATACCATTTACTGTTTTCTATGGGGGTCTTCATCAGGAATAAGATGACCTTAAGACCATGGCATTCCACTGCTAAATGTCTTTCATTTTTTCACTTTTGAACATTGGCCACTTTATGTTGTTCAAGAAAAAGGCAGCAGGAAGAATGACCTTCTTCAGTGAATCTTATCTAATTCTTGGTTGTTTTGTTTTAATCCAATATTGGGCCATATTAGCTATTTAAAACTTGTCAGAGGGCATGTCCATGGCTTACCACTTGTAATTCTCATTGAAACTATGAAATATTTAATTTAGCTTTTGTTTATTTTAGGTTAGTGAACACTGTAATGATAGGGATTATAAGCAAGGAAATAATACCGATTATTAAGATGTCACATACCTGCCTGTCCTCTACTTTATGTCTAGCAACTCCTCTTAAATTTAGTAGGATGTCATGATATAATATAATCAAAGTCGTGACATTGATTAAAGCCATGAGAATTTGCCAGTGGGTACATTTTGGTAAATGCTAAAATTAATTTAGAACCTATGTACCTACAATTACAAATCAATCTTTGTTGTTTGTTGTTTTTTGTTTTTTACTTTTTTGACACATAAATTGTCTCATAATATTTGGATTTCCAATTAGGGTATAATTATAGACTTCTGTTTTACTTTTGAGCTGTTATGTTTTCTTTTATACTGCTAAAGGGTAAATCCCAGACATTGCTAGGCAAGCATATACCACTGAGACACATCCTAGCACTTCTGCTTCAGGTTTTGCTTGTGCTTATGTCAAGGTTTATCAATTTATTTTGTTTTTTTTTAAAGTTTTTTATAATTCTGCGTATTTCATGGGAAAAATCCTTTCTACCCTCTTCATAATATGTTTTTGCCCCCAAAGAATCCTAACTCAAAATCATCAAGTTTCATGTTTAATGGCCTTCCAAATGTAATTGTTAATTATTTTATTTGAGATCCTTAATCTTAAGTCAAGTTTGATTTAACATTTTGGCATATTGGAAAACCACATAACTTTGCTGAACCCAGGGCCATCGTTGGTTCTTTCTATTGTTTTCCACAAAGAGTAACTGCTTCATCTGAACATTTTTAAAATTTGTATGTGTGTGTGTGTGTATTTTAGATAAGGTCTTGCTTATATTGCTTAGGCAGGTCTTAAACTCATTGATTGATTCAATGGATCCTCCTGCCTCGCCTTCCCGTAATGGCTGAGAATATAGATGCATTCTATATTCAACAAACTAGATCTACTACAAGTTCAAAAAACAAAACAACTAGAGTTCATCTATTTAGGGATACCTTTTATAATGGCCACTGGGTGCTACAGGTATCTATATATAACCTTGCTTGTCGGAAGTTTTTTGATGATATAAACAATAAAAAACACTGATGAACTATGATATTTAGAATATGGACTAAAGCATGCTGCATGGTGATTATTCTTTGCTATATAGCCAACTAACCAATAGGCTCATATATTATAGAGAATGTGTTTTTCTTTCTAGGTACTGTATAAAATAAGGAAAGGAACTCATTATCATGTGCAATTAACAATAATAGTAAAGAGTCATTCCCCTGAACCTAGCATCAATTGTCTTCTTCTAGAATCAAGACTCCTGATTTGATCTAAAACAGTCATATAGGCCATAATCAGTGTAGGGATACTTTTACTAGAGCCCTAATTTCGTATTCCTAAATGTAAGTCATCAAGACATATGAATTAGATAAGTTAAGTTAGATAAGTTAAACAGAAACTTGGGCGGACATATCAAATGTAGTACAGCACAGCAAAACTTGACACAAAATGATCAGAAGGCAGCAGCACAGTTCAAATACATTCTGGCATACGCACAAAGGAGACCCAGTTAGTAAATCAAAAGGAAAGAATGAAAGCTCCCTGGGTAATTCATATTGACATTCTACTTAAAGTTCAGTTGTCTTATGGTGGCTCTGCAAAGAGTCCGATCAACCCCAACCCAAACTATGATTTGAATTCTACCCATGTACTAAAAAAGTATGAGAAAGTTTGTTACTGACACAATTAGGTGTTTGTTTGTTTAGAGATAGAGGTGTCTCTCAAACTACAGATACCTTGAGTGAAGGGAAGGGCAAGTGACTTTTAATTTTATTGTGGTTGGATGGTAGGTCCTATGATGGCTGGGCATGTACGGTGTGAACTTGCATGTGTGCCTATGTGCCATATGGAAACCAATGCCCAAGCCTTCTTATCAGGTTGCCCTGATGTGGCACAAAAGGGAGAAGGAAATCATTTGGAAGGAAAAAGAGACAGGCAGGAGTTAAAAGTAGAGAAGAGAGAATAATAGGGGAGTAATATGATCAAAATATATTATATACGTGTATGGAAGTAAATTTTATAATGAAGATCATTATTATGAATAATTAAACATTTTAAAATAATAAAACATTTTTAAAGGGAAGGAAAGAGGTTTATTGCTTGAAAGCTGTCAACATCAAAACAGTAGTAGGGCTCTGTATTAAAATTTACAACCCTAAAAACAAGTCCCAGTGTCACCAGTAGAAGTTTTCCAGCTGAACAGAGCTCTATAATAGTCGCAGATTTTTCTTGAGTTTATCAGTCTTCTTTTTGCTGTTGTAGTGAAGATGATGATGTAGTGGTAAGATCCATTTCCTTTCCTCTATGTGATTTTGTTTTTGGGCAGCTTTGATGTGATGCTTAATTTTCAAAATATGTTCTTTTATTTCTAATGATTTCTTATCTGTCTTAGAATAAAACTAAATAATGTCTCACAGAAGTCAAGACCTGTGGCCTGTGCCAGTGGACTTTTTTCCGCATCACAATTTAACTATGCTGTTTTGGGAAAGCAGTTTAATCTGCGCATCTGCTTCTTCGTGTTCTTCTATAAGATAGATATTACAAAAGGTGCTGAGGGTACAAACCTTAGTAAGTTATCTCCCAGTGTTTAAGAAGATCCCCATCTGCTAGGGAGCATAATGCTTCCCATACAATATGGAATGGTAATTGCCACAACCTAAGTGTACATGTGGTTCTGGGAATTATCAGGATAATACTTTAACTACATTAGTGGGAAGGTAATATTTTTTTTTAGAAAAACTGTGTTAAATTACTTAGAGATATATAAAATAAAATCACAGATATGTTTTCCTAATTTATCAAATTTACAATTAAGTACTTAGAGCTTATGGTATTCCTAAGATGTATTTTTGGAATTTGGGGAGGTTTAGGGGCTCTGTTGGTTGTATTTCTAATTAAGATTCATTTTTAGTTCCTAATGGTTTTATTTTCCAGAGTAGGGAACTGCGTGTTCCTCTTGCCGCAATGACTAAGTGCTGCTGGCACAAATAAGACAACTGTGAAGATTTTTAATATTATAAAACCATGGCTTCCAAAGACCCCAACTGCCCCCGTAGAGTACAACTTACTAATCCTTTATGTGTTCTTAATTACTCCCCTTTTCTGTTGACATTGGTAACCATTGCAAACATTACCGTAACTTTTCTCATGAACATGTCTCCATACATTTTCTCTGACTCAGACCTCTACCTTCGTTAGCTGTCTTTCGTCCTACATTCTGTGAGATACAGCATGCTGCACCTCTAACTAGTAAGTGGGCTCTCATGCTGCCTTTCCACATTTGTATATACTATTTTTGACTGAGCAACCACAATACAATAAGCTTTACTAATTCCCGCTTTCTCCAGATTCAGACAGCATATCTCTACTTTGTGAGACCTTTGACAGCATTCTAGCCCTTATATTCTCTTCTAGGCAGACTTTCTGCTATCAACGAACATAATATAAAATACTGTACTTGTTTAGTTTCATTCCTGTCTCTTCTAATAAACTGTGAAATCCTAAAGAACAGGTACTATTTAATTTGTCTCTGCGTTCCCTGAACAAAATATAGTGCTAGCACAAATAAATATTTATTGAGAGAGGAAAAAGAGGGAAAGAATATAAATATAAGTATATGCTTCTTTGAGAACACAAGCCAATTTTTTTATGTCTTTCAACCTTTTAAAGTAGTTTTCAATGGCATACCCATTTCCATTTTCTCTCAACCTTTACAAAACTTTCTTTCCGTTTAATAGATACATGCTGAAATTTTTTAACAGAACTTCAACAAAGACAGCTGTCTGACAGCTGTACACCATCTGTGCTTTTCAGCCTGAGTAAAAACATCTGGCTACTTGAGAATAGGAGCCCCGTACTAAAGAACTTTCCCAGGCTGGTGATTATTAGTATTCTGCAAGTGTGCTTTGCTTTGTCCCACTTTGACATGATAATTTATACAACTTGTCCTTCTGAATTATCAAGTTTCCCTTTGCTTACACACCTCACCAAAGGTAAAAACAAAATATAACAAAATTAAACAGAAATGATAGCATGTTGCTACATTTGCTCCATGAACATCTTTTATAGTAATATATTAATATCACAGAAAAGTAAGTGATTAACAGAAAAGTATGTACATGTATACCTACCTGTACATTTGTGCTTTGGGTCAATAACCTCCACTGGTTATGAATCTCCATTTAAACAAAATTAGTTCACATTTAAATGCTCTTTTCTTTACTTCCTTCATTTGGAATTACTTCAGGGGCTATTATTTTCATTAAAAGATAGAAAGGGGACCAAAGGGAGAAATATTAATTTGAGGCTAGAGGGCTGTAATGGAATTGAAGTGACATGAAAACATAACAGAGAACTATTTGACGAGAGGAAGAGAACCAGCAAGAGGGGTAACAGGAAGGATGAAGGAGTGAAGTAGAGGAGAGGGACAAATAAAAGCAAAGCAAAATGGTGTGTGTGTGCGTGTGTGTGTGTGTGTGTCATAATGAAGCACATAACTTCATATACTACCTTTAAAAAATCAAGAAAAATAAAAATGAAAAAAAAAGACATGGAACAAATATAGTGTAAGAACCCTGGATTTTGTCTCAAAGTCACTACAGTGCTTGCTGTCTTGTACCTTACCTAACCCTTTTGAATCAACTTCCCTGACCTAATTCTGAAACATATCTTCTTAATTACTGTGAGTGTTACCCCCTTGCACCCATTCTGTTTCATATGTTCTTTCTTGTAGCTAGCAATAACGATAATATTTTTGTTTCAAAATTGTTTTCAAATATGTTTCAGGTTTCACAACTATGGTCTCAAATGATTAGTCTTACTAATAATAATTTTCAAGTACATTAAATTATGAATTTCAGAATTGTTAAGGCTTGAATGTGTTCTCCAAAACCATATGCTGTAAATCTAAACACCAATGCAACATTGTTGTGTAGTGGAGCCTACTAGGATATTTAAGTTCAAGAGGGCCTCATCCTCACTGGCTAAAAGGTCTTCAGGCTGCATGATCACTCATGTGTTTTCCTGCTCCTCTGCCTTTTGCTATGAGGTTTTTTTTAAAAAAAGGAAAGCCCTTACCAGATATCAGTCCCTCAAATGTAGACTTCTCCTCCTCCAGAACTATGAGATACAAATTTTGCTTCTCTGAAAATTACCCAATGTACAGTACTCTGTCATAGCTACACAAAATGGACTAAGTATAGTTGACCTTATCTAACTCTAACATTAACACAAAACTTGATAGCAGTCAAATTTCAGTTCCAGGGGCCTGGTCTATGCTGGGAATGTATCTCTAATAATGGAGTGCTTTGAACATGCACAAAACCCCGAATTTGATCGCCTGCACTGCATAAACTGGGTGTGGTGGCACAGACCTGCAATCTCAGCACCTGACAGGTAAAGGTGGGAAGACCAGAAGTTCAACTTTATCCTTGGCTACATAGCAAGTTTTATGCTAGCCCAAAATACATGAGATCATGTATCAAAAAAAAATCCTAATGGTTGCCTCTGCCTTAGTGTATATATAAATTAAGCAGTTAATAAAATGAAATTATGATGGCAGTTGTGTCTAACTCATTTACAACACTTTCTTGTTTTTGTTTGTTTTGGTTTTTTGAGACAGAGTTTCTTTGTGTAACAGCATTGGCTGTCCTGGAACTTGCTCTGTAGGCCAGGCTGGCCTCGAACTCACAGAGATTTGCCTGCCTCTGCCTCCCAAGTGCTGGGATTAAAGACATGCACCACCACCACACCCAGTTTCCATGTACATCATGTTTTTTGTTGTTGTTTTTTGTACAACACACTTTTTACTACTGATTTTGCTTGGATGCTTTCAGGACATACATAATATATGTGTATATGTTTATGTATATGTGCAAATATGCACATATAGTATGCATTTGTGTGCATGCTTGTGTATGTAGACACATGTTTATGCATTCATATGTGTAGAGGACAGAAGACTATCTCATCTGTCAGTCCTCAAGTTCTGTTCACCATTTTGTTAACATAGGGTCTCTTACTGGACTAGAACTCACCAAGTAGGCCAGAGCAGGTAGCCTGTGATTCCCAAGGATATCCTTGTTCCTGCCTCTCTAGAACTGGGATTGCAAACATACACCACCAAGCCCAGCTTTTTTATGCAGGTTCTGGGGATCTAAGTTAAGTCCTCATGTTTTCCAGGAAACAATTTGACTGATTGAGCTATCTCCCTATCTCCTTTTCAATATATTTTTAGCATATATTTATTGTTCAAAATAGCTGGTGCCATAGTAGCACATTAATGTATCAGTATTATTATTGTTATAAAATAAGCATAACATAAAATTTTCAATCACTTGAAGTATTGTCATTTAATATATATCCATAATATACAATCATGATCACTCTTCATCTTTATTATTATTACTATCTTGCAAAATAAATTGTTTGAACATACAATTTCAAACAAAAGTGTGATATTGTATAATTCTTTTATTTAAAAATGGAACCTGAGTCTTTAAGTTTGTAAATATTTTCACAGGTAGTTTGATTTTAAGTAATTTACTAAGACACTGTAATACTGATGTATCTGAAGGAAACATAGCTTCTAGATAGTAGAGATGCCCTAAGCAATGGTTGAAGAACTTGGCTTAGAAAAAGAGTCATAAATGGCAATATACTGTTTACTTTTTAAAGGGTAGGTTAAAGTCAATTATTGGGAATTCCTGAACACCAATTTTGATTTAGTATACAAAGAAAATTTGTAGCATCTGGGATACCTCAGAGTGGAGTGTCATACCTTAAATGCTGAATTATTTAAGCAGTATAGCCATGATGATGAGTGGGGGAATACATTGTATGGGAAAGTGGATTGAGTTCCCCCATTCTGCTGCAATTATATTAAATATGTTAAAGGTATTGAATGGTAGTCATGTTTTCTGTTGTTTCAGATGATACATCTGCCTATCAACTAAATAGTTACAGCATATTGTCAAGTGGTTAACAATGTTCTGCTTTACTCTTCCTGTTTCTTGCACCCAGAAAATTCTTCCCTTAGATCACAACATTATTTTTTAATCATGCATAGCATACAAATGCATCACTTCAGGAAGGCCTTCCTTCACCATCCTATTTAAAATTTCCACCTGTATCCTACTATCACCATCTCCACAACTTTATTTCTATCAGAGAAACCATTATATTCTCTAATTTTCTTGTTTGCTTTTTTACTGCCTTTCTCCACAAAAAGAAAGCCTATCTTTGTCATATTAACAAGTAACCTCCTATTTTCCAGAGCAATGGCACGCATAAAATAAGAACTTGGTAATTATTTGTTAAATGAAGAAATGCAGACCTCTCTATGGGTTGAAGTTTACATTATGTTAAAACATTCTGGTTGTAGAAGATTCTTGCTCAAAGGCATTTTGCACTTCTCCACAATGAAAAATCAGATACTTGTGTGTCCATGAATGATAGTTTTCCAATTTTTTATGTGTCAAAAATCACTCATGAGACTAATTTTATGAATTATAAAGACAAGAATTGGAACATTCATGGGGAAATGTAATTAAAATTTTGTGTGTATTTAATAGTATATGATGACCATCACAGATGGTCATTTACAAATGCATATGTGTGTGTGTGTGTGTGTATACTTAGTTGCTTGGGCTACATCCAGGGAATTGCTATAACTTAATTACTTACCTGATAGATCAAAAGACATTATAACATCTGAGACATTATAACATCTGCTTCTGAAACCATAATGGAAGTGAGCTTTATAACGTTTTTGTCCCTAAGATCTAGTGAAGCTACTTTTACCTACTTTGGCTTGTCTTTTCTTTAGTGCTCATTCATGTTTCATTTTCCTCCTTCCTAATATTAATGGTTTGAACAAGTAATTTATCAGTTTTATGTGGGTGTTAACATTAAACTACTTTTCTCTTTTCATAAATTCCGTAAGAGCACATATTCTTTACCAAACCTTTTCATTTGCAATGACCCTGTGGTAGAATTTCCCATTACTTTTTCCCCTATATTCAACAGTATTGCCTAATGTATTTTAGGCAGGCTTTTTGATCAGGCAGTTTTTCCTGATAAGAACAGGCAAGTATTTCCATTAGGCTTCAGCTTCCTATTCCGTTTATCATTATATTCTTTCTTACTTAATCCTGCCTTTTTATCTTGCTTCTTCAAAAGTCATTTTTTCTGTTTATCTTTAAATATTTTCTTATGTGATATGTGATAAATTAATATTGACAAAATTGTTTCTATAAATAAAGAAATACTTGGATTTAGTGCAAATTTAACATGGTTTCTTTTTCTTCCTAAAGACAAAAGACTATTTTCCATATTAGCTAATGTAAGCTTCAGATTCCTGGTCCTGTGGAGGAAGTCACATAGGAGTATTCAGCATTTTTCTTAAATTTTTGTACAGATTAGAATATAGTCTTATTGATAAGTTGATTATTTATTGAACAAGTTAGATGTAATTAAGTATGTTATCTTTATGTCTGCTGAAGCTCCAAGAATAAGAAGAAATTCTGCAAGTCAATAAATTCACATTGTACCAACTTCAGAGAGGTGGTTATGATGTAAATGAACTATAAAAGGTCACGCACACCCTGCAGCCAGTCCACAGGCCAGTCTGAATCATTGCCAAACTCTTTTCTATCTTTCCTTTAATAAATTAACTCCTTAACTATCTCCTTGTCTATGTACAGTTTCTTGTAAAGTGGCACAAAACCTGGAAACTCCACTGACTGCTCTTCAGACTCAAAACCAAGAATTTTTAACAAGAAAAAAATCTAAAATCCAGAAACAAAGAGTGTTACAAAAGAAATGTAACCTAGAACACTGAACAGAGTAGAATGTAATGGAAAGGATCCCCCTTCCCACACTATGGGGGACAACAAGCAAAAGAATGGAGGAAGGTCTCCAGAAGCAAACTCCACAACAACAAAACCTTGAAAAGGAGATCTGCATGGGGCCCAGAAGTAGACACATAGAAGGTACTTAGTACAGGCTGTGCCCAATTTTCTCCAAAGCAGAGACAAAAGAGGAAGCTGTTCTCGAGCTCCTGCCATCAAACTGCTCTGTCAGGAAGAGCAGAAAATCTGTTGCTATAAAATCTCCAATCAGCGGTGCCCCTACCCTTTTTCCTAATTAGTTTAGCCAGGACCCTGAAAACTGGAACAAAAGAAATAAGCTGACCCTGACATAGACTCATGAATGCAAACATATTCAGGCAAGGGCTGTAGGTCATGAGTTTTGGAAAAGTTGTCTGGGTTCTAGTGGGAAGAAAACCCAGAGGCAAAGCTAAATACAAGCATGGGTGCCCCCTACACACATCTTAAGAGCTTTAGATAGTGACAGCCATGCATAGAAAATGTGATCACGCAATACACCAGAAAGCAGGCAGTACTGGCAGGGGCCTACTGAGGACCAGGAAATTCCTATTGAGGGCTGATTCTTGTGAAGGAATCTAACCCAGCAGTGGAGACATTCTGGCTTAACTTGTTTTGAACTGCATATAATTTAGCAACCTTCTTCCTACCTGCAGAGTCAGCTACAAAAGACAACTTATAGGGTAGGAGGAACCATATTCATTCTACAAGGAAGAATTACAGACTGGTGATAATATAATATTTATATTTACTTTATTTTCTTCTCCGTTTCACTTTTGTATAAAAAAGAACATCAATGATGGAAACAATGTTGAGGTAATATTTCATTCAAACATTAAATAAAAATAAGCCACAACACCTAAGAACTCATATGTGGTCAAGAGATAAAACTTAAGAATCTATATGACAGCAAGAGGAACTGAGATAAAAACAAAGGACACAGAAAACCATTTTAATGAAATTATATCAGAAAATTTTCAAACTTAAAAGTTTAACATCCAAGTACAAGAAGTGGTGTTGGATTCTCCTCTACATGCTGTGAATAGCATTGGTTAATAAAGAAACTGTCTTGACCTATTGATAGGAAGGCAGGAAAAACTAAACTGAATGCTGGGCGGAAGAAGGCAGAGTAAGAGAGAAGCCATCTAGCCCCAGCAGAGACAGATGCTAGAGCATTACATGATATGCCACAGCCATGTGGCGATACACAGATTAATGGAGATGGGTTAAATAAAGATGTAAGAGTTAGCCAATAAAAAGATAGAGCTAATGGACCAATATGGTTTCTGTGTGATTATTTCTGGACTGAGCAGCTGGGAACCAACAAGCAGCCTCCAGCTACAAAGAGGCATTTAAAAGCACAAATAAGACACAGAAGAATCTTTTAACAATACAGCCAAGCTAACATATATAGTGTTGTAAGAGAAAAACACATACCTACCAAGCTTCAAAAGCAAATATATCAGAATAACATCAGGCTTCTCAGCAACTAAAAGCTAGGAAAAGAATGTACTGATGTATTTCAAATTCTGAAAGTAAATAATCACCAACCAAGATTGCTATTTCCAGCAAAGCTCATTTAACATTGAAGAAAAGATAAGGATATTTCAAGACAAGTGCAAAGCGGATCAATTCATGACCACCAGGCTAGCACTATAAAAGATACTTGATGGAATCCTTAACACAGAGGAGAAATAAAAGGTCTTAATCAGAGAGTACAGGAAAGAATAAATTTTATAAGAGAAATGAATAAACAAATGAGAACTAAGAAATAATCCATCATGCTCAACAAAACCCTAATCCTAATAGAGAAAAAAAGAAAAGAACAAACAAAAATTCAACCAACCAGAAAAATAACCAACACAATTATAGGAATTAGAAACCTCTCTTCAGTAATTGAATGTAAATGGCCCCAAATCTCCAATTAAAACATGCAGACCAGATGACTGAAATCAAAAACAAGATCAAACTATCTGTTGTCTCCAAGAAATGTGCCTGAATGTCAAAGACACTTAAAGATTGTCAGAGGATAGGAAGAAATTTGTCAAACAAATGAAAGCTGAAAGCAATCTGTCATGGATATTCTGATATTCAAAGTAGACCTCAAACAAAAATTAGCCAGAAGAAATAATGCTACTACATATTAATAAAAGAAACACATCATCTAAAAGATATGGAATTTATAAATATATATGCATTACATATTAGGACTACTAGTTTCATTTTAAAGAGTGAATGAATATAAAATGTCATATAAATGCTGATAAAATGATAGCATATAATTCCAATTCCCAACTCTTATCCATTCAAACTAAAAATCAGAATTAAACTACATCGTAGATCAAATGAACATAACAGGTATCTCCTGATTTTTATATTCAACAAAATCAGAATACACAGTTGAATTAATTACTTTTCTATAGCTGTGATAAAAAAATATGAAAAAAACAAGTTGTTGAGAAAGAGGTTTATTTGGTTTATAATTCCAGTTACTATTTCATCTTTAAAGGAAGACAGTGCAAGAACTCAATGCAGGAGCAGAGGTAGATACCATGAAGGAAGGCTGCTTCATAAGTCTGTATGTATGTGCTTTGAGTTAGAGTCTAATATGGCAGTTTATCCTATATCCAAGATTAACAGGTCTAGGAATCAAGAGTTAGAGATGGAAATAATATCAGTCACTGTTACCCCTTGTGAGCCACAAGGAAAAAATTCGCTTCCTATCCCTGTGATCTTATGCTCTGTGGCCTAGAAATTTTGGTTTCAGATCAAGGACCAATTCTTCCAGGAGATTCTGGAAAACTATTAATCTGGACTTTAAGACTTTCTCCAGGCCAGCCACTTTGGGCTCTTGATACCCAAAAGTCAACAGGCTAAAAAGAACAGGTGATTGTTAGGACAGGTGATTGATCCAGACTATCAGGAGATAATTGGATTGCTTCTAAACAGTGGAGATAAGGAGGATTATGTCAAAAGAATAGGAGATTCTTTAGGGTGTCTTTTGGTGTTACCATTTCTTTTGTGATTAAAGTCAATAAGAAACTATAAAAACCCAATCCACATGATGACAAAGGGCCTAGCCCTCAGGGTTGGAGATATGAGTCATCCGTCCAGAAAAGAGCCAAGACCTACTAAGGTACTTGTTGAAGGCAGAGGAAGCATGAAATGGATAGATGAATAGTACAGCAAGTTAGTTTTAAGTAACAGATAAAGTCACTTGACCAGTTGCTAAGGATTGTAATTGACATGAGTGTTTCTGTCCTATTTTGTTAAGAATATGTTTTTGCAGATGTTCACATATATTAAGCTGTGATATTTGCACTTCCCTCTTTGTTTATCATATAAAATACTGTACATTGAGATATATAAGTCTATATTACCATATTTAGGCTATGAGACACTATAAGACTAAGCATTCCACAAGGGACTTTGCCACCCAATCTAAAATTATATAGTGTGTTGGCAGTTGTACATGGGATAGTTATATCACATTAAGTGTAATTATAGCAGTTGTGGGATATTTGTTTGCGCTGACACTCCAAGACGGACAATAAAGTTTAACCTTGAATCGAGGGCAGAGGTAGCCACTGGCTGACCAGAATTAGCTATAGAGGTTTTGGAGCACCCAGGAGATATGTGTGTGTGTGTGTGTGTGTGTGTGTGTGTGTGTGTGTGTGTGTGTGTGTGTCTGTGTGTCTGTGTGTATACAGGAAGTAGTAGGAAGGAGCTTAGAAAGATCCATATGCCGTTTTGATTGGGGAAGGAGAGAGAGAGGAGGCCACTTACGATTTCTTCACAACATCTCTGATCAATCAGGTTTTTATCCCAGTATCTGACTACCAAGTTTTATTTAGTAATAGAATAATATAAGTAAATGCTTCATATGACTTTCTTATTATTTTCATTTGAAAATGAAGCATAAGATAAGAAATGTGACTGGGTATCATATTGATAAGGAGTGGACTTATGTATAATCTTGGTTGTCAACTTTACTGGATCTAGAATCTACTAAAATGTGAGAGGTTGGAACCCGTATTAGAAACTTTCTTGATCAGATTATTTGAAGAGGAAAGACCCACCCTCGATGTGGTTGACACCTTCTGGTGGCAGATAATATAAAAGGACAAAAAGATGGAAACTTTTTTGTTTGCTTGCCTTCATTCTCACTGGCAAGTTCTTTTATCTTGTTGTCATTTGTTCACTAATATTAGAACCAGTTTCTATAAAACTTTCATTGTAAATTATAGACCCGCAGCTCTCTAGAAATTCCCTTGGCCTTCAGTACCATATTTAGCCTGCTGATATATCCAGCTTTGTTGACTGAAGAACTACAGGGTTCACAACCTGTGTGAGACAGCTGTTGTTGGATTACTTGAACCGCATTCTGTAAACCAGTCTGACAGTTCTGTTCCTTTAGAGAGTCCTGACTAATGCAATGTTCTTTTTAGCCATTCACAAAATCTTGCTTAAAAGAGATCTCATTCTAGGCCACAAACCAAGTTTTAATGACTACAAAAGACTCACATTATTGCTTATATCTTATCAAATCATAGTAAAGTAAAACTAGAAATCAGTATCATGAGAAAACACAAACACTATACAAACTATTGGAGACTAGAGAATATACATTTGAGTGACTAGTGTGCCATTGAAGAAAACAGAGAATTTGTTTTAATTCCTAACATCAAATGAAACTGAAAGCACAGTTCATCTGAACCTTTGGGATATAGCAAAGGCAGTTATAACAAAAAATTCATAGATAGAGTTACATTAAAACAATAAAAGACGTATCAAGTAAAAAACTTAATAATACACCTCAAGGTCTTAGAACAGCAAGAAGAAGCCAAACTAAGATGTCATAATTGGGAAAAAAAATAATGAAGATCAAGGTGGATATTAATGGAATAAAACTAAAAGAACAATACAAGGAATTAATAAAAATATTATATAAAATATTCAAGCCTATCTTTAATAAAAAGCAAAATTTATGTAGTAATATTCTCTCAAAAATAAAGAGTCGAACATTGCTACTCCTCAAATCACTTTATAAAATAGAAGAGCAATGTTTATTATCACATTTTTGGAACCAGTATTACTTTTTTGTGCCAAAATCAGACAAGGACAAAACAAAAGAAAAACTACTTATCAATTTCCTGATGAATGTAGACTCAAAATTGTTCAGTAAAACCTTTGCAAACCACATTTTAAAATGCATTAAGAAGTTAATATACCATGAAGCAGTTTTAATTAAAGGGATGCAAGGATGGTCCAACCTATACAAATCAATGCAATGCAACATGTAAATAGACTTAACATAAATCACATGGTCATCTCAATAAATGTATAAAACACTTTTGACAAAGTAAAGCATCCCTCCATGATAGTAGCCCTGAAGAAACTAGAAATATAAGGCACACACATCACTATGAAAAAGACTTTATGTTGTAAACCTGTGGCCACTGTTATACTAATTGGGGAAAGAATAAGAGCATTTCTTCCAAGATCAAGACTTAGAAAAGGTTATTAACTTTCTGTATTTTTATATAATATAACACATGAAGTCTTAATTAGACTAATAAAGCAATGGAAAAATAAAAGGATTACCAATATGAAAGGTTGAAGTGAAATTATTAAGCTGGGACAATGGCTCAGTGAAAAAATCAGTCACCAGCCAGGCATGAGACCCTAAGTTTGGAAAACCAGAAATTATGTAAATATTGTATGGTCTTGGCAGCCTGCCTCAAATTCCAGAACTTGGAAGGCAGAGATAGGAGATCTTGAGAGCAGGCTAATGAGCACTGTGTTCAATTGACAGACTCTAGCTCAATGAATAAGGTAATGGGTGATCAAGGAAGATTCCTGTCATTATTCTTGGACCTTCACATGAATGCGCATGCACTTCCACATGTACATTCACATACATGCTTACATGCACACTCATACATACATGAAGACAACTCTATATGATATTTAAAGACACTAAATACTATCCCAGAAAACTCATAGATTTAATAAACATTTTGGTAAAGGAGCAGGATACAAAATCAGTGTACAAAATTTATTAGCTTTTCTATACACAAATATAAAGCGTGTCAAAAAATGAAAGAATTAGGCAAATTGGTTAATAAAAAAATAAATACCTCAGAATAAACCTAACTGGGGGTGTGAATGGCCTATACAATGGAAAATGTGAGACATTGATATAATAACATTAAAAGAGCTCTCTATATGATGGAAAGACTTCCCAGGTTCATGGATTAAAGAAAAAGATAGCTATATTTTTTGTTTTGAGCCTAGCCTTCCTGTAATGGCTGAGAATATAGATGCATTCTATATTCAACAAACTAGTTCTACTACAAGTTCAAAAAACAAAACAACTAGAGTTCATCTATTTAGGGATACCTTTTATAATGGCCACTGGGTGCCACAGGTATCTATATATAACCTTGCTTGTTGGTAGTTTTTTTGATGATATAAACAATAAAAACAATGATGAACTATGATATTTAGAATATGGACTAAAGCATGCTGCATGGTGATTATTCTTTGCTATATAGCCAACTAACCAATAGGCTCATATATTATAGAGAATGTGGGTTTTTTGGGGTACTGTATAAAATAAGGAAATGAACTCATAATCATATGCAATCATAGGAAAGAGTTATTCCCCTGAACCTAGCATCAATTGTCTTCTTCTAGAATCAAGACTCCTGATTTGATCTAAAACAATCATATAGGCTGTAATCAGTGTAGGAATACTTTAAATAGAGCCCTAATTTCATATTCCTAAATGTAAGTCATCAAGACATACATTTTTTAAACACATTATGACCTATTCAGAGTTTTCTTTCAGCCTGACTCTGTCTTTATTGAGTATCTGTAATCCTTTTTTGATCGCTGTTGTAAACTGTAAAGAAGGCATGCCTAGGACAAGAGCAGCCACTTTGACTGTTGGTTCCATCCTGCTCTGCTTTCCAACATGGCAGTGGTCCATTTTCCACCAGCTCTGGGAGCCATGTTTACCACCCTAACTCTGGGAAGCAGGTGGCCCATGCTGTCACCCAGTAATCTGCAGCATCCTTCCCACAAACCCGTTCAAGTGCTCTGTAACAAGACCTCCCAAAAGAGCCAGAGCCATTTGTGTCACCAGCATGAAGAAGGAAGAAGGAGATGTGCAGTTTTTGCTCGTAATGCTGAGTCAGGAAACCTTCTCTTAAAGGAGCCTTGCCTCTGCCTGCTGCCAGCAAACAGAGCCTATCTGAAAATATGTGGCTACCAAAAAGCTCAAATTGACTTCCTTTTTGTGGGTCTAGGAGCCCTTTTTCTTTAAGCTTTCTTGGGCTTTATGTGAATATTCTTGCCTAATGTTTGGGCACCATTATATAAACGGACAGTGTAGTTGTTTCCCGAATGCCCACACCTAAATTATCACACAGGAACTGTATTAATTACAACTCTGTTTAGCCAATGGTTCAGGCGTATACCTAACTAGTTCTTACATCTTGAATTAATCAATTTCTATTTATCTATGTATCTACACAAGGCTGTGGCTTACCAGTAAAGTTCTGGTGTCTTTCTCCTTTGGCAGCTACAAGGCGTCTGCCTTATTCCACCTTCTTTCTTCCTGCATTCAGTTTAGTTTTCCTGCTTACTAGTGAAGTTCAAAGAGCACTAGGATTGAAGTTAAGAGGTGAGATCTTGGTGTCTTTCCTTTCTATTAGGTGGCTATGTAAGTCTGTAAAATGAGAATGATAAGAGTTTCACTTCTTCCCTTGTATAAGACAGACACTTTGTAAATTATAAATTTTAAGAAGTTCATTAAATTAATGAAGAGTTTAAATGAAACCACTACTCTGAAGAAAAAAAATAGTTGGAGAGATAATGAAAAAGAAATATAGATTATGGTGGATATTATTCTGGCTTTCTTGGATAATATGCATTAATAACAGATCCATGGTCTAATTTTGACCCAATTAAGGTAGAGATTTTCAAGGTTTGTGAAAATGTTGTTGTCTCATATCTGTTGAAAGGTAGACTTTGAAAAATACATATTGATTGATATTTTCTGAGTTCTGAAAAGTACAAATGGACTTTTAATTTGCCCATGTTACAGCAATGATAAAAATGCGTTTCCCAAGCTGCTGTTCTATTATCATTCTAGTACTGATCGAGTTGGTTGCGTGTTTTATGCAATTGTGTGTTCACATGCATGTTGAGAATTTTCTTTTTTTTTTATGGGTATACTGGGTTTTGTTCTTTTTTTCTTCTTTTTATTATTATTTATTTATTTATTTATTAAAGATTTCTGTCTCCTTCCCGCCACCGCCTTTCATTTCCCTCCCCCTCCCCAATCAACTCCCCCTCTCTGATCAGCTCAAAGAGCAGTCAGGATTTCCTGCCCTGTGGGGAGTCCAAGGACCTCCCACCTCCTTCTAGGTCTAGTAAGGTGAACATCCAAACAGACTAGGCTGCCACACAGCTAGTACATGCAGTAGGATCAAAAACCCATTGCCATTGTTCTTGGGGTCTCAGTAGTCCTCATTCTCCACTATGTTCAGCGAGTCCGGTTTTATCCCATGCTTTTTCAGACCCAGGCCAGCTGGCCTTGGTGAGTTCCTGATAGAACATCCCCATTGTCTCAGTGTGTGGGTGCACCCCTCGCGGTCCTGAGTTCCTTGCTTGTGCTCTCTCTCCTTCTGCTCCTGATTTGGACCTTGAGATTTCAGTCCGGTGCTCCAATGTGGGTCTCTGTCTCTGTCTCCTTTCATCGCCTGATGAAGTTTAATATTCAGGAGGATGCCTATATGATTTTCTTTGGGTTCTCCTTCTTATTTAGCTTCTCTAAGAACCCGAATTATAGGTTCAATGTCCTTTATTTATGGCTAGAAACCAAATATGAGTGAGAACATCCCATGTTCCTCTTTTTGGGTCTGGCTTACCTCACTCAGGATGGTGTTTTCTATTTCCATCCATTTGCCTGCAAACTTCAAGAAGTCCTTGTTTTTTACTGCTGAGTAGTACTCTAATATGTATATATTCCATACTTTCTTCATCCATTCTTCAATTGAAGGGCATCTAGGTTGTTTCCAGGTTCTGGCTATTACAAACAATGCTGCTATAAACATAGTAGAGCATATACTTTTGTTGTGTGATAAGGCCTCTCTTGGGTATATTCCCAAGAGTGGTATTGCTGGGTCCATGGGTAGGTTGATCCCAAATTTCCTGAGAAACCTCCACACTGCTTTCCAGAGTGGTTGCACAAGTTTGCATTCCCACCAGCAATGGATGAGTGTACCCCTTTCTCCACAACCTCTCCAGCAAAGGCTATCATTGGTGTTTTTGATTTTAGCCATTCTGACAGGTGTAAGATGGTATCTTAAAGTTGTCTTGATTTGCATTTCCCTGATCGCTAAGGAAGTTGAGCATGACCTTAAGTGTCTTTTGGCCATTTGAACTTCTGTTGAGAGATCTCTGTTCAGCTCAGTGCCCCATTTTTTTAATTGGGTTAGTTAGCATTTTAAAGTCTAGTTTCTTGAGTTCTTTATATATTTTGGAGATCAGACCTTTGTCTGTTGCGGGGTTGGTGAAGATCTCCCAGTCAGTAGGTTGCCTTTTTGTCTTAGTGACAGTGTCCTTTGCTTTACAGAAGCTTCTCAGTCTCAGGAGGTCCCATTTATTCAATGTTGTCCTTAATGTCTGTGCTGCTGGGGTTATGGTCTCCTGTGCCCATGTGTTGTAGAGTACTTCCCACTTTCTCTTCTATCATGTTCAGTGTGTTCAGAGGAAATTGAGAGAATCATTAGATCTTACTACAAAAGCCTGTATGCCACAAAACTGGAAAATGCAAAAGAAATGGACATTTTTTTAGATAAGTACCATATACCAAAGTTAAACCAAGACCAGGTGAACAATCTAAATAGACCTGTTAGTCGCGAAGATTTAGAAGCTGTTATCAAAAAACCTCCCTTCCAAAAAAAGCTCAGTACCAGATAATTTCAATGCAGAATTCTACCAGAACTTCCGAGAATTTTCTACAGTAGCAGGACCACTCAGTACTCCCAAGCACTGTTCCTCTAACCTCACTTTGAAAAGTATTAGTATATAATTCATTAGCCCCTAAAATTCTCATAAGCCTAGGGGGTCCTAGAAGAGGTCCTACAAGAATTCTCCATTGCAGGTCCCCACCCTTTAACCATTTTAGGTTGACTCTCTGACCACCACTTATATTTTCCTTCTAAGGATGTTTGTTTAGCTAGAACATCCTGCATATGCTCATGTCTGCAAAGTTCAGCAAGCACCTATTCAATCCTATGTAAACTGGCAGGAAATGATGATGAAACCTGCTATAATGATAACCAGTGATTTCTTCCCACCACCACTTAACAGGATTGACATCTGCTACAACCCAGTTCCATCCATTTCCCAGAAGTCGCCTCAGCAGAAGTACATTTGTCCTCTTCAGGCTTAAATGTGATTCTTCTGGAATATATAATTGAAGTCTTGATGATTTGAGAAGAAAATGAGGGATGTGAAAGTGAATAATTACTACCAGTTGGTAACCTCATAAACTTAGCTTTTCATGGAACTCATAAAAAAGCATGCAAAGTGTATTCAACTATAGATACTCTCTTTTAAAAACTCCAGACATCTTCAAACACATTCATGTATTGGGGTAACTTTAGTTCAAACACAGTTTAACATGAATACAATTTCAGTAGGCATCTTTAATCGGAAACAGAACCTCTGCTTCTATGGCAGTTTGTGGATAAGCTTTCACAACTAATTTTGTTGCAGTTGGTCTAAGTGATTTTCTGTGTGTGGTAGTGAAGACAAACCCAAGACTTTGTACTTTCTAGTTAAGCACCCTTTCACCTAAACAATACTTTTTAAAAATTATTTTAGTTTTTAAACATCATTTTCCCCTTCCCTCTCTTCCCTTCAAACCCTCTCATATACTCCTCCGTGTTCTCTTTCAAACCCATGACCCCCTTTTTTTATTAATTGTTGTTGTTGGTGGTGGTGGTGTGTATTCCTAAATGTATCAATACACAGAGGTTATTGTGAGAGCTTGCAAATGCCACGTATTCTCCCAGCATACTATATTCCTAGACTATGACTGGATTTTTAACAGATATTTTATTTACATGTAGCTAGTTTTTTTTAAATCAGTGGAATTGGTCTCTGTTCATTTGTAGACTTTCAGAATATTAACTTTCTCTTTAATGCCCGTTTGTCTCCCACAGAAGTTCTAGCTGTATTTGTGAAGGCTTCCTAAAGAGGAAGACCAATTAGTAGCCCTACCAACCTATCCTAACTATCTTCTTATTTTGTCAGTGGTATGGTATAAATTAGCCTTTTGGCTTCAATCAAATCAAGTAGTTCTAAAAGTTATAGAATTATTTTCTTGGTTTGGAATGGTGATAGACAGCCTTCTAGATGGCCCTACTAATCCCTGTTTTCTGATACTGGTAATATTGTTATTGCATACAAAAAGAATAGGGCTGACTTTGTAACTTTTAGGACCTTGTGAACGTAATGAAGTGTTAATTCCAAATCTAGATCACATACTAATGTTGAGAATACTCAGAAACATTTGTTTTGTTGACTCACTGGATATACTTAAAGGAAATCTTGTCTCTTCAAATTCTAGAAAAAATTTTTTTGGAACTCCTTTTAATACCAGCCTGAAACTTTATTACTTACTCTTAACTAATAATCTTCAGCAGAACACTGAAGGAGGACAGCAGGAAATTTTTAAATATTGTCAAAAACTGAAGTAGCCTATTGATATGATAAAATGTAGATATTGTGCCTGTTTTGCTTGATAGATTGTTTGACTGATTTGAAAATCACCCTAAGGCATCCTAAAATTCTAAAGGATTTTAGAAAAATGAGACTACCCCATGACTGTGATAATGATTATTGGTGTTTATTAAGGTCCAGCCCAAGGCTGGGGAGATGGATCACTAGGTAACAGTTATTATTGTACAAGCAAGAAAATCTTAGTTCAAATCCCCAGAACTCGCATAATAAGCCAGGCATAATCAAGTACATGCCTGAAACTCCGAAAACTGAGGATGGTAGAGACAGGAAGATTCCTGGGGCTTGCTACCCTCCCGATTAGCTACAGGTTGAGTGAGAGATACTGTCTCAAGGGAATATGGTGGAACATGGTAGAGCAGGACAACTGGTGTCCTCCGCTGGCCTCTGCATGAGGCACATATGCACATGCACATACAACACACAAAGAATTCCAAATGGAAATAGAGAAAAGTAAATGTTAGCATCAGTGAACAAAGTTTTAAATGTTGCCAGCCCCTTAGTAGGTTTTGCTACACATACATATGTAGACAAGTGTTGTTTCTAAAATAGTGGGAAAACTAAAAACTGAATACTTGATTTTTATTTAACATAAAATAAAATAAGGTTGAATGAGACAGTTTCATATTTTAATAAAGTTTAATTTATGTATAGATTAACTACAACCCTAATCATTTCTACTGCCCCCCAAAAATAAATGCTTCATACTACCAGTTTATACTCATACTCCCTTGTCTTCCCTTCCCCTAGGTAACCTCTGTTCCATTGTTTTCTTTCCAAGATATATAAATATGTACAACTGTATAAATACAGCTTGTAACATTTGAGACTTCATTTCTTATTTTTCTATTGTTGTGACAAAACACTATGACTAAGACAACTTGTAAAAGAAAGCTTTTAATTAAGATTACAGAAGGTTAGAGTCCATGATGGTGGGTGTAGGCATGTCAGCAGGAACAGCTGAGAGCTCATATCTCAAACTTCAAGCAGGAAGCAGAGAGCATATTGGGACTGGCATGAGTCTTTTGAAAACCCAAAGCTCACCCCACTGACACACCTCCTCCAACAAAGCCCCACTTCTTAATCCTTTCCAAATAGTTTAAACCACTAGGGACCAAACATATGAGCCTATGGGGGCCTTCTCATTCAAACCACCACAGAGAGTGTTTTTCATACAGCAGAATACCTTTGGGATTTCTTTAAACGTTTGCCAGTGTCAGTAACTCCTTCTGTTTTTGCTGGGCTATTATTATTATCCCTTTTTATGATGGAGGATATCTAAGGGTTTTTCCAGCTTTGAGTAATTATGAATAGAACTAGTAAAAACATTCATGTATATTTCTGTATTTTGTATGAACCTTAGTTTTCACTTCTCTGGGATAAATGCCTAAGAGTCAAATTGCTGGCTTATAAGATAAGTATATGTCTAATTTAAAAAGAAACTGCCAAACTGTTTTCCAGAAGAGCCATTTTGTATTCACACTGGTAATACAGGAAAAGGTCACTTTTTCTACATTTTTCCAAATACTTGGTATTTTCATTATTTTTCCTTTAATTTTAGCCACCGTAATAGTTATTTAATGGTTTAATTTTAATTTAATTTTGCATTTAATGGCTAGTGGTGTCGAACTTTTCTTCATCTATCAAATTGCCTACTTTTTATTTTGTAAGCTAAAGGGACATTTTAAATTTTTGCCCTAAATGGGCATTTAATGTTTTTAGTTTGACAGCTTCCTATATTTATATAATAAATTTTAGTTCTTTTTCATCTCTCATCTCTCTTCCTCTCCTGCTGACACTCTTCACAACAAGCTTCCATCCTGCTTTCATGTCTTCTGTTTGTGACTCACTGTGTCTAATCAGAGTTTATTTATTTTTCATAGCATGGCTGGGGAGTTATTTACTGAAGTAACTTATCAGTGGTGAGAAAAAAATGACAACTTCTTGCAACAGTTATACATTGCCAATAGTGCCTCAGAGGAAGTGGGGAATCATTGGTCTCCACATGAATAGGCATTTTTAGCATCACGAAAGTTAATAGAGAAAGGAGCCAGGTGGTGGTGGCACATATCTTTAATCCCAGCACTCAGGAGGAAGAGGCAGGGGGATCTCTGTGAGTTCGAGGCCAGCCTGGTCTACAAGAGCTAGTTCCAGGACAGGCTCCAAAGCTACAGAGAAACCCTGTGTCGAAAAGAAAAGAAAAGAAAAGAAAAGAAAAGAAAAGAAAAGAAAGGAAAGGAAAGGAAAGGAAAGGAAAGGAAAGGAAAGGAAAGGAAAGGAAAAGAAAAGCTGAACAAAATGGTGATTTCTAAGGGACATTCATGTTAGAGAGAAGGGGAAGAGAAGGAGGGTCAGTAACAGATACTAAAATCAAATTTGATAAGAGGAATGGATTCTAGTGTTCTACAGGTTATATTAAGGTAAATATAGATTTTAATATCTTACTACATATTATATACAGCCTTGAAGAGAAGATTTAGTAGACTCCAAATATAAAGAAAATAAATATTAAAGAAATGGAAATGCTGACTAGTCTTTGATCATTACATATTATGCATGTATCAAACTATCTTACTGTATTTCATAATTATATACAATTAGGTATTGATGGAAATTTTTTTAATGTAATAAATGTACCTTCATCATAGTTTCAGTGCATTCTGTTGATTATTCTCATTTTTATCCCCGGCTAGTTGAAATTTGATTGTGAATCAACACTGATCTGCTGATAATTCTTTAGATTTTCCGGCACTGACACTCCTGCTATCAGAAAACTTGGGGAATCCTATCGAGTTACCACATGTTGTCAGGGAATTTGGGGTCTCTTTTTGGGTTCTTAGCCTTATTAAGAAGCTAATTTAGGAATGGACTGAAATTAAAACATGAGAACAATTTTATTATTTGAGTTTAAATAAAAACCCCCAACGTATGCAAGAAGAGGAGATGGAGAATAAGAAGAGTGTATACCTTGCTATTTGTAAGTAGTCATATTGCAGACAAACAACTACATGACAGAGAGCAGGACTTAAGTCCAAAGTACCAAAGAAAGCATACTTAGGCTGTGACTAGCATCTGAAAGAGACAGAAGAGTCAAAAGGGCAAAATTACTGCTTTCTGAAAGGTGAACAGACTTACCGAAGTCTCGTGGTGACGCTAATAGCAACTACACAGAGAACAGGCTTTCTGGGAAGGAAAGGTACCTTCCTCCAGTATTTTTCTTATCACTTTAGTGTGCCTTCAAGTGGGCCTGCCTTCCTGAGTAACTTTGCCAGGTAATTGGCTAGCCCTACTGGATTAATTCTTGAGAGAAGACAATTGAATGCTTCCATTCAGAAACAGACTCCACTCTTTTCTACCGAAGAAAATAGCTTTCCCCATTGGCCTCAAGTGCTACTGTAACATTGGGTCAATGCAGTTAATTCAGTTTTAGTGAATAAATCTTCATTGACTCCGTGCAATTTACCAGAGTCATATGCAAACTTTCTGGCTTGATAGCTGAGTTACTTCATCATTTTCCTTCCTGTTCTACCTTTTTAAAAATATATTTTTCCTTTTTGTAGATACTTGAAAAGTGGAGGCAAAACGATCAGAAAAGAAGTTTAAAGACATCCTCTTCTGCATAGGTGGCTTGTGGCTTATCTGGGATATCTGAGACTCTGTCTGAAAACAAATAAACAAACCAGCAAGAAATGAATAGCCGGCCTCGGTGGTGGTGCACGCC
Organism: Alexandromys fortis; assembly: GCF_014885135.2. Lineage (NCBI taxonomy): Eukaryota > Metazoa > Chordata > Mammalia > Rodentia > Cricetidae > Alexandromys > Alexandromys fortis. Next base: position 1,645,676 of record NW_026068052.1, on the reverse strand, counting down.
TTTAATCCCAGCACTTGGGAGGCAGAGGCAGGCGGATCTCTGTGAGTTCGAGACCAGCCTGGTCTACAAGAGCTAGTTCCAGGACAGGCTCCAAAACCACAGAGAAACCCTGTCTTGAAAAAGAAAAAAAAAAGATAAAGAAAGAAATGAATAAATGGATACCAAGTCTTTGAGCTGGGAAAGTAGCTCAGACCCTTTTACCTCCACCTCCCAAGTGCTATTAGAGGTGTAGACCACCAAGCCCAGTTACCTACAATTCCCTGCATTGTTCTCTCAAGTTTTCTTCTAGCCACATACCTCAGGATTCTACACAGGCCCAAAGAATAGTGGGCAAGTGTCCTTTCAGTCCTCCTACCTCAGCCTCCCCTGAGCTGGAGTCATATGCCTGTGGCCCCAGTTCTGATTCCCACTCACTTGCTTTACTATCTCTATGTAATCCCAGCTTCATACTTCATTTGGAATGCTCTTTAAGCCTGTTCAAATTGTACTTTGCTAAACTGTTAGTGCTTCACAAAGTGTATTCTGAGGAGCACCTGCATTGGAATATTGTGGAACTGTTAAGTGTGTGGGCTCCTGTGCCTTGCAATTGAAGTGCTCAATTAGATTTTACAGGAATGGGCCTTATAATGTACATTTAACAAGTGTCATATATGTGATCATTAGGTACAACTGAATATAAAATTCCCTAAATCTAGCTGAACATCACTTGTGTCTGTCTCTCTGTCCACAAAAAAATGTCTCCTTTCTATTAAGGACTATCATAGTGTCTTTTTATTTACACTTGTCAGTTCTTGTTTTCTCACTTCATCTGTTATGTTGTATTGCAAGTTAAACGTTAGGTGTGACTTACTTTATAAGCCACTGAAATACAGGGAGTCTCTTCATATCTTATTTAATATGTAGCATAATCTATCTTAATATAATGCACATAGTATATATGTATAAACTTTGTATGTACTTGAATACACACAATTTTGTACACATTTCAGTAACAGAGTATACTCCTGAGATTGTTTTTTTATCATTTTTCAAAGGCATAATTCTTCTGTGAACAAGGGTGATGTAAAGCATTGTGAACCTTGTCTTTGATTTGCGATAGTGTGTATTCCAAGTGCTAAACTGATTTAACCCTTTGAATAGTCTATTGACAGTTCAAAACATCTTAAACATTTGTGATATGAAGGGGTGATGGTGTGCCATATTCATTTTACTTGCTGCTTTCTTCATACTAGCAACATTTCCAGTACCATCCATCCTCCCTTCCTGTCCCATATTTTCCCCATTATACAAGTCCCACCGCAATGTTGATCACCTCCAACTTGTTACCAGTTAAGCCCACAATCCACATTTCTCCTTCCAGTGAATCCCTAATACTTCCTGTCTTTCTTTTTTTTTTAACCTAACATAAAGATTGATAATTTGTTGATGTTTCCTCCTACTCATTCATTGCTTAACTTTCCACAAGTAAGTAGCATGATTTGGGAGCTAACTCAGGTTCCTAGATGTTAAAGAAGTTTAGAAACTACTTTTTTTAAAGCTAAATAAATGAATTAATTAAGGCTCGACTTTTGCTAAACTTTAGCTAATTGTTGGTGGTTAGAACTAGCAAAGAATGACACAATGAACGCTTTCTGAAAGAGGAAACCACTGAGAAAATATTAAACATAGGCATATCTATTGGGAGCATTTATACATATACACGTACTTACCCTGGTATTCTTTTTTTTATATATTTATTAAAGATTTCTGTCTCTTTCCCGCCACTACCTCCCGTTTCCCTCCCCCTCCCCTAATCAACTCCCCCTCCCTCGTCAGCCCGAAGAGCAATCAGGGTTCCCTGCTCTATGGGAAGTCCAAGGACCCCCACCTTTTTTTATTGAAAAAATTTCCACCTCCTCCCTGCCTCCCATTTCCTTCCCCCTCCCCCGTCCTCCCTTCTCCCCCCTTTCCTTTTGCCCTCCCTCTCCAGTCCAAAGAGCAGTCAGGGTTCCCTGCCCTGTGGGAAGTCCAGGATCCTCCCCTCTCCATCCAGGTCCAGGAAGGTGAGCATCCAAACAGGCTAGGTTCCCACAAAGCCAGTTCATGCAGTCGGATCAAAACCCAGTGCCATTGTCTTTAGCTTCTCATCAGCCCTCATGGTCAGCCACGTTCAGAGTCCGGTTTAATCTCTTGCTTTTTCAGTCCGAGTCCAGCTGGCCTTGGTGAGCTCCCAATAAATCAGCCCCACTGTCTCAGTGGGTGGGTGCACCCCTCGCGGTCCTGACTTCCTTGCTCATGTTCTCCTTCCTTCTGCTCCTCATTTGGACCTTGGGAGCTCAGTCCGGTGCTGCAATTTGGGTCTCTGTCTCTATCTCGATCCATTGCCAGATGAAGGTTCTATGGTGATATGCAAGATATTCATTAGTATGATTATAGGGTAGGGCCATTTCAGGTTCCCTCTCCTCAGCTGCCCAAGGAACTAACTGGAGACATCTCCCTGGACACCTGCAAGCCCCTCTAGAATCAAGTTTCTTGCCAAACCTAAGATGGCTCCCTTAATTAGGATATATATTTCTCTGCTCCTCTTTCCACGCTTCCTTTATCCCAATCATCCCATTCCCCCAAGCTCTCCCCATCCTCCCCTTCTTACTTTTCTCTCCCCATTTCCCCTTACCCCATCTCACCCCACCCCCAAGTTTCCAATTTTTGCCTGGCAATCTTGTCTACGTCCAATATCCAGGAGGTTGACTATATGTTTTTCTTTGGATTCACCTTCTTATTTAGCTTCTCTAGAATCACAAATTATAGGTTCAATGTCCTTTATTTATGGCTAGAAAGCAATTATGAGTGAGTACATCCCATGTTCATCTTTTTGGGTCTGGGTTACCTCGCTCAGGATAATGTTTTCTATTTCCATCCATTTGCATGCAAAATTTGAGAAGTCATTGTTTTTTTACCGCAGCATAGTACTCTAATGTGTATATATTCCACACTTTCTTCATCCATTCTTC